>NC_054065.1:9488888-9805500 GCF_017639655.2 Falco naumanni
AGTTCAACAGGTTTGATCTAGATGCGCTGGCAGAGATCAAAGTCCTGTTTCACTAGGCTTCGTATAAAGACAACATTATACTCAGCCTGTCTCACGAAGTGCTTGCAACTTGACAGACTGGAACGGAAACAATTATAATGAGAGATGCCTTGCCAAAATTCATGCACCAGGTTGAATGCTGAGCCAGAAAGGTTAGCCAGGTATCCCAGTTCCTGCCACCACTTGTTCAAGCAGGCCTGCTCCAGACAGGGTAGCAGGTGGATCTGTGTATTTATTCATACCAGTGGCTGCTGCCTCTTAAGAAACATGCTCAGAAAATTACACTGCTAAATTAAATATGCTTTGGAGGAATTGCTGGCCCCTGGCTGAGCAGCACTTCAGCCAAGGAACAGCTCCAGCAGCAGCTGCTTGTGCTGGATGATTAACATCACCTTCCTTGCATTTTGCAAAGCTAACAGCATACAAGGACCCACCGAAGGGCCAGATGGCACCATTGACTTCTAGTCCACATTTGCCCTTCATTTCAACAGAGAACTCTACCTAAAAATAATCACTGTGACTTTGCCCTGGCTTTGGAGAGTAAAGATGTATAGACTCTTCAAGCTCCAAGAGGCTAATTCAGTATTCTAATTCCTCTTTCTGCATGAAAACAAATCAATGGATTTTACCTAGTCATTTCCACATCAAGATCGTGATTTTTAGTCAAATGACAAATTATACTGCTATAGTATGCTTGCTAGCTGAGCACCTCTTGCTTCAGCTGGAATTAAACTGTGGGATCAGTGGTCCTCCTTGCCAGCCCCCTGCCCTTCTGAGTGAATGTGGTTTGTCCCAAAGCATCACAAATTATTCCAACTCCTTGCATATGTGACAGATTCTAGCTGCTCTGCACCTTCTCGTTTATTAATCAACATCAGCTCTCTGTGAAGTAGAATTAGGTCTAGAATTTGCTTTTGATTGTGTTGCCCATTAGGTCTGCCAGGAAAAAAGTACTGCTGTAACTCAAGAAACATAACCCTGGAGATTGATATGCTGGATTCCAGGGCATGTGCTTAAAATTATGTACTTAAGAGTTTTGTTGTGGTTAGCCCGCTGGATTTTCAATAAGGGAATTCAAAGTCCCTCATACTGGTCAATCTCTTTTAAGACTATTTTGCAGCTAGCTGATCGAAATAGTTTCACCTCCACCTGAAGCTGTACTTGGACAGTACTAGGATCTAGTGCAACGTACCAGTGAGACAGACAGAGGGACAAAGGTGAGGTCCTCAGAATGAAAAGGAGAGAAACAAGGAACTGAACTGGAGAGGTTACATACAATGTTAACCCCCCCACACACACCCAATTGAGGGAAGTCAGCAGTGGTGCTGAAGGCAGTAATTTCTTGGCTGCAAAGAAGAAAAATCAGAACTCAGGGGTTGCCTGTACTGAGGTGATTTTTTTTTTTCCTATGATACATAATAATAGGGATTGGGTTTGCTTGGCAAAGGTTTAGCTCACTGTAGGGCTAGGGCTGTATGGGTTGCCGGTTGCTGTACATCCAGGCTGCCTTGACAGAGCTTCCCCTGAGAAAACTGTTCTTGTGGCCACAACAATGGATAATTATAAGAAAAAGCTGTGAACCACCAAAATGATGTGTTTCCATCTACTTCATCAGCTCGGGTAAGGAGGCGTTGTATTTCTGAACCAGACAGGGCTCGCAAGTGCCTGCCAGCAGCAGAGAGCAGAGCAGGCGAGCAGCCACACGCAGGGGAGCCCTGCCGTGCCATTTAGTTGTCACAAGGTGGGCATTTTCTCATGGCTCAATGTAGAAGAAATAAATCAAGTTTTTTATCAAGAAAGCAACTTGCTACCAAGAAGGAGAAGGATTGCAGTTGTTGATACAGCAACAGAAAAGGCACTTGTAGGAAATGTGAGGCAGTGCCCCACCGAGTGACAAGCGGTGATAATTTCTTCTGCTGCTGCCCTTCTTCCTAGGTTAGTGAAAGGGACAGGTCTGGTTTCAGGGCCATCACATCTGCATGTGGTCACATTATTCTCCTTTCTTATTTGGGTGCCAACCATGGGAAATTAATTCAATTAATTGCACAACTTTTACCATTTTGGTGGGGGGTTTTTTGTTTGGTCTGTTATAAAATTCTGTATGGGATGAGCATCAATAGGGCAAAAATTATACTTGCCAGAGGCAACAGCTGTTTATACTTGTGCTTGAAGAAGAAGAAAGAAAATCTTTTTGTGATGACTGCCAACAACAACTTCATGCTTTTTGGATAAGATTGAAATAACAGCTGGTACGACACGTGCTCCTCTCCCTCCTCATCTTGCATTATTAGCAACTGTTAGTGCAAGTCAATATAATAGTCTTTTACTGGTAATAAGTAATTTTATCTGAAAATAGTTAATTCTCTACATGTGTGAACACATTCTCAAATGGAAAGATACAAATTAGCCATGGTAACTTTATTGAAGTAAATGGAGTTTTAGGCTGTTTGGACTGAAACTTGTGCAACATCTGATGTTCATGGCTATAGCAATAAAACGATCATGATATTTTCATCAAATCATTTGAACAAGAGGTTAGAAACTTGTGATGCTCTGTCTGAGAAACTACGAACCTGACAGCACTCTGCATTAAGCAATTGCAGCGCTGCAGTTGGTAGGAAGCGAGACTGTCGACATCTCCTCAGGCTGAGGGACAAAAAAACCAGCAAAACACACTTTGCTGCAATTGAGAAATCCTTCCGGCAAAGAGAAATAAAAGGCAGCCAAAGGGTTTCAAACCCAGCATCAAGAGCAGGCAACACGCAGCACCTGGGCCAGCTCACCAATGTGCTGTCGATGAGCTGCTCCCCCAGCCACCTGCCGCCCTCGCTCCTTGCTGCTCGGAGAGGAATGGCCCCAAAGCACCTTTGCTGTTGCCATTTCCACTCCATCATTACCTCTGTTACCCTCAACTCAAGGAAGAGGCAGGAGGGAAATAAATCCATGTCCTACCTTGGGTGCATATATTTTTTTTCCAGGGGAAGGGGTCCTCTTCACTCTTTAAACCCTTCTGAATATGTTTCTTAGCCCTTCCTGCCATTTCCCAGGATAGCAGCTGGGCAACTGGTTTTCATGCAGAAGGACTGTCTCCAGCAGGATGGGGAGGGTGTTGCATCCAGCCCAGGAGAGTGAGCATGCAGCTGGCTCACACAACAGCTTCCCTGTGACAGCCCTGGCTGGAGGGTGGTACCAAGAGCTACTTCTTGCAAGGATCAGCTGTGAAAGCTGAGCAGTTCTCCGAGCTGGGCGAAGCCTCCACAGAAGGTCCTTTCAAGTGCCACAGAGATCCTTTGAGCAGGTGTCATGGGTGGTCATCATGGTGCATTAATCAACCACAGGACTGTGATGAGTCCCCAGTGCCATACCGGTATGAAACAAGTTAAATGTAGCTGTCGGATGCGTTAGGCCAGGCATTTGCTAGGCTCTGGTGCTGTTGCATAAAGGCAGAGGCTGAGCCCTTGCCTGCAACCCTGTGACTAAGCCTGGTCACTCATGTTCAGGAAAGATTAAGTCAGATGGAAGCAGGTGAACATTTGGGACATTTTTTGGCACAGAATGTGCTAAGAGGTGCCAAGAAGAAGTCACTGCATCTTTTGTCAGGGCTGCTAGTGAGGAGAGTGTGCTGGGAGCCTCTCCAGCCCCACCACTGCCTGAGTCAGCCACGCCAGCCCTGTGATACAAGCTGCAGCGGGCTTGGGAGCCAGCTCCACCTCTGAGTCAGCGCCTGGTCTGCAGCATGGCCGTGACTCATCCCTCCTTGGCTGTTCCTCCTCTCAGAATTTAAGCACAGCAGAAAACTCCAGGCAAAAGCTTTTGGGTAGAAGTGTGGTGCTCTCATCAGAAACCATCACAGGCTCGTTACCCTCCAGGGACCAACTGGCATGAGGTTTTGCCATCACGGGATGCTATGAGAGGAAGAGCTGTGTGGGTTGGCCTCCAGCCAGCCAGAAGGGCAGATACACCCAGCTGGCCTGCAGGAGTGGCAGTGTCTACCTGAGCTCGTGGCTAAACCAGGCGGAAAGTCTTACTCTGATAACCACAAAAAAAGGGAAAGGCATAGTGGTACAAACTCCGTCTAGTCTACTCTCCCTTGTAGTAACACATCGGAAGCCCAAGACCTAGGGAGAGGAGAACTTTTGAAATACCTGTGAAACAGCATCTCTGTCAGAAATGAGGGAAAACGGCAATAGTGCTTTATGAAAAGAAGCTCACCTGAGTTGCTATGGCTAACACGTGGCTGGATGCTGAGTAGGAACAGTGCTGGAAATCACTGGCTACAGGCCACTGACACATCTGAACAGAGAAGACACGGGTGAAACCAGAGCCTCGCTGAAGTCAGGGAGAATGTTGCCATTTCACGTGCTGCGAAGAACCAGTGCCAAGCCTGAGTTCAGCCCAATGCTTCAGGGCATCCGTCTCAGTTCTGGGACAGCCACTGCTTTGCTGTGTCTGGCTGTCTACAGATATGCTGATGAGCACTGGGGCTGGGGCACCGGCTCGTTGGCAGTGAAGCTGGAGCTGTGTCACACGAAGGGGACCGCCTGACATGACACAGCTCAGTGAACACCTCCAGATGCGTTTCTCGTTTCTCGGTGTGCGAGGCTGCCAGGACGCGCGGGGACAAGGTTTCACCCCACCGCGTGGAAGGCAGGATTAGTGCATTCAGTGCTGAAATACACGTTTTCCTATTTACTACCAGAGTGCCAGTCATAAATTCCCAGCAGTGGGAAGAGAGGATTTAGATCTGGCAGCTCAGTTAATGCAAATGTATTTTAATTCCTCCAAACTAGTTTTTTATCCCAAGAGTGATGTTTGCTGGTAATTTGAAATTGCAGGCCTGCCGGAGCCAGCTTCCCACATCTCTAGAAATCCACTGTGAACATTTCCTTGCTTTCCTCTGCTTGCGTTCCTTCTGAGGCTGTGACTGGTGAAGGGGCAGCTTTTCTGCTCCTGTGGAGGTCTGAAACACAGATTTTCTGGTCAAACAGCAGAGGGACTATTTTGGCAGAGGCAGATTTCCAAATCATCTGTGAGCTGCTCTCTTGCCGGGGAGACAGGAGTCATTTCCGGAGTTTCCATCACCAAAACCAGATCCACTCAGGGCTGCATGTGTACCTGGCCACACTGGGCAAGGAGGACTTTGGTGTAACATCCCGAGCTGTGGCAGTCCCCTGCTAGGGTAGACGAGGATGAGGAAGATGAGGATGGAAAGGATTGGGGGGGGAGCTCTCCTGGGGTGGCAGGAGAGCTGAGTTCCCCTTCTCTGGGTGTGATACCCAGCACCCTGTGAGCAGGGGCAGCCCGTGGCCCACTCCCCAGGGCTGGTGGGCACAGCATGGCAGCAGCAGGGCCTCGTGGAGCAGCTCTCCCGCTCACCGCTCAGCCAGGCAGGGGAAACCCCCTCCATCCAGACCCAGCTCAGGCCCGAGCAAGGCTGCTGTCAGCCCATTAAGACCTCAGCAGCCTCCTCATCTTTTACCACACAGCGTAAAAACGCAGCACATCCCCGTAATGTGTGTGAAAGGCCTTTCCTTGCGGCAATGCTGCAGGCTGAAAAAACGTCCAGCCCGAGCAGACGTGGTGCATTTGGTATGGTAGGGAAGTGTGGCTTTGACAATGTCATGTGTAATCCCACAACTTGGGAAAAGTAGGCAACAAGACTGGAAAGCAACCCGGCAGGTGCCTGCGGTGCTGGAGCTGGTTTGAGTAGGATAACGCTGAGAAGTGTTTGGGTAGGGTAACGGAGGATCTGGGAATGACCCTGCAGGTCCGAGTGCCCAAACACAGCTGCCTCCTGCCTGGCCGTAAGCAGTGCAGGGGCCCTTAATGGATGGCTGGGGGCTCACGGGTGTACTGCTAGCATCCCTGCCTCCTGTGCGGGATTGTAGGCTTCTAGCTTGAGTGCTGTGAATCACTGCCTGGAGGAGCTAACGTCTCCACTGACTCTGCTGCGGGGGAGAGCCCTTGGCACCCAGCAGAAAGGCGTGATGGGATTACTCCGAACTTTGCATCAGTTCAGCTCAGTCTGTTCTCTTCTGAATATGCAAAGGAACTAACGTAATGAACTTCTGGAAACTGTATCTTTTTCTTTTACCTTTTAGACTTAACAGCACTAAAGAACTGTTCATTGGAAAGGCACTTGTAGCATGCGGTAACATAAACCAGAATATCTGAAGGGCGAGTGCCAGGAGCACAGGACCAGACTCTTCCCAGCGGTGCCCAGTGACAGGACAAGGGGCAACAGGCACAGGAAGCACAGGAGCTTCCATCTGAATATGAGGACAAACTTCTCTATCTTGAGGGTGACAAATACCTGGCACAGGCTGCCCAGAGAGGCTGTGGAGTCTCCTCTGGAGATGTTCAAAACCCACCTGGACGTGACTGTGCAACCTGCTGCAGGTGACCCTGCCTTAGCAGGGGGTTGGACTAGATGGTCTCCACAGCTCCCTTCCGACCCTGGCCATGCTGTGATTCTGGGAGAACCAGATCTGAACATCTTCTTTCACTTTTCTAGGTGTTACCATTAGGCACTCAGTGTCTGCCCACCAACTGTGCTCCCATGGAGACCAGACTTGCTGCCTCTGTAGTGAATAATGGCATATTCTTCAGCAGCTCAGTGGCCATCAGTGCCTTTACTCACAGAGTATGGTAGGGGGAACCAGCAGGCCCTGGCCCTGAATTA
This sequence comes from Falco naumanni, assembly GCF_017639655.2. Classification (NCBI taxonomy): domain Eukaryota; kingdom Metazoa; phylum Chordata; class Aves; order Falconiformes; family Falconidae; genus Falco; species Falco naumanni. Next base: position 9,495,610 of record NC_054065.1, read on the forward strand.
GTACCAGTTGTTTGTGTTTTCTACATCACATCACTCCTTCAGGGAGTGTGTGGGTTTGAGAGATGTCTGAGAAATTAGGTTGGTTCAAGAGGACCCCAGAGGTGGCAGAAGAAAGGATATCAGGCTTCCAGGGCAATGCTTGGGTTGAAATGAGACCCTATGCTGATTTGCATTAAAAAGAATTTTGTTAATTCAACAAGTGAATCAAATACAAACAGGTAATCCCTTGGTGGTCAGGAAATGATCCTAAAGTTCAGCGGGTGACATGTATTAGCCTTTTTCCGTGATGAAATCTCACAGAAATATCTCCTTAGGGCACATTTCAGTGCCTTTGGATATCTTATACATCTTTAGAGTATTTGGCAATATTACAACAACCCTGCCTCCCGAGAATATGCAACAGGCTGTACCTTATTTGTGTTATAGTGCTATCTACAGGCCTCAGCTGAGCTTGGGGCTGCTTTGCCAAGTACTATGAAAACAAATCCTGGCCTTCAAGACCATTTCCAGAGAAAAGCAATACAAAGGGAAAAAAAAAAATAAAAACCAAAGTGGGTTTTTTAACCTGAAGTTCGTTGGTCAGTCAGTGACACCATCACGAGAACAAAACAGATATTCTTGAGGCCAAGCCATTAGAGCACTCTGCCTACCTAGGGAGAGTTCCTTCGTGTTTGTTGTTCCAGGACACACCGTGGTTTGGCATTTCTGGAGAAACATTCAGAGCTCCTGGCCAAGCATAAGAGGTTTTGTGTTCCAGGAGAGCAATGGGAGCAGGAGTGCAGGTCCCAAACGAGTGTTTTTCCTAAAGATAGTCACTCAAGGGCCAAAATTCAGTGGGTTTTTTTTGCCTTTTGTGTAAATATATTATGTAAAATATGTACTTTAAAACAATAGCTACAAATGCCCAACATTGCCTGGAGCTGGTTTTCTACTGTCTTGAGTGACATCTCATCTGAAGCATGGACTAAAGCCAGGCAGAGGCTGGAGCGTGTGTGGCACACAGAGATGGGAATGAGGGCTGGCAAGTGCCATTGTTCTCCCCGTTGCCTCCCAGCGTTTAATTCTGCTTTCGGTTGTCAGAAGAGATTAGATATCTAAATTCTGGTATCAGTAAGTGGTCTGTCTGATCACTTAGGTGCAGAAAACACGTTCCACAGAAGAAACTGTTGGATGCATGATTAAGCCATTTGTGTACTACCACAGTGGTATAGCCCATGTTTATGGAAAGTCAGCTTTTGGAAAAAGCACTCAAACAATACAAAAATAATTAAATTAACAAGAGTCCTGGGAATAAAGGATTAATTTTCCCAGCAGGCTGCCAGGGGGGATGAAGGCTGAGTTATCAGCTGCATATAAGAGAGGTCTTTCTAGCAGAGCAGTGACACTGAGACCTGTCTGGAGGACGCCCTTTCCAGGGGAACAGCACCAAGCATCAATGCTCCTCAAAGATAAACGAAAACTAAAATGTGAATGATGGGAGGAAACCAAACAGAAAAACAGTATTGCAAAACGGGGAGAAAAGGAATAAGCTACTATTTTAAATTATTACCAGCAGAGGACACTTCTGTTAGATTTTGGCAGGACAAAAGGATGTTGCAAAGAAAGTCAGAAAAGTGCTGCTTTTCAAAACATTTTTCAGTCCACTCTGAAATCGTATGTGTACATAGCCTCCAGAGGCTTGAGCAGAGGGATATGCAAATATCCGCTGTGTTTTTTCTCCCAGGACAAAGCGAACATATTTTTCCTTATAAAAATAAGGGGTGATGAAAGAAATTTCTCAAGAGCACTGTGGCCCCAGGTGTGCTGCCCTGGGGCATTCCTGTGCACAGCAGGGCAGGCTGGTGTCCCTGCAGGGAGGGCAGCAGCCACCAGCCCCACAGGGGAACTTGACATGGGGAGAGCCTGTGTCTCCTCTACATCACCATTAACTGTAGTTGTTGCTCATAGAGGGCTTAAAGCAGACATGTGTCATTCCTGCTCTCCAAAAATGCCACAGGAGGGGGAAGAAGGAAGACGGGTTCCTTTCCTGCCTGCTGCCCTTTTCCATGTGACATGTCCGAGGCCCATGACGGAGAGGACGGAGTTGCTCCTGCAAGGCATCCAGCACCTCGAGACACCCTGTGCTTAGCCAGCACAGGGGTGTCAGGCTGGGGGCCCCCAGCCTGCGGGCAGGCCAACCCCACTTCGGGCCAGCATCAGTTCTCCTGCCCTGATCTCTGGCTTCTTGCAGTGGATATCCAGGCCTGCAACTGCCAGTGGCAATAACGGTCCAGCTGGTGCAAACATTAAGCAAGATAAAATAAATGCAGGGAATAGTCCCATTCTGATGGGAGGAGTAGGTAGAAGGGCCAGAGGAGTCTGCACAAGCCCTATTCTGGTCCAAAGGGGCAGGCAGACCTTGGTCCCTGCTCTCCCCCTGGCTCAGAAATAGATGGAGGAGACAGCAGCCGGGAACTCTGGCACCCACAGGCTATATGCTCTCTCATCACTTGGAATGCTTCGGGGAGAAAAAAGCACAAGGAGGAATAGTCAAGGAGAGGCTGCTGAGGCAGGGAGCTCTGGGGAGCATGGCTGCTGCTCACGCTCAGCATCCACTCCCTAGGGAAGGGGCCATCACCTCCCACACGCTGTCCGTGCCGTCTGTGCCGCCTCCAGCCTTTCTGTCCCTGACCTCACACCCAGCAACCCCCTTCCCAGCGTGTTTCCACATGGAGGATTTAAATAAGGAAACAAAAGGAAAAGATGTTTGTAGTGCTGATGTGAACTAGCTGCACGTGCAGTGACGATTCTGCTTGCACCTAATTTCATCCCCCCCTTACCTTTGCCCACGCATGGCAAAGGGTCCGACTCTCCCATGCGCTGTGCAGGGGCCGGTGCGATGGGACCCAGCCCCAGCTGGCTGCTCTGCTCTACGGTAATGAAGACAATTAATAATAAGAGCAAAGAATGAGGGGTTTGCCATGAAGGAGGAAGCCAGCGTGAGCAGGACTTGGTAAGCAACATCACGGAGACTTGCTTCCGCAAACAGTAAGTTCCAGGCTAGCACAGCTCTGTGTTTTACATAAATTTTATTGTGTTTTGGAGAAAATTGTGTACAGTCAATCAGGTTACTTCAGCAGCAGGTAGTATGTTTAGTATGTGTGGTCTGGTCTTTTTCTTTCCAGCTATTCAGCATAATTCTTTGCAGGATTTTATGCTTTAAAGGGTAACTAAAACTGTCAGCATCCATGGGGACGTCTCTTCCTATTGGGGATAATGACATTTTTGGGAAAATTCCCAACTATATGCTGCAATTAAGAAGAGACATCATGTTTTTTGTCAAAATTCAGTAATATCTCTGTATTATTTCCTAATATGAGTATCTGAAAATGTTCTCCGTAGACAAAATGTACTGCCAGTGTTGGGGAACATTTTCTTCAACACAGAGCTTTTTATTTGTTGTACTTTTTGTCTTACATCATCATCTCAAGTCTTTTTATGAATAACAATTGAGTGGTTTTGAGTAGACAAATTTTTATTCTGAAAAGAGCTCTGGATTTGCAAGAGAAAAAATATTCTAACGGAGCTGCAATTGCTTTAACAAAATACATTAAAAAAACCCAAACTGATGGCTGACAATTAATCATCTGACAGTAAGGAGAGTATTGCTTAAGGAAGGAACACAGACATCGTGCTTGTGAGTGCCAGCAGAAGATACTCCCATCTCCGTGTAGTTCGCATCGCCTCTGTGCCATGGCACACTGCTCCCAGCCTTGTGTTGGCACAAGTATCCTCTTGTTGCATTATGCTTCTGGGAGCTAAGCTGGCTTTTAGATGAAAAATAATGGGCTGAGTAATTTTCCTGGCAAAGGAGACCCCTACTCTGGTGTGTGGCAACACCTTGGGCAGTGCCAGCTGCAGAAGCAGCTGCAGGAGTGCTATGAATTGTAGTGGCTGCTGAAGACCTCATCTGAAGTCATGGGCTTACTTTCCACTTTTCTGCACCAGTTTATAGCCAAAGCTTTTTCTCTGATGCCAGTGCAGTTATATATCCATTTCCCATAGGCAGAACTTCACTAACAAACACATACATTGTCTGGGGACTCCCTTTGCCCACAACTGTCTGCAATTTCCCCTGTTAAAAACAAGAACTTCAGTTCCGAATTACCTTTTTGTCTGTTACAACCCCAGGTTATCATTTGTACAATTAATTACAGTCAGACTTAACATTAAAACCAGAAATTGAAAAAAGCCCTATAAAAACAGAACACAGAGTCCATATTTCAATCATTAAAAAACAAAAGGAATCAAGGCTTTCCTTGATTTTGGATAGTCCGTAAATGTCTTGAGATAGTACCTGAAAGAAAATAAGCGAGAGAGTGAACCTGCATACACCTGAGGAAACTGCACAGTTTCAATACAGCTCAGCTGAGGAACCTTAAAACTCCTCCAAACTGCCTTGCTTTGTACCCTCTGCGTGTTACTCTGCAAAAGAGCGTCCCAAAACTCTTCACACCAGGTTATTTAATTAAGCAAAAGATAATAATACTGTCAAGATTCTAACAGACCTAAAGTAGAAACTTTAGGAATTCAGAGCAGGAGAACATACCTGCTCCAAAGCACTGCAAAGGTTGCAGGGGAACCCTTAGGAAAGGTTTGCATTTACAAGGCTTACTAAAAAGAGGTTGTAACACAGCGGATGCAGCGGTGTAACTCATGTCGGGTTAAATGACTGTCAGGCCCACTTGACCCAACAGGGACTCCAGCCGACTGCCTTACTTTCACCCCATCACAAAACCTTCTTGTACATAGTATTCAATTTCAATTTTATCTTGACTCCTGGCCCTGTTCCTCTGCTTCTCCCTGGCATTTTGCGAACTGCACTCTGAGAGCAAGCAGCAGCACACGGCAAGAAATAGTTTGGTACCTGTGATGGTGATAAGCACGTGGCCCAATGCAGCAAAGGGTAAAAAAGGCAAAGGCAAAGGCTGGTAGGGACCAGGTTGCTATGGCAAAACCAAACCATTCCACAATTTCTCCAAAGTAGTTGGCTCCAGAAACGTAGGTGAACAGTCCCCCTGCATTGACAAGCAAAATATGGAATTTTTACAGTCAACTCATGCACATGGAAAGTTCTTTCCCATAAAGTCAGCAGCAGAATACACCACTTTTCTCATTCAGAGCCCATAACAGCAACCTATGAAGCCAGTGGAGCCATGCCACAGGAGGATCTTGTACAAGGCTCTTGTACAGGAATCAAAGTGGATTCTCACCCAGAGACTTCCAGCGCTTTCACAATGATTTATTTTCATTTGGAAAAGGACTTAAGAAAGCCCATTATTAGATTTAAGTTTAAATGATTAAAATTAGTCAGTTCCCTTCAGGCCCTGAAAATATTTTGCAGCTCCACTACCTTTGGGGAATGCAAACTCTGGGTGTCGCTTTTGCATCTTAGCTGATCACAACATCTACAAGAGGCAGGTAAGTATTGCAGGTGAGAAAGCCTGGAAGAGACATATCACCATCCATAACAAGCCAGCAGAAGGAGTCAAGACCAAAACCAGGAAAATCCTGGCTCCCCATCCATATTGCTCTACAGAACTAGACATCTCCTGGTTCACCGTTCTGGCTCACAGCCACTCTTCCTCACCTAGCCCCACCTTGAAGAAAACGGAAAGGAAATTCTGCATGTTGCATCCTTGGTGTTATTTCTTCCCCTAAATCTCCCTTCTGCAGTGTAAGAAGTCCACTACTTCTTCCTGGGCATGGAGAAAAATATTTCCTTCTTTGCAGTTGCCTTTTACAAGGCTTAAGTCCTCTTCCTATGTCCTACCTCAATCTTCTCTGAATTACCCAGACCATTGCCTAAACAGTCTCCTCACAGCTCACGTTTTCTGGATACTCTTGTTGCTTCCCATGGACTGTCTGCAGCCAGCTCACGCTGATCCCAGCAGCTCTGAGGGGCACCTCAACCAAGTCCCAGTGTGATACTGGCATCTCTGCTATTACTGCTGCTTTGCTGTGAATTCAGTTGAAAAATGTTACCTCTCCTGCCGCCCTGCTTTCTCCAAGGAGGGGCAGGATAAGAATATACCTTGAGGAATCTTGTAAGTCACTTCCCCAGGTTTCCTCAGCTGGCGCAGCAGAAGGTCACTGTGAATGTTGATTCCCATTCCCAGCAGAAATAAGAGGAGGCCTAAGAAAAAAACAAGAAGTGTATTAGAAAGACAGCTCTGCCTGGTTATCCCGACTGAAGCCCATATGTGAGGTTTATCTTTGGAGCAGGCAGACAGGAAACCTAATGTGAGGTGAGTGGATTCTTTTCCAAGTCAAAAGATGCACTGCTTCTGAGAAGGCTACTCAGCGGAAGCATCAGTGACTGGCGACAAATAACTCTGTATCTCTGTGGCAGTTGTGGGATCACAGTCCACTTGGGATCACCTACATTGGATAACTTCAGCGTGGAGAGCAACTGTGGACAGAACAATGACCATCCTGAGCACACCACCTTGTTGGTGAGACCACAAAACCATAGAATCATAGAATGGTCTGGGTTGGAAAGGACCTTAAAGATCACCTAGTTCCACCCCCCTGCCACGGGCAGGGACACCCCCCACCAGCCCAGGCTGCTCCAAGCCCCATCCAGCCTGGCCTTGAACGCTGCCAGGGATGGGGCAGCCACAGCTTCTCTGGGCAACCTGTGCCAGTGCCTCACCACCCTCACAGTAAAGAATTTCTTCCTAATATCTAATCTAAACCTACCCTCTTTCTGCTTAAAGTCATCACCCCTTGTCTTATCACTACAGGCCCTTGTAAAAGTCCCTCTCCAGCTTTTCTGAGGGCCCCTTTAGGTACTGGAACTGCTCGAAGGTCTCCCCAGAGCTCTCCTCCAGGCTGAACAACCCCAACTCTCCCAGCTTGTCCTCAGAGGAGAGGAGCTCCAGCCCGCTGATGATCTTCATGACCCTCCTCTGGGCTTGCTACAACAGGTCCATGTCCTTCTTATGGTGGGGGTCCCAGAGCTGAATGCAGTACCAAACCAGAGCACATTCACTTGGTGTCAGAAAAAGCTGAAGTTCCCAGCCGGCCATGGTCACCGTTTATTGAACACCAAGGAGGGACACAAAGCACCCAGCTGACACCGCTGGCTGGTGGCAGCCAGCCACAGCTGTGGACATTACTGCAGGGTAACCACAGAGCTGTAGGCAAGTTTTACAGATGGGGAAAAAGAAGCACAAAAACCACATCACTGGAGCCAGGAAGAGACCTACGTCTCGGCACAGCTCAGTCCACCGCCAGCGAGGCTGCTTGGACGGAGCTATGGGCATGCACATGGAGCAGTTACTCGCTGAAGGATGCCGACAGCTTCTGGCCAGAATGATTCATCAGCTGATTCATCCGTCTAGCTGAAAAACTAGGGGCATCTGATTGAGAAACTCTGCAGGTGACGTGCCCTACATTTCATGCCACATTAGACACTGAGGAAACCACCTCTGACAATGATTGAGAAGCAAGGAAAGAAATAGAGGTGGTGTGTGCTACGAAGTATAGAAAAAGGACTAAGCACTGATAAAACCTCAACATTTCCAGTAGCAACAGAAAGTTGGTAAGAGTCTGTAGGGGAAGAATAAACTGTTTGTTTTTTTATTTAATATTTCAAACACTGCTAATGCCAATTTCCCTTTTTTTCCCCTTCGTTAAATGCATATTTTATTTATCGTGCATATTATGTGATGTGGTGTTTTCTTTGTTGGATGTGAGAGCTCTTACTAGACAACGTCCAGGATTTTTGATGTGTGATGCTGTCTGAAAAGGCTGAACTTGCATCCACAGCCTGAAACAGGGTACAAAAAGTACCTTGGTTATTTTGTGTTTGTCATATCCCAAACATTTCCTCAGACCTCCATGTTAATCTTTACTTCTATGCGTGCGTTACAAAACATCCTCTGTGCAGCACCAAATGTGCAATGCCACCTAGCTGCTCTTGCTCTGTTGTCCTTGCAGGGATTTTACAGGGTGAAATTAATCTAGGCTATTAAGTTATGGAATATAAAGGAAACATATTAACATGCAACCAGGCTGTGTGTGATCACTAATCTTCCCATGTGCCTTACATGAGAAAAAAAGAGCCCTTTGTCTCTAACGCCTCATTTATGCCGGGGTTTTGCCCTTCTTTTCTCTCTCAGCCGGAATAGCTGCATCAAGTGCAAAGCTCCCTGGCAGGGAAGAGAAAGCCACAGTTTGCACTTGCACACAGTTGCTGCTGGGTGGACACTTCTGGCTGAGCCAGGGCGCATCCACCTGCAGCTGAGGTCTGAGCTTGCACCTCCACAGCCCACAGCAGCGGGAGGCTCTGGAGCAGTGTCAGTAAAACAAAGCTGCTGATTTGAGACTAACACAGAACATCGTATGCCTTCAAAGGTGGCTGCCTAGCAGGGAAAAAAAAAAGTCACTGCACATTTATTTGTTTTATCTGGGCCAGCAGGCAGGTTTTATGCTGATTTCCATCACAACTGATTTGACTCACATGTTCAGTGAAGATTAGGGCATAATTCAAAATGCTTACAAATTGCTTGGAGATTAGATCTTGGGAATCCTGAAGCTGTAATTACCTGATGTAAATCTGATGTCGGTGCACCAATCATTTGGATATTCAGCGCAGTAAATCAGGTAGTACCCCTGGAGGAAGCCATTATAGATACAGAATAACGTGCCAAAGAAAAGCAATTGCAGTGGGAAAGGTCTGCCTCTAGTGAAGAAGGGGTAAATAAATGTCCTAAGGTAGATAAGAAAACAAAGTCAGCGCATTACTCATGATAACATTGTATTTGCAATTTCTCTGCCGTAGCAAAAACCGCTTTAACAAAACATGAAATATAAAAGTGGTCAATAAAGAGAAAAAAATGGAAAACAACTGCAACAAAATAAGATCAGCAGTTAATGGGAACAAGAAATACTGCAGATACCCATATTTTCCTGGTCCTTCAGGACTGCACACAAGGTGGGAGGCCAGCAATCTCATCCAGATTCACTGCCACCTTGGGAAGGTGTCTCTGCCTTCCTTCTCCCTTGTTGGTGAAATAAGGAACTTGTGCCCACAAACAGCATTTTCGTTTTAAGACCTTGATGTAATGCTGCAGGGGGGTGAGCAAAGGATGCTGTGGAGGCACATGAACACACTGATGTTCAAACCAAAGTAGCGAGGGGCAGCACCAGTTACAATATTGATTTCCCAAATGAATGTTACTACGCCACAAGCACGGTGGAGGAGCTTTGTTATCAAGAAGACATTCTTGATGCCACTATGTGGGCAGATCCCTGGGGGCTTTAGCCCATGGTGGCAGCTGGAGTTGAAGGCAGTGTCAAGACCCCTTTAGCTCTCTCATCCCCTGTAGTATATAGCCTAAGCTGTAATCCCATTCCCAGCCGCTCCACTCGGAGACCTCCGCTCATCTCCAACACACAGCAGCTCTGTCATGCTCGGCTCGGACACTTCGACACAGAGGCAGAGCAATGCTGTTGGCTGCCTGGGGGACTGCTTTGCCTCCAGTCCCTGCCTTTCCTCCATGCCTCCAAACTCTTCTTTAAGATAAGAAAAGCTAAACCCCTAAGTTAAATATGCTAAGCTCCAAGGTTTCCATACAGCTTCAGCACCTAGGTCCTCAGAAAAAAGCTGTGCCAGCGCTAGCATTAATGTGTAGGAGCAAATACTTTGTGCTTGCATAGTTTTAAATTTCATATATATCTTTGGTTCAGGTGGGTGTACACCTCTTGACACTTTGGACAACCCATATCATCCTTGGGAGAGTGAAATGGAGACGTTATATTCATATTTGTTAGGTATTTTCTTACCTGGCCAATCAAGTTCTGTATGTGATAAAATCTACACTTAATTTTTTTCTTTTGCCCTCAGGCTTTGGACTGTGCTGATCACACCAGTATATAAACACTGCTGATTACTTAATCCAGTTCCCAGGCTGCCACTATCAACTTAAGCAAGCTGAGGCATAAAATGTCATAACGTTATAAATGGAGAGTAAATCATACTGAGCATGTCTGAAAGTGAGCAAGCAGAGTACAAGCAACAACATGCTCATGCATTCACTGCTTTCCAAAGCAAGCTAAGACAGATTTCCAGCAATCAAGACAGTTGTGATGCAGAAGTGCTAAATATTTCTAAATATAGTGAAACCAAATAGGCATGGAAAATATTTTTCAGACAGTGGTATCACATTTGTCATATTTATTAGTGTGGAAAGAAATGCTCTTTGGAATAATGTTACCAATACTCATTGGGTTTGCCCTTTGGGAATGGGATGCTGGAGTTAGGAGCAGGCGAGGCCAGCTTTAGCAATCCAACCTGCCTGTTGAAGTCCTATGGATGAATTAAACCTGAACAGCTATGAGAAAAAAGTGGGAAACTTGCAAATGGAACTCAGAGAAGGTGAATCGCATAGAAGAGTATATCAAACCACACAAAGTGAATTTAGGAAGGGAATTTATACAGCAGATCGGAGTGGGACTTGCATTGGTTCAACCTTTGTCAAAATCAGTCCTGTTTGAGAGTCTCTTAATTTTTACAGCTGATGCAAACAAAAGTTTCTAGCACAAGCTGGCATTTCTCAGCTCCCAGCGAAGTTAACTGTTGCCAAGGTGTTTCTCGATGCAGGATAAAGGTTACAGGCCCTTGAAAGGTGGCTTATCCCGCAGTAACAGAAGGGCAAAAATCAGTCATAGATCTATCTGCTGTGGATGCGGTGGATGCAGGACAGGAAGAACCTGCATGCAAAGCAGAAGTGCAATAGCAGGGGAGCCAGGAAGCATCAGCTTTTTCTTTGTTGAGGGAATGAAATCCTGGCATTGCTGAAATCCCGGCATTGCTGAAATCCCACCTCGTAGCAGTTTTGAAAATCCAAGTCAGGATTTCTTCCAAGAATCTTTGTTGCGGAGCAACTTCTCCACAGAAATCTCCTTGGGTCTGTAAATCCAGAGGCCAGATTTGGTTCTCTGTATCTGAACAATGTCCTAAGTCTCTGTTTTAATACAGCACTTGTTGGCTCGCACGACATAGCTACTTGGGGGTGTACAAACCATTCCTGATGGGTTTCAAAAAAGCAACAGAGACAAAGCGAGGACATGTTATAGGTTTAAATATTCCATGGAAGAATCTGCATCTCTGCTGGAATTATTTTACAGAATGAAATTCAAAGGGGGACTGAAGGCCACCATTTTACAATAACAAAACCTGGCCTTTTGGATTTAGACCAATGACAAACTTGACCTTTTTCTTTCAGTGCAGTATTGGTGACTAATCCTTTATTCCTTTATTATCCTTACTGGCCAAAGGCATTGCATCTGACTAAACCATTGCCAAGAGCTTCTTTTTAAATGAGTGAATAATAAATTATTCATCTTCTTCTCCATCATTTATTTTCCAGAAGAACAGCTTTTGAAGAGAAAAGCATTTCACATTGCATCAAATTTCATCTTAAAGGTATTAGTCCAGCTCCTTGAAAACTCCAGAGACCCTCACCCAAATGGGGGGAAACTACAGATTTGCTCTTCTTTCCACAAAAGATGGAAATCTGTTCACAAACATTACCATAATCCACTAAGAGTGGGCTCTTAGTCCTCCTCCTTGTTAATTGGAGATGTTTATGCTGCTGCTCTGTCTTCTTCTCCTCAGGGCCCAGATGCAATAGGTCAGTCAGCAGCAGTTCACATTTTCCAGACACGAGTCTGGAAACTCAAGGTGCGAGTGCCAGGAGGATGGGGTCAGGTTCTTCCCAGAGGTGCCCAACGACGGGACAAGGGGCAACGGGCACAAACTGAAGCACAAGAAGTTACTTCTGAATATGAGGACAAACTTCTCTATCTTGAGAGTGACAAAGCACTGGCACAGGCTGCCCAGAGAGGCTGTGGGGTCTCCTTCTCTGGAGATGTTCAAAACCCACCTGGACATGACTCTGTGCAACCTGCTGCGGGTGACCCTGCCTTAGCAGGGGGTTGGACTAAATGGTCTCCAGAGCTCCCTTCTGACCCTGGCTGTGCTGTCTGTTACACTAACTACAAACCAGTCAGACCTGAAAGGACTTCCCTGCTACGAAACAGTGGAGTTCTCTTCCACCTGTATTGTGCACAGGTTGAAAAGGTTAGCATCCAAACCTGGGGAGATCGCACCAACCTCAAACCAGTTTTATTTGCACTGACATTTAACAGCATAGGAGTCTTTGCCACAGGTTGCCACTGGAATCGCATTGCCAGGGAGCTGCTGGCACCCTTGGCATACCTTCCCACTTGGGTGAAGGCTCAAGATGTTCACAAACACGATGGACTTCTACCCATGGTATCTGTGATGTCCTGCAAAAAGCCTCTAATTATTTTGGAGACATACAGATGTCAAATGACATGTCCCAAAGACATCTGCTGCTGAAGAGTCTGTGCTAAAATCTGCATATACATTCTCTTTTTGAGCCCAGTCCTGTAGGTTATTTGTGGATTGCACTCTGAGGTAATTTTTTAACTTTTACTGGTTTTGAATTGTGTTACACTGATGCTCATTGAATACTTGCAGGAGAAGACTGTTAAGTCTACTCTCCATGTATAGTCAACATCAGGGCACGGTCCGGCACCTAATTTTCCTGTGCCCAATTAAAAATTTTTCAGCTATCCCAGACTGGGTTTAAACAAACAGTTAAAATGTCAGTTCCAAAGCAGCAGGCAATCTTGCTATCAGTTCAAAAGGCAAGTAAAACAAAATACCCCAAAATACTTTAAAAAGTTAAATGAAGCATTTTAACCCCCCTTCTTCCTCCTGATACCTACAGGTGCCCTGGCATCACAAACCATCTAGAATCCCCTCATATACCTCTCCTCAAACATCCTGCTCGGAGATACTTTGTCCTTTCTCTTACGGACTTCTCTTACTTAACTCTTACGGACTCTGCAGCAGCCTGGAAAGGTCAACATGTCAGGAATATTTAAACAAGGAGAACAAGCAGGCTATTAGCAGTCACTTGTACTGCGCAGGGTGGACCTTGTCCCTTTTGCTAAGAAGGTGTTCACAGTGAGACATGCTCTGGCACAGCCTCAGGAACAAAATCTGAGCAATGACCCAGGTCACACACACACCAGCAATGCCAGCAGGCAGGAATGCCAGACTGGCTGTTAAGCCTCTGGCAATACCCACTGCAGGTGCAGGACAGATGGGAGATCCCTTGACTGCTGTACTGTGGTTGGATCTCATCCCTGGTGTAAGGAAGGCTGTAAGTTCAGGAGCTCAGCCAGTTTTGGTGAAGCTGATGTGCAGCTGCAGCTGCCTGCGGAGCCCACCGGTGCGAGGGTGGGCAGCGGCAGGGGGTGCCAGGGGGTGGCTGCCTGCTGCAGGGCAGGGGTCCCTCGCCGGGGCTGGGAGCTGCTCCCTGCCCAGTTCCTGCATCACCGGGACTGTGTGAGACCATCAGATAACTGCAATCACTTGCTGGGCCGTGGCCCAGTTTGTGAACTCGCCTTAAATCATTGTCCAGTGACTCTTGGGAGCAAAAGAACAAGAATAAAAATTTTAATTGTGCAGATTTACATATCTAGTTATGACTAACACAGAATCAGAATTAGGTCTCCTTTCCAAGCCTCATGCAAACCATCCTACTTCCATGTTCCTCCAAAGATCTTTGGACAAACTTTTGATGGCTATAATTTAGGGAACAAGACAGATGTATTACTAAAAAGCCTACAATTCAGTTGTATAAAACAATAGTAAACCTGCCATGGCAGGTTCATTTCCAAGTATTCTGCCTAAAAAAATTTGCTCAATCTACCATCCTTAGGCTGTTGGTGGCTCACTTACGAAATTCATCCAACTTGAAGCCTGTTTGTAGGGACACTCTTTCTTTGTGGTCTCTCAGTAGGAAGTTCAGGGCTGGATGAAGATTTCTGGCAGGAGCAGACTCGTCTTTCCTGTGCAAGAGATGCAGGCACACATCTGATAGAGGGGTACAAGAAGGACTGAGGAATCTCTGAGTCAGATGGCACCATGCTTGGGTTTGAGGAGTTCTTGAGAAGAAGGATGATGAGAGCATAAAGTCTGGACAGCACTGATTTAAGGCAAAGACAGCAGAACTGCAGCAGGATTCAGTGCCAAAATAAGAAGAGGTGTGGAAGAGACTGCCACACTGAACTATTGGGACTGCTGAATTTGGACTGGGGATTAATAAGAGACATATTAGAGATAAAATATAACATACAATATTAGAAAATAATTTCTTTGGGAAAGCTGAATAGCTATGACCCAGAGTTTCATGATAATGAAAGAAGTAAGTTTGAATGCAATGAAAAGAAATTTCTGTTAAATGTAATACAGAAACAACATTGAAGTGAAGAGCTTGGTAGGACTGAGAAGAAGGGGGATAACCACAGGTTAAAGACAGAGGCAGGTCCTTTAAAAGAGAGAGGAAAAAGTCTAAAGGTTTGGAATGCATATTCATTTTCATATTTCAGGGGATAAATCACATTCAATTTAAGAGAGGCAGAAGGTGGCAGCTGCCCTGGGCGACTGACTGCACTTTCTTTTGAATCCGCTATTGTCTTCTGGCAAGGCAGAGTGCTGACCGTGAAGCTCTAATCCCGTATGATAACTACAAGGTTCCATAATGTCTCACGGCTCATCTAACATTATACACAAACGGAACAAGTCAAAAACCCTACAGTAAACTCCCTAGAACAGATAAGCTATTGCTTAACACCAGCATTTACGAGTGAAGCTCCAGAGTGATACTGTGCCAGGAAGGCTGACACCATGGGTGACAGCACTTGCAGAAGCCAACTTCATCAAAGACTGACAGTCAAAGGGAATCAGCAACTGTGCTTGACTTCTGGCCACACAACTAAACACACACTTCAGGTTGAATCCTTGGGGCCAGGTCAGAAAAGCTCAGTAGCTTACAACTGCATGTGAATAAAGTGGGATTACAGGAAAAAACAAACACGTATTTGCAAAAGCATGTGTATCCCATGTAAACGGCTAAAAATAGAATGTTGCTTCTTTATTACTGTTAATCATTACTGAAAAAAAAACGTGATGCATTTGATCTTGGATAAATTTAAGGCATCTGAACTATGTAACACCCACTTCCAACACTATAAACACCTGAAGTCAGTCATTCTGACCATCTAGCACCAGTCAGTAGTGCCTCATTGCTACAAATTTTAGGCGTGCTATTATACAGTTAGCAAAGTAAGAAGGACAAATACAGTTCAGGGATAAAACTGATTCCTCTTCAAATTGATATAGAAATTATTAAATGTTCTATAAAACAATGTAAGTTAATAAAATATAAATGGTTGAAAAAAGGAAGGAAAAGGAAAGGAACAGGAATTAAGAATGGTTATTTGGGTTTAATTAGTAAAGAAGAACCATGTAGGCTCAACTCCAAGGAAAAAATTCTTGCTCTTCCAGCCAGGTTCCAAAAGTGTTTTGCAAGTCTGTTTATAAATTAATTCCTTAATCCTCTTGTTCTCCTTCCATTATTTTTGAAACTGCCACTGGAAAAATCCGGTATCTCCCAGTGATTACCAGCATCCAGTTAGAACCAACAAAGGAGAATTCTTCCTTGTCACAGGTAAAAGAGGCATTGAATCATGAAAAGCATTGATCTTTCCTATTGGCTCTAGCAGGTATAGGAAAAAACCTATACTTCAATTACTAAGCATTTTCTGAAGGGAAACCAAGAACAACGCTGTTGGGGCTGGTGCATTAACAAGCTACACCAGCAAGTCACAAGCCACCAGCAAGTTACTCTCAGTATACACTTATATTGGTATATTTGTTTCTCAAATGTTTCCATTTTGGCGTACAAACACCAAACAAGTTTTACATACCCTTAATTATGAAATATTATTTTATTTATATTTGTTATTAGCTAACCACCCTTATTTCTTCCTTTTTGTTTGTAATGCAGAAAGGAGACCCGAATGAGAGCTGAACTAAACACTGGGGAAAGTTGATTGAACGCCCATAACGAAAGGCAACTGAAGCAAGAGCCTAGAACCGGCTCTTAATATCCTTCTCACCATCTCCTGCCAAACTGGGCAAATTAATTGGAAAGATGGGGATCTGTTCTTCAAATAATTTGCTCTTTTATAGCCAAAGAAGGTAAAGTGAAGCTAACAGAGCAAAGGAAATGTGTCCCCTGTACAGATCCCTGTTGAAATCAGTACCACCCCAGACAGAAACGCAGTTTGTCCCTAGGCACGACACAGCCAAGTACTGGAGTCGGGGATGTATGGCATAACGGACTGTCTGTCTAAAAGGCCAAACACTAACACTTGTAACAGCCTCCTGGACTGGGGGTCCTATATATCCACAGCAGCAGGAGGCAGGACTCGTTTCTCTATTTAACTTAGGCAATCCAATTTTCCTAAAATAGTTTTGAGTGATGGAATTGACATAAATTGGATATATTGTAGGAGAGGGATGGTAGCAGCAGCAGGTGTCCCATGTCTTAGAAAGTTTTTTGACACTGACTCACATGTCAATTTTAAAAGTAACTTGGGGTTTCCTGGTTTAGAGGATATTATTTTAAGTGGCTGCAAAACTGATTGATATATTGTATCATGGAGTAGTTAGCAACTGTTCATCACTATCAAACTAGTAAGGTATTTTGAGAGAGGCTCTGCAAAAGACTGCTCTGGTACTACTCAGGGCTTTCTTCATGAATGATATGTCTCTGGGGGGAAAAATAATATTCCTAATGTTTGTGGCCAGCACAACTCTGGGACATGCTGAGCGCACCAAAAGTGAGAGCTAGAGTTTCCAGTAAACCTGAAATACTGGTTTCATAATCTGAAAACATTAGATTCGGTTCAATAAAGACTATGGCAAAATACTACACTTGGGTAAGGCTGACCAAACGTAAAAGACCAGCCGGAGAACAGGCTGGATAGCAGAGGGAGTGCTGGTAGGTAGCAAATGGCGCATGAGCTGATGGTAGCAGGCTGCTGTGAGAAAGGCAAATGTTAAAATGTAATGTGGAAATGGGAGTGCTGTTGTAGACACCTGCAGAAATCTTTCCCCTTTGCATGGTGTTAGTAGGAACTTAAATTATACTGCATCCAGCTGAACTCTGCACTTCACAAAAGACAAGGACCAAGTGGAAGCTGCCCAGAGAAAAACAACTGTGGTCTAGGAAATGTGACATGTAGAAAGTTTAAACAACCCCGAGTCCTTCACTCTAAGAGAAAACCAGCGGAAGACATTACAACAATGTACAACTGTATGAAAAGTTGCTGCAAAGAAGAAAGGAGTAAAACATTCTCCTGGTCTACCAGGAACACAGCAAGACCTAACAGGCCTGAACAGCTATATGAAAAATGCAGCGCAGCTGTCAGGGAAGGACAGAGGAGCTCTGGAACATACCAGCTGAAGGGCTGGAGGAAACTTCACCAATGGCAAGTGTTAAGGACAGGCCAGACAAACGTCCATTGGGAATGAGAAGAAAATTTGAGGACTATACGTGGTCAGGAACTGCCTGGGAATGAGAACTTGGCGCTATCTTGGTGAGACAGAGGTTCTGACAAGAAGCTGGGGCGCAGGGATGAGATCTGGAATTAGCTGAGCGCAAAAACTAGCATGAGCAAAACCTTTTCTTAGGCTGCAGACTGAACCCAATGCCTGGCCAGCGCTCTCAGCTGAAACCCTAACTAAACCTGATCCAGATTTATACTTGTATGAGGATTAGAGAACAGAACCAGGGTCAACATGACTCGATGGATTGTGGTGATGACAAATGTGCAGATGTCACAGTGCTTCGTGATTACCTAAAGTGTAGCAGTACTTAAAAGATCATGAAAATGCTTGTTGTTTTATCTAAGCAACGGTGTGTCAAAGGCTTACCCAGCCAAAGCATGTATTTCAGCAAGGTATCTCTCTTCTCCAGAAATAACCACTTGGTATTTATGAAGACAGATCACTTTGTTCCTATTGCTAAACTGTGGGTGTCTGCCAAAAGCCTGCAACATGTGCCAGAGTAACTTAACCAGACGCTACACTATGCACTTGAAAAAGCTCCCTGCTCCACTGGAGCAGAGAGCTCCAAGTGTTCACAGAGGCTGAGAGCGTGAGCCGAACAAAAGGACGCACCTACATGAAAAGATACAAAATCCAAGGATGCACAGACCTGTGCTCTTACAACTGCACTTTCTGAGAAAGTATAATTATTTCCCATAAATGGTCCATGTGGGGCTGAGAAATGACCAAAGGAAGCCAGGCATGTGGTAACCTGTCCTTCTTCAGATCTACATCTTGGTGAGACTGTACCCAACAAGACGCATTGCTAATAGCCTTTAAAATACTCTTAACTGGCTTTTTCCACTCTAGTAATTCCTTCTTTTCCTCTTTTACGCCTAAACTCCTGCTCTGTCTCCATTTTGTTCTTCCAGCCTTCCTGTCTGCCTTTCTTTGTCTTTCCTTCTTCAGATTCTCCCTTCCTTTACGGCTCTTTGTGTGCTTTTTGTCCCTTTTGCTGCCCTACCACCGCACTCTGCCTGTCTTTCATTGTAGTGCTTTCACCTGTGTCCCTCTGCCTTTGCAGTTATCACTGGGTATCTTCAGCAATAGGATTGCTCCTCTTGGGCTTCCTAACAGGTCTTTGTTCCCTCTACAGCAGCTTTTCTGGATCCTGTACCTGGAAAGGCCTCAGCAACAACAATGGATTATTAGTATGGATTATGTTGACCTGTACATGAAAATGCATCATGCTTCCTGTACCATTTAATTCCCCATTCTGTTGGCTTTGCACTGCCTCCGTTGTGTCATGTTTCAGTAAACCACAAACTCTTCGCATAATTGGGACATGTAACAGCATCGATTTACACAGTTGCTGTAACAGAAGCTGGCTGTTTGTTCCAGAGCAACGCTGGGCACTTGTGGACATCAGGGGAGATGCAGAGCTCCTGGGTTTCTTCTCTCCCAAGTCCCCATGCAATTGGTTTGTGTGAGGGAGGAACAGGGCAGGTAATACGTAATATAATAAAAATAACAGGTGGTGGAGGGTTTCCAGTGCTGGTCCGTAGCTGGGGAGCATGTCCACCCACGAGGACCCGTGAGCACGTGTTGAGGGTCAGAGGCGGCATGCTCACTGCTCCCGCGCACAGCGAGCAGGCTGCTGGCTTGCTTCGCTGCTCAGCCCACGCAGCCATCGCTGGCAGAGGGGGGGCACAGAGCAGGAGCCATGCTTTGGGGCTACAGGAGGCTGCCATACACACCTAAGGACACAGGTGCACAAGGTGACAGGCAGCTGCAGAAGTCTCATCCTCAGCACATGAGACTTGACACATCTGGGTTGTTTGTTCTGCTACATGAGGTAGTTTGAGATTGTAAGATGTATGTTGTTAAAAAAAAAAAAAAAAAAAAAAAAAAGCTGTGTGAAAACCAGGTTGTCAGCTACATTTCTTTCTTTTTAGGTCTGTTTTATAGATGCCTCTGTCAAAAACTGTTCCAAGTCCTGTCTCTGCTGAGAGGCTTGTTTCATCGTGCAGCAGGGTAATGCTAGGAAGACTTTTGACCATTTCACCGCAGTCCAGAGAGTTCAGAAGTGCACCACCGGGTCATCTTCCTCCTCATTTGTTACTACACAAAGACATGCTCTAAGAAACTGAAAGATTCAGCAATAAATCTCCACAGAAGTTTAGGCCTGTGGTGCGTTGGGAAAGCCCTCTTCATAATTGAAATGGCCAGAAACACTGCAGAGATTTTTTTCCAAAACAGTGAAAAAATGTTAAAGCTGAAAATAATAACTTCTAAATCCTTAGGCTGTTCTGAAAAACATTGGTTGAAATGTCTTACATTTAGAAAGATGGTATTCCAAATTTCTCCTGAACCTGTATGACCTCGTGGCATCCATGGCAGTGCATACACACAAAGAGGAACAACATTTGAAATGGTCAGGTTAAGTCTTGAGTTTACACCCACATTAAAATGATCAGAGGACTTAATATTCCCTTTTTTTTCCTGAGGCAAAGCAATACCACAGGCTGACTCTGAGTCACAGTCATCTTTGTTCCCTCCCAAAACGTGTCACAAGATTTCCTAACACTGAAAGTTGCTAAGTGAAACACTCAGCACATAGACAGTATCAGTATTAAAGTGTCTTGACACCTGGATACTGCCCTCTCACATCATCTCCTTTTTCCTTCCATTTCTTCTCACCCCCACCCCACCTCCTGCCCTAGCTGTTTTTAACAATTCTTCTACTTGTCCCTTCCAGTGCTACTCTCTTTCACCTGACCTTTTTATCTCTTCCCACCTTCTAGCCCTGACTGTGAGCCACACAATGTTTTTTATTTTCTCTGCATTTAAGACAACTTGTATTTTTCTAGTCCATGCTGCCAGGATTCCAGCTAGGAGAGCTCTTCTGCCCTGTTGAGTACCCTGCCAGCCAGAACGGCATGAGCAGTCCTGCCCTGGCCCTGCAGTGCTGGCCAGGACAATACTTGGCTGGGTTGCAGGCTCACACATGGTGGTCCTGCTTATAGCCTCACATGAACCAGAGAAACTGTTCTGCACGGGCAGACTCTCAAGATGTTAGCTGACAAACTTTATGTTTGAACAAATACAAATGCATTTCTCAGAAACAGCTCCGCTGAGTCTAAATTGCTTTTCCTGGGAACAACCAGAGATGCATCTCTACACTTCAGTAACCTTAACCCAGGCCAGGTTTGCCAACATGAATGCTTTAATGATGCTTTTTTTAAAAAAAAAAAAAAAAAAAAAAAGTTCTAAAAAGAAGCAAACACACACAGAGAACTCAATAGCATAAAGTAAATACAAGGGTTTTTTTCCTTTTCTTCATTGTTCTCAGGAGCAGCCAAAGTTGTATAGATACATGCATTCTCCTGGCCCAGACATGTGACAGGAGTCACTGGAAGAATTGCTTTAGGACCACACCGTCCAGAGGTATTTTCACATGCATCTCTAGCAGGAGACCACGCTAGTGTGATTAGAGTGCTTTGAGTAGCCCAGCTAGCTTATTCAGAGCTCCTGTGAGCCTTCCCACCCTGCACCAAACGATGACATGAAGGGCTATCCCAAAGGGATTTGGCTTTCTAGGAAAGACGCCCATCTTTACCAGCACATCGAAGTGCTGCAGGGTGTCACTCTGCCCCAGGACCTGCTCCAGCATAGTCCTGCCAGGGAATCGATCTGTTCCTTCATGCAAACCCTCTTTCTCTAGTAGACAACAATCTCTTTGCAGACAACCCTGATAACAGTGACATTCTCCAAAGACATTTCTGGGAGACAGTCTCCCAGCATGGAAAGTGTTATATTAAGTCGGTGAATTCTAGCACATAAGCAAAATGGTGTCTTATATATGGCCAAAGTTGACTGTGGGTGTTGCTGCTCTGTTACATGTTTATAAAGAGTGATAACGAAGGAGGAGCTCAAAATCAACTTCGTTCAGATGTGACCTTGTTTCATTGCTATTGCAGGTCACATTTCTAGGATTGGTGAAACTTTCTGCCCATCCTTAGGTATTAGTATGGTAGCAATTGATGTTTCAAAAGTTCACAGCTAGATAGAATTTAGCTGGGTCTTAAAATGAGTTTGGATCCATAGAAAAATATATACATGTTTCTTCTTATCAGTTGACTTTTCCCATCTTCCTGCACCAAATATTTTAACCTGGTTTTAGTATTATTATTTTTTTTTTTTACAAAATAATTTCATTGCTATTGCTGTATCTATGAGATGTTCCAAAAATAATTATAATGTCAGCTGAGTGGTCAGCAAAGATTAACACAGCTCTTATGCTCAAAGGGGTGTAGATGTACATCGATTAATTATTTTAGTAAGAATCACCCTACTGATCAACTCGCCTGCCACATTTAAATCAACATCTAGAAGAAGACGACGCTTCAAGGTGTGTAACTTAAGAATACTCTCTTGATTTATAGTTTGAAAGTATTTCTTTATCATAATTCTTCTCTTCTAAAATTACTTTAATTTTGAAGAAGATACAGGGAATATAACTTACACCAAGGGAAATAGGTCCAGTGTCTGGGATGGACATTTATTTATAAACACTACTAGGAGGTTATTTAATAATTTTTTATTCTTAACTGAGCTACCCAAAACTGGGAAATGACCTAATTGTATTGGCTTTTCAAAACACAAAGGGGCTTGTGAAAAACTGTCCTTGTGCCAAACCATATTTATTGACTCAGTAAAAAAGTACTACCCGACCCCAGTCTCCCCCCTGCAATGGCTGCCTCTCTTACGGTAAGAAATAAAAACACCACACTTGTGGACCTTGAGAGAGCAACATCCGTAATAAATTTCCCACTGTGCATTTGGAATGAACCTTAACACTTTTCCCTTGCTTTTTATTTCCTACTTAAAAGAGTAGCCCCCATAAGGGAATACTACAGGCATCCCATGATTAAAACAAGTAACTTCCTTCTTTGGTAAAAGCGTTATTATTTCTGAGTAAAAACACTTACTGAAACTCCTGTGTATAATTTAATCTTCTTTTTTTTTTTCTCTGTCTTAGTATAGTCCTTTATAACCCTGCTTTTCCAATACCAACAGCAGGAATCCAGTAATGCAAATCCAGATCTTTACATCCCCATCGGTCTTAACAAAGCTCAGTGGAGTTTGGTGCTCAGAATATATCTTCCTCTAAGACTTTAAACTCCCAGGATATCAGGTGATATCAAAAGATATCAACCCACACACAGGTGAGATCAGAGGGTCCTGCTTGTGCCTTGGTGACAGCCTCGTGGCTGGGACCTCAGGCCCCTGCTCTAGGACTGCAATCTGAACCGGTCTCTGCAGCACAGCTGGTACCGAGCACTCACCAAGTCTTTGTGCCTTTAGCAGTGACAGGAGTGACAAAGAAGTTTCAGAGCCAACATGAATACTGCTTTAGCTATGGCCCCGCTCCAGGTAGTGGAGATGGGATGAAGAGAAAAAACTTCTGTGACCTGCTCTGCATGCACCATGCTTCCCTCTGCTTCTGGAGAACAGGATAGACACCCTGTGGCTGGAGCTCAGGCCAGCGGACTGACTGCAAAACAAATGGTCTGGAATCATAAATTGCAATACCATGCAGCACACAAAAACTTCTTGAACAACCAGATTAGGGAATTATGGCCCTAGGTGGCACAGTAGGAGCAGGTGGGTATGATGGGGAATGGACAGCAAGAGCACGGCACGCAATAATGTCTGTCTGGGAGGAAAACCTGGGGCATAAATACAAAACCATAGAGGATTGTAAAGCTGCCTGGTAAAGACAAAATGGCACAAATTAAGTGACACCAGATAGCAATATACTGTCAACAGGCATGTTGTCTTGAAAAGAAGTGAAGAACGATATGTCTTAAGTTATCTCTGCAGAAATTCTTCCAGTCCAACAGATAAAAGGAAAAATAATGTGGATACACTTTGGGCTGGGCAAAACCTATAGGTTTTTGTAATGTTAGCCTACTTTCCAATGGGAAAGGAATGTATAGATAAGATCACTTGTGCTAACAGTTAGGAAGGCAATCAGCTAGTATGCTATTTTGAGAACATAATTGGGAAGGTATTTAATAACACTAGAGGAGACTGCAAAGAAGCAAACTCCATACCAGCACTGGGTACATGAAAATTTTACGCATCTGTGGCTAAGCATACAAAGAGATATTTTTGTTGATTATTTATACATTAATTTGAGGAACCTGGCTAAAAATAGCACTGAATCTATTATCTTCACTGAAGAGAATAAATTAGGTATTAGCATTACTGAAACTCACTGGGTTGAATTGCAAAAAGTTAAACTTGTTGACTTGGGAGCAAGGAACACATGAAAGAGGCAGAGCGAACGGCCAGCCTCTGTTAGGGATATCACTGCCAGATCCAGTTACTGGTAAGTCCAAACAGCAGAAGAGGGGACGCAAATGTATTGCTGTGTGGCTGGTGAAGGCCAAAAGGAATCTGGTTATGTTCTATTGCAAAGCATCAAGGTGAAGCAAATCAGAGAGTAAGATTTGTTACTTGTGAAACAACTGCATGTTGTGTATCGGGAGGTGAATGATAAAGGTTTCATGAGGCCATTAACAAGAACGTCTTTAGTTATTGGCATTTAATGATGGTGAGTTTCTAAGGCAAAAGGATAAAATAACTATTTTGATAAAGAAAAAATTAATCTCCAGATTGAGTCTGGTGGTTATTGTATGAGTCTATTATATTCACTATTTGCAAGGAGAGTACCATCTAGAAATATATAGATATACTTCAAACTCAATCTAATCTCTGTTTATCCACTTCATGTTTCAAAAAACACAACTAAAACTCCTTACGAACTAACAAAATATACTCCTATACATCATGAGCAAATTAATTTATAAATGACTTACTCATTTGCGGTCTGCATCTGCCTGCATCTCTCTGGAGGCTTGAGCTGGCTTTGGTACTGATCGCAAGCAGGCACACCTACATGGAAAAATGACCAGCATGTCCAGGTAAATGCTGCACCTGCCTGCCCACCCAGGCAGCACAGATCAGCTTAGAAAGGGATGACACGTGCCATGTTCTGCAGAGCCTGGGGAGAGGGAGTGTCTTTTTCTCCTCCCAACTTAGTTTTGGGAAGAAGGGAACTAGCCAAAAGAAGCATGAAAGGATTACGCAGGGATATTGTTTTCAAATGCTCTTGGTTGCCCATTCTTTTCTCATGAAAGCCTGCTTTCCTCAGTCTTTTTAGAAAGATGTCAATTTGGAGAAAACCCAACCACAGGCACACCAAATGGGTCACCTGCAACCAAAGGGGTTTGGGGATCCAGGTGTGTCTGGAAGAGCAGCCTACTTGATGTCTGGCACATCCATCTGAATGCACTTCAGAAATGAAAACAGTTTTTTTTAACCTAGATACTTACACTAGCAGAGTAGAAGATTATGCTCTTGCTCGGAAACAAAGTTGCAAGAGAAGAAAATAAATAACTAGATGTAATTCTAGGTGGTAGTTGAAACTGACACACCTCTTGAAATTACTGGTGCCTGGGTTACTATGGGCAGCAGAGTGGGGGGGCAAGGCAGCACCCCGGTTTTGACAGCAGTACCTCAGGATCAGCTTCGTAGGTCAGTGAGACAAGACCTTCCCCCCGCCACTGTGCACGGGGGCATCTCCTCTGCTCCCTCGCCACTCTTTCTTTCTCACTTCTAAGAGAAACGCAGCATTAAAGTCTATATGGAATTCGATCGTGATGGCTTCCTCTCATTACCTTCTACTTTATTTCTCACCTCTGGTTTTGCAAGCTGGACTGCAAAATGTTGGGGGGGGGGGGAAGCTGGAATGCAAAATGGGTTGCAGCAAACAGGCTTCTCCCCGAGGGCTCCAGCTGGTATTCTCAGTGTAGTCCCTGACCAGCACGGCCCCTCCAGCAGGAAAGGCTGTATCAGAAATAACATTTCAAAGCAAAATCCTTTGCAAGTCATTTGTCACAAGAAGTATTCCTGTACATTTATCTTACACCACTCATCATTTTCAGCTCATGGCCAGCTCCTCACAGGGATTGCATACACAGATGGCAGGCTTGGCATTCAGTGCTTTTCTCACTTTCTTCCTCATTTTCTCTGCCTTCCCACCCCACCAGTTTTGGGGGCCCTACCATTGCAGGCCCTGCCTTATGAAAGCAAAGAAGCTCTATGAGCTTACCTAAAATAGATGTGATAAATTCAGAATTTTATAGGATGCTTGCCGTAGCACCATAGAGCATTTGGATTTGATTAAATTCACACCATGTTGTGGTAATAAAGTGCACATTGAGACACTTTATTATCTCAGCCAGGGTGGCAGAGGTAGGGGGTGGGACTGGGGATTCCTTCCTTCCCTCCCCTCCCTTCCCCAGCAGCAGCAGCCTGCCCTCAGCCCTCCCCGAATGCCTCAGGGACACACCACCTTGTGCTTGCCACGAAGAGAGAGGCTGCTGCCTAGTGGTGGCAGAGAAAGATGGAGAACGTACTGCTGTCACGATTCACCACAGGCCCGCTGGACTGCTGCTCCTGGGCCAAGCTGGGAAGGTCTCCTGGTTCCATCCGCCTCCCTCTTGCACCCTCTCGGGCAGCAATCTCCGTACTGGACCGCGCTAGGGGAGGGATGGCTCCCTGGGCAGCAGCTGGTACCCAGATGACCCTGGCCTTTCTCTTCCAGCAGTGGGCTGGATGGGAGCACCCCACCAGTCAGAGCTGGCTCACGGGGCAAGCAGAGAGGTCTTACAAGGTCCTTGTCAATGAGGAGCCATCGGCATTAACCCAGGGAGTTTCCAGAAGAAGATCAGAGTGGTCCTTACAACACTCTGGTGTATTCCTCAACAACCTAACAACAAATACAAAGTTACCGCTGAGAAAAGTGGCACGTGGCAAAAATTCTAGACAGCTGGTGAGTATCAGCATGGGTAGGACAGCATTACTGAGCACTAAGCCCAAGCAGAGAAGTTACTTTAAAATCAAAGAAATACAGCCATATAAACACAAGCCATTCCTCGGGAGTGGTAGATTGTAATCTTGGCTAAACTCAAGGTTACACCAGCTCCAGGGTGTTCAAAGTAGCCTGGAAATACAGGGCTTCCTGGTGTGACTCCAGAACAAAAAGTACTCCTTCGATCCGTAAGCATCAGAGTAGCATATGCAAACAGGGAGGTGATGTTTTCTCTAGATATGCTACTACAAGTCTCTATTGTATTCTGCATCCAACACCGATGCCTTCATGTTAAAAAGGATATAGGAAAAGAGGAGAAAAAAGCCACAGAAATCATCTGAGCGCTGAGGGGAAAAAAATGTCTTGCACTGAGGGCAAAAGGTGTCTTGCATCGAGGGCCTTCAGCTGCGGTTCAGTGACATTATAAATCTGCTTTAGGAAGCCTCAGATCAAATAAGAAATGTTGCAGCTACCTGACACCATGCCCAAAAGCAGGACAAATTCATTGTTCTGGTTTAAACCTGTTCCTAAATTTATGAAAAGGTAATTTTATCCCGACCAACTCTGTGCAGGACAAAGTATCATGTGTCGGCACCGCTCTAACTCTATGTCAGATCAGGTAATGTCTGTTCCCCTGTAGCTGGCATAAATCCACCACAAAAACATAAATTCAGCATGTACACTGTATCACGTGCAGCAGCTAACTCATCAGAAACATGATCACGTGTGCCTACATTATCTGGATCACACGGGTGCAGGTGGAGGACCTGACAGCTCTGTAACAGGCAAATTGAAAGATGACCTGATTCCTGTATAAGTGATATCATGGTAAGAAAATACTAAAGGATACTAAGGAGTGCTTTAAGTCAACACAGAGCAAAAAATAGCAAGCCCTACTGGGAGAAAATCAAGGCTAGCCTCATTCAGGCAGGACATTTTAAACACATTGTTTCAGTGATAGTAAAAGAGTTCAGAAGACTACCCTACCAAAGGACATAGTGGATTCTCCATAGAAAATGATGGATTCTTCATCTTCTGGTGCCTTCAGATCAAGACTTGAAGTCACTCTGAAATACATGCTTCAGTCAAACACAAGCTACTGGGGCAGCACAGCTGGTCCTAACGTATAGGAAGGCAGAACAGCTAGCAGAGCGGTCTGGTAAAACTATGTTTCTCCCTTACGGACTATATTGTCCTTTTGAGCATACCTCTAATCAGAGCTTCCCTCCCATATGCATGTTTGGTATAATAGAAGAGACAAGATTAGGAATGATAAAAGCTTCCCTGTGGAGAGAAAGAAGTCACTAAATTATGCAACGATATAGGAAGAAGCTTTTCTCTGTTCCATACAAACATCAGGAAACATTTAACTACAGATGTCAGATCAGTAGCGAAAGTACAAGTAGACTGACATAATATGTTTATAATTAAAAGTGGAACAGCTTTATTCACTTCATAATTTTAAAGTCAGAAAAACTGCAGTAGGCTACAGCCATTAAGTAAATGTGATTTTATTATTAATCACCTGTGTGTTTTACTTGTTATACTAGCAGCCAAGTTTAATCACAAAAGTATTTAAAGGTGTTAGATTATTTCTAGTAAAGATAAGTTGAAAGAATATCAAGATAAAGTCTGGCTATTATATCAAAAGTACTGAACTTCTTTTCAAACACTCTGTGCCGATGAAATGCCCTAGCCCATTGTGACGAGTACCCCCTGCTCCTCACCCCTGGAAACACTGTTAGCATAACCAATGTCAATTTATAAAGCAAACTGCCATAACACCTAAGCGTGCTGACCACGTATCACACCCCCTTCTTTCTACCCCCTTTTCAACGTTGTGGTAAGATCACTTGCCCACCGGCATTGTCGCCAGGATGTGGTGGGACCCGCTACAGAACAGGGAAGTGTAACAGCACATGAGATGCTGCCTATGAAATGCAGCAGCTGCAAGTGGACTTAGATGGGAACTGCTGCTGGATGGCAAACCCTGCGATCCCCTGGTGGGCAGGGATGCCTCCACCATCCTAGTCTTCCTCCTCTGAAGACTGGGTGAGGAACTCATGTTCCTTTAAGTAAGGTCCAAGTCTAGATTAATTAGTGTATCACGTGCCAATTACTGAGAATTTGACCCGATCTGCGGAGGGTCCAGGTGACTAAAACGTCTAGGTAAATAAAACTTCTAGATAATAAGAAAGCTACGCAAATTATTATAAATCCTGTGTAACTGTAAGTGATGCTAATTGCTAAAAGTTCTGTGTAACAATAAGCTATGCTAACTGCTAGAAATTGCAGATAACAATAAGCTATGCTGACTGTTTAAATGTTTATGCAATAATAAAGCTCTATTTATAACCACAATGCTGTGGCTGTTGGTCATTTTACCAAAGATCCCTCAAAGAACCTGACTGTCCCCGTAGCCTCAGGTGACACCCAGAAAAACTCCTAATTTGCAATGTTTGATGCTTTTTTACATACCAATAGGGCAGTTACTATTTCATACAACATTTCAAACATTGTTCGATTCAGTAAAATCTCAGAACAGCTTGCATGAGAAGAGACTGCACACTGCAAGAACAGTGCTGGAGTAACATGCAGTATTAGAAACAAAATTGTTTGTTTATACAGGCTTGGTTAAAATGAGGTCTTTTATGTTTACAAGGGAAAAAGTATACTCCAGCCACAGATGAGAAGATCCCCAAATTATCTGAAAAAGAAAACGTATGAAAACACAGTGCTCCTGCCTAAGCCTAGCAGAAATGCCGAAGAAGAAGCCACTGACTCAAAAGCTGTATGCATACCGGCAGGGTAACATTTCTTTCAGTTGTCTAGTGGTGCTTGTTGATTTCTGGGTTTCTGAAACAATCAAAGACTCTTGAGAATAGCAGAATGCATTATGTTAAATTTAGTGTAACTACATATAATGAATACATCTAGCTTTCTGGGAGCCATTTGTGTTACAGGTAGTGCCCTCCGGCTGACAGTGCAGCAAAGACAAGAAGACGTTAGCGGTAACTACTGTGTCTCTAACATAGCAATTTAGGATTTTAAACCATTCCCTGCTTTAAGTTTCTCCACAACAGCCCAGCGTTTCTAGCCCTAAACTGTCAGTAGAGATACTGCAGCTGGATTTTCAACATGCTGATTTTGGTTGAGCTGCAAATAATAATTTCTGATCAATTATTACATGAATGTTTTCTATTCCTATGAAGCAAATCAAAAAACGGAAATAGGAATTGAGGTAAAAAACGGCAAACCAAGTCAGAAGAAGTTTTGCAGGCTACAGGGCTCGTTACTGGGTAATGGCATAACGCTGTCACACGCGCTTTTGCCATTTGTGAAAAGCCATTGTTTGCCACGAACAGAGAACCGCAAGTCAAACTCCTCGCAAAAGAACTCCATAGGAAATGGAAGCGGAGCAGGGGATGAACCAGGCCCAGTGCAATATGCCAGGAGGTACATCCATCCCAGCGGTGCCATGCAGAGCCAGCTCCCGCCGGCTGCAGAACCACTTGGCGAGCTGTGTCACTCCAGAGCCATCACCGACAGCGCCTCAAAACTCTACTCGTGCTTTGAGCTTCCGATTAGGAAATACAGAGTCAATTAGAGTTAAGGCATTAGTGACAGCGGATACGACCAAGTTTCTAAAAAAGAAAAAACATAACACAGGGAAGAAAAGATAAACTGGGTACTGTGGTAGTGAAAAGATAAGCTGGGTACTCTGGTAGTGAGGCGGGCGTGATGAGTCGAGCACGGAGAACCGGCGCTGGCGCGGGGGTACAGCGAAGCCTGCGGGGGCTTCGGCTCCCCCTGCGCGAACCGCGCAGCAGCGCTGGGCGCCCCCTCCCCGCCCGGGACCGCCCCCCCCCCCGCCCCGCCCGTGCGGTCCGGGCCGCGCGTGCCCCGCGGCGGGCTCCTGCGCGTGCCGCGCTTGTCCCACGCGTGTCCCGCTTCTCCCGTCCGCAACGAGCGCCCCGCCCGCTCCGCCGCAGCGTGCCTGGGGTAGTGCCATCCAAAACTTTGCTCCGTCTTATCGCAACCTCGTTCTGTTTATTTTTTTTTCCCTGTAAGATTGCAATGCCAGGCGTACACCCCCCCTGCCTGCTCCCTCCCCGCAGAGACGCCGCTCGCAGCGGCCCCGGCACCGCGAGCGCAGCCGCCCTGAGGCGCCGCCCGGCACGGAGGGCAGCGGTGCCGCAACCCAGCCCGGCCCCAGCTCCCCGCCCGCCCGGCGCCGGCTGCGCCCCTGCCCGCCGCCCTCCCGCTCCACCGCCGCTGCCCCCCGCGCGGCCGCAGCTCCCGGCAGCCGCCGCTGGCCCCGGAGCGCCGCGGGCCGGCGGGGGCGGGAGCCGTGCCCGGCCGCCGTACCTGTAGAAGTAGTGCCAGCAGAAGAGGCAGCAGAGGAGGCGGCAGCCGAGCGGCTCGAGGCGGGGCGGGCTGCGCAGCGCCAGCAGCAGCGCGGGCACCAGGAAGGAGGGCAGCTCCTGCAGGAACCAGGCGCAGCGCGCCGGCAGCCGGCCCCGCGGCCGGCACAGCCGCTCCTCGTGCTTCCCGTAGCGGGACGGCACCCGCAGGTACAGCGAGAGCTGCAGCAGCGCCAGGGCGCCCAGCAGCGAGCTGAGCGCCAGCACCAGGCTGGGGAAGCACTGCATGCTCGGGGGCGGGCGGGGGCACCCAGGCGAACAGCCCTCGGCCGGCGCCGGCCCCGGCCTTATTAGAGCCGCGGCCGTCACCCCGCCCCGCCGCGCTGCCTCCCATCGCCCGGGCCCGTCAGAGGGCGCAGCCCCCCCCAGCCCGCCCCGAGGGGAGCTGCCCCCCCGCGGCGCCCCCTCCGGCCCCTCCCTCGCCCGGCCCGGTTCGGCCGCGCAGCCCGCGGGCGGTCGGTTCGGGAGCCCAGGCGCAGCTCGCGGGGGCGGGCGGGCGATCCCCGGCGGGAGGCGGCTGCTCCCGGTACGGCGGGAGCGGCGGCGCTGCCTTCCCGCGCCCCGGGCAGGTGCTGCGGGGCTCGGCGCGCTACGGGACCGCCGGGCCGGGGAGCGCTGGCGGGACGCGCCGCCCTGACGGGGCCTGCAGCGCTGCGGCCACCGCGGCCGCGCGCCGGGCCGGGCCGAACCGAACCGAGCCGGGCCGAACCGAGCCGGGCCGAACCGAGCCGGGCCGGGCCGAACCGAGCCGGGCCGAGCCGTGAGGGCGGCTGGCGGTGCCCCGGCCGCGCAGCCCTGCGCGCAGCCCCACGTGTGCGGTGGCGGTGGCGGGGGGCTGAGGCCCAGGTGAGAACTGGCAGACGCCGACGCCAGCGCAGCCCAAGCGCTGCCGGCCCGACAGCTCCCGCCGCCATCCAGCACCCCCGGACCGTGCCTTCAACTTCTGGAGCGCCCCAAGTTCCCAAGATGGCCCTGGTGTGAGTGCTGGCCCCGGGGCGTGCCCAGGAGCCCTTCGGTCTCAGCCCCGTGAAGCGGTTTGGACAACAGTTTGCCTAAAAGTGCAGTCCAGGGAGGGGGCTGCCCTTGGCCCGTGTCCCCAGGGAGCGTCACTGCCACGGGGGCTGTGGGGAATGGCGGGAGGGCTGCGGGCGCGTGGCACCCTGTGCCGCCCGGTGCCTCGGGGCCCTGAGGCGCAGCGCAGCCGTGTTGCTCTGCAGGTCCCCAAGAGCCCCGTGAAGGACAAGGCCGGGGTGCCACGCAGCACGCTTTCCTGGAGCAGAGGTGGTGCTCGGGGGGTGGCTTTGGAGGTCTGAGTGGTGGTCTAGGACGTGGGAGGCTTGGGCTCCCTCGCCACCTCTGAGGGGATCCTCTTTCTGCGGAGGCCAAGCGCACCACCCCGCTGCAGCCCGCCTCTCGTCCAGGAGGCGCTGGGCTGTTCCGCTGGCGGCTCTGTGGGGTGATTACCCAGAGCTGAGCTCTGTCAGCCATGGAGAGTTTCTCCCTTACCCTTGCAGAGTGCTGTAGTCACTAAGGTCACCTTTGCTGCAGCAAGTCAAACAAGTCAAGGCTTTTCTGGCCTCAGAGTCATGTGGCATACTATGACTGTCAGCCAGAGCACTCTTCCCCCCACAGAAGATGCCTCTCTGCCTCCAGGCTGCCTGCTGGAGACAGTCTCTGGCACATGCCATCTCCCAGCTGTGTATAAAACAAGGTGAGCTGGGCTGGACCAGAACTGTGCCAGGTATGCAAGCCATAAAACAGCACAGGTGATAGCAGGCTCGTGGCATCGGCACCTGTGCTCAAGCAACAGTTCCTGGCTGTGAAGCATCAGTGGAGGAAGGTGCCTGTAGGAAATATTTTAGCAATCTAAGGCTGTATCTGAATTAGGAAGAAGTACAATCCAAAAGAAATGGCTCTGCAGCGATGCAGCTGGATATGAAGACCCAGCATCCATAATACGCAAGTTTTGTGGGGAATTACTTCAAACTACCTCTAGTCTGATCCCATGAATGGAACACACGTTAGCGATAGAGGCACATTAGGGGCACTCATGGAGTGCATTTTCTGGCTTGGCTTCATCCAAAGGAGAATCAGTGAAGGACTCAGACTGTTCCACGAAGCAAATCAAAGCTCAGTAGTTAGCTGGAGATGATGATGGCAATCGCTTCAAAAGTATGCTTTGGATTCAAACTAAAACTCTAGAAGAGGCACAGCATAAAAACTACAGGGGGCTGTGATCTCAAACACAGCACTGGTAGCTTCAGGTAGTCCCCTGCTCGTCATCCAGGTTGGTTGGATTCGATTCAAGCTGAAGGGGCCTAGTTGTACTCATTCACAGGGGAAGGCAAGAGGGGTGTGAATTCTTCTGATGTTTAAAACAGTGAACTAGTCACACAGAAACCATTTCCAGTCCACGGAGAGGAGGAGGCACTTTTAAGGTGAGATTCATTTCATTAAAAGAGGTAATAAAATGGATAAAAGAATCATAACGTCAAAAAGCCTGTTTCTCTCTGTTGGCTCTAAAAGACGTTTAGACAAATGTGTCAGGAGAACTAAATCCCACTCTTACTCTGTAAGTTGGAGCTCTGCGACATTTCTATTCATTGTTGGAAACAAACACTGCATCATTATTCATCACATTCAACCACTAGATAAATCTTCCCCTGAGAATTCCTTCCTCTTGCCTAAGCACCATATCAGGGGTTGCGAAGAGAAAGGTGAAAGCAGTGCTGAAGAAACACTCTTTGTATATACATCAGTGGTTTTTGAGGTGGCAAGGTGCAGTGCTGAAAGGGTGTGCTTTGTATAGGATTACCAAAACTTTATTTTAAGCCAAACTTTGTTTTTCCCACGTGTGCATATATGGATGTTCATTTCACCAGCCCAGAGGAGCACCAGGCAGTAACGAATCTTGCTCTGAAATCATCTTGAGCCAGCATGATCAAGCTACAAAACACGGACCATTTAATTCAGACTTTTTTCTCCTCCAGTAAATTGCAGATATTCTGAATGCTTTTTTATATCTCAACTGTAAATAATTCAGTAGGAGTATTTGTTGGAAAAAAATACTTCAGCAGTAAAGTGTTTGCAGGCCTGCTGAATTTGAAGGGAGAGGGGAAAATCATACAGTCTAAGCCCCGTTTGCACATCTGATAAGACTTCAGAACCCTTACTTTGAATTATTATCTTTCCTTGAAGAGAAAAATCCAACTCTTCTGAAGAACTGAATTGTACAAAATGTGCAGGCGGTACAAGACACGGTATGTCAGAGGTATAAATGTATAGATAGGAATCATATGGAGGAAAACTGCGGGTCATTTATAAATCTAGAGGCTGTGGATTTAAAAGACTTTTCAGAAGAAAATTATCGATGTAAACAGAAAATTATAGATTGAAATCAAGGTGGGTTTGTGCTACTGCAGGTCTCTTCCCTGAGTTTAGGAGGTAGCCGAGAGACAGTATGGCCCACTGCAGAATCCCAGAATGGCTGGGGTGCAGCATTCCCAAAGCACAGCCTGCTGCCTTCTTGACACATCTGTGCCTCCTCTGATCCCATGGTGGATGTCCCTGTTCTGGTGGCTCTGGCTGATAACAGAAAGGTTCTGTTTGATCGCCTTTCCATGATCCAGAGAAGCTTCTAATCCGAGAAAGCTCCCATAAGCCAGAATCAGAGCACAGTGAAAGTAAGAAGTGCTCTGTCACTTTTACTAAAAGGAGCTGGAGCTTGGGTGTAAGAAAGTGCCATGAGATGTGCAGTCCTTGCAGCTGCACATACGTAATCTTTAGGAAGGGCTGCAGGATTAAGGTCTGAATGAGAACACTCAGTAAAATGAACAGTTGCGTAAGGTAGTTCCTTAGATCTCCCAGAAGTTACGTGTGCGCTGGTGCAGTTTTGAACAAATCTCTTTCCAGTGCTGACATGAATGTAGCTAGACTGAAGTTAAGAAACACTGGGAGACATCAGCTGCCGTTAACACTTTGTTTTATATCATACGTGTCCTGTGCTGAATTAGAAGCTGTTAATTTCCTCACAGTTCATTTCCTGATGTGCTATCCTCATATATTTTATAATGCTGCAAGAGCACAGAGTTAATAATCTAATATAGGCATTTCTCTCTCAGTCACAAGTACTCTTTTAATACTTGTCAGGAATTGTCATCTACTGCAATAAGAAGCTGCATGACTGTCACTTTGTATCACATATAGAGCCAGCAGGTAAAATTTAAAATGTTTAAAAAAAGAGAACATTCTTTTCATTTTCCTTCAGTCAAAGATGTTGGTGCATAGAAAGAGTAGGAACCAAACATCATGTGGCTAGTAAAACTACAGTTTTAAAGACATGCTCTGTAACTTGAGCAAGCAGCTATAAAAAAGCAATTAGACCTGCAGAAATTAGCATTAAATTGGCTTGTGAAAATTAATAAATAAGCTGCTGCTTCTTTTGGTACTCCTAACACTGATGGAAGTGTAAGAACATGTTTTAGGAAGACAGGGCAGATTACTCCAGCATAAGGAGGAATAAATCTCTTGCAGGATTAACTTTAACCTAGTGC
The DNA here is from genome assembly GCF_017639655.2 of Falco naumanni. NCBI lineage: Eukaryota > Metazoa > Chordata > Aves > Falconiformes > Falconidae > Falco > Falco naumanni. The sequence continues at coordinate 9,531,013 of NC_054065.1, forward strand.
ACACAGTTTTGCAGCAAGTTATTTTTAATAGTGTGTCTGCATCATTACTGGGACGAATATAAAAACTATGACAAACAAAAGCCCACAAACAATAGAGAGAGGCATAGTATTTCAAGGCTGGCTTTCCTTTTACTTCAGATTTTCTTGAACAGCATCTATATAAATCAGCCACGAGATCAGAATCTGACCCCCAGTTCTATAATTCATCTTATTTTACCTAGTGACGTTATTGCTGTGTTGTCTGGTTTTCACCTTCTGATCTCTGAGAACACAGTTCTTTCAGCAGAGAAGATACCTTTACACCCACACTGCCCCACCTATTCCAGTTTGCTAGCACTAAAACATCTTAGCCATTGAATGTTACAAGAAGATGAAGAAACACACTCAAATTAACTGTCTGGCTCGTTGAAGCTGAGCCAGAGAATCACAGAATGAAAAGCAGGGGGAGCTTGAGGAGCACAAGAGAATCTTCCTCATCTGGGATCTGGTGTAAAGCACTGAGTCCACACAGCCCAAAACTGCAGTTTCTGTGCTCACCAGAAGCTGGGACATTGTCGTTGCAGACAGTTTCTCCTGGGAAATTAGCTATAAACTCTAACATGTTTCTCCTGATCGTTGTAAACCACAGATTTTCAAAGACTTCTTGCTTGGCATGTCCCAGATGGGAAGGCCACCTCCTGACAAGTTTCTTGTGAACACTCCAAAGCTTGGGGGTACTAGAGCAGCTCAAAGAAAACATCACTTCTTTTTAAACGTGGTTAGTTACTTTCTTTTCAGAAGCAGTTGAATTGTTGGCTGGCCTTTTCCAAAAACTTTGAGAAGGCACCAGACTTGGGAAACTGCAGACCGTATGGTTAGAGCTGGAAAAGTTGTAAACAACATAGGACAGGGCCTATCATGGGGAAATGCCAGGCATCGTTAATGATTTTTGGTATTTTTCCCCCCTACCCTGCCCTGTGTGGAAGCAACAAATGGGCAGAGTAGCCCTTCTGCTGCTGCATTTCCCTGCCTGAATCCCAGCAGCAGGGGTTGCCGCTGTACCACTGTTGTTGCCTGCCCAGCCTGTGGCTCAGTGGCTTGGGTGGTCTAAGCCAGGGCGCAGCACCCTGTGGAGGTCCTCGGCCCTTTCTTGTTAAAATCGGGGATCTGCCTGGAGCGTGCCACAGCTCCCAGCTGATGCAACTGGGTCTCTTCTCCATGGCAATGATGGAGAGTCCAGGAAGGGGACAGGACCTGGACAGAATAAGGTTGGCATCCTTATGTAGAGTTGGCTGGGTAGTAAATCCCGAGTACCCAAGTCCTGCAGATACATGTTATGCCTCAGCTGCCTGTGTAGGGTCTGTTTCCAACCACGTAAATTAGAGAGGGTTTGGGTTCTGAGCTCTTGTGATGGTTAGCAAGTTCAGAAACAGGAAATTTGGTGAATACTTCAGGTCTGCAGTTCTCTAAACATCTAGCAGTTGTTTTATGTAACTGGGAGGCATGGAAAGTTTTCTCACCAACAAACACCCACCTTCCTAGCCGGCTGTGCTGTTTCATTCTGCTTTTTCGCTCTGTGCTGAGGCAGCAGTCCCACTTTGTCTTCTCTGAGCCACTCCAGTATCCAGATAACCTCCTGAAGGCTCTCCATATCTAAGGAGACTCCACAGTCTGAACTGCGGCAACCCTCATGCTAGAAAACTGCAGGCAGCCTGCGGCAAACCAGGGTAGCCCGAGCCCTTCCCCACAGAAAGACAGAATGGGCTGCTTGGGATAGTTCAGTGCAATGCGCAAGACCACTGTCATGAATACCTCTGCATGATTATCCGTTTGCATTACGCAGTATCTTGAACACTCAGAACTGTGGTAGCACAGCAGCATTAGCGTTCTGTCTGTATTTTATGGCACGTCAGCTCTAAACTGGGCCCTTGCGGCAAAGAAGGCTGATGGTGTGTATCCTGGGCTGCTCAAGGAGGAGTGTTGCCAGTAGCTGGAGGGGGGTGATCCCTTCCCTTTGCTCAGCACTGGTGAGGCCACGTCTGGAGTGCTGTGTCCAGGTCTGGGCTCCCCAGCGTCATAGAGAGATGGAGTCACTGCAGAGAGTCCCACAAGGGGCCACGAAGATGGTTAAGGGGCTGGAGCAAGGACAAGAGAGCTGGGATTGTTCAGCCTGAAGAAGAGAAGGCTCAGGGGGATCTCATCAATGCCTATAATATCTGAAGGGAGGATGTAAAGAAGGCAGAGTCGGGTACTTTCCAGTGGTGCCCAGTGACAGGACCAGAGGCAATGGGCACGCGCTGAAATATCAGAGGATCCATCTGAACATCAAGAAAGACTTTTTCACTGTGAGGGTGACCAAGCACTGGCACAGGTTGTCCAGAAAGTTTGTGGATACATCTGTCCTTGGAGATAGATACTCCAAAGCGGCCTGGACATGGTCCCGGGCAGCCTGCTCTAGGTGACCTTGCTTGAGAAAGGGGGTTGGACCAGAGTACCTCCACAGGTCCCTTCCAGCCTCAACTGTTCTGTGATTCTGTCAAATTCTGTGGCAATTTCTTTTAAACTGAGGTAGGGAAGTTGCCAGGTGAACCATTTACTATTTGAATGTTGCTAACACATTTATTTCAGTAACTGGATGGATCTGTTTGTGCTTCCAGTGCATTTTCATTTTACTGCAGATTTTGTGATTATAATCACAGTATATATAGCCACAATTGTACATAAAGATTGCTGGTCTTTACATTCCAATTGTTTACTCTGCCAAAAGTACAAGACTTGAAGCTAACAGTTTCATGTAATCTCTTGATCCTAATATTTAAGGCACTCCGACAAACCTCAGTTAAAGTAAAAGTTGCGATAAAATTAAGATGATAATGCTGTATCGCTCATATATAACTTGTTTGATTTGGGTGAGTGCATAAGCCTCATGTGAATCAGAACTGAAACAACCATCAGTGAAGCAGCTGAGAAAACTGGCATGTGAATTGCAATCTCAAAGTATAGCTTGGAGTATTGGCCCATTGGAAGGAATGGAGCAGATCCTATCTTTCAGTGGTGATACTCCAGGCAGTCTGCAGACTCCTGGACCTATTTTGCATGCAAGCTGTCTATAGGGAACAGACCCTTGCTGACACTAACTGCCAAAGCATGCATCGTAATCCCAGCTGAGAGTTATTTGGTTTAGCCCAAAACTGTGCTGAGGATCATTCTAGCAATTGAACAGTTGCCCTCTAGTACCATGCATGGCATTGTCCAGTTCAGTGGAGTAGGTGCAGCCAAAGGTTGCCAGAACGTATTTATTTTTAATGAAAGACTAGATTCCTCTACATCAGTCTGAAGCCATTAACAGTTTCTAAAACAAATCTGATAGTCACAAAATCAAGATGTTATTGTTTGTTATGTTTTTAAAGAGGCAGAACAATTGACAATTTAATAAATGAAATCAACAGAGTGCAAATAGTGAAAGAGAAATTTCTGCTTGAACCATTTATCTGAGCAAGAAGGTAATCATGGGTGTCTTTCCTTTCAGCCTCAACTTTTGTGGAGGCACCGAGGCCCCATCTGTTGATTCGTGGAATCTGGATATCCTCTCTCCTACCTGGCAGGATAGCTCCTTGCTGATTTTTGGCTTCCTATCATCTTTTGCAAGTTGGATCTTCACAAACTACATTAGATCAGCACCTCACTTGTTTCTCTACAAAAAATGTGAACAACTGTTTCAAATTTGCTTTCTCATTGGTGAGACCTAATGGGATACCTTGTAACATGAGGACCTTCCTTTCCGACCTCAGGTGAAAAAGAGCAGAGTTCTGTTTTCACCCTCTCAACTCTTCCACCCTCCTCTGAGATATTTTGGATACTTTTAGATCCATATGGTATTTACAAGTGATGGTGCCAGTTACAAGGGGAATTCTGTTTCCAAATCTGCTATTAACATTATCATAAAGAATGTTTCCGAAAGTGCTGAAATAAGCTATAAAATAACTCTAGGACTGCAAAAAAATCATACAGAAATATTTTAAGGTTACTTGTCTTTTATGATTGAGGGGTGACTTTATACATGTGAAAGTACCTTCATAGAGATAAAGTATGTGGTGTTAAAGGACTCTAGCTCATCAGAAAAATGTGTAACAAAACCCAGTACCTGGAATTAAAACCCAGCCAACTTCAATAAAAAAGTCATGTATTTTTAAAGCTGGAGGTGACTAACACAGAACAAACTTTCAAAGAGAAGCAGCAGTTGATTCTCCATTGCTTAAGGCTTTCCAAGTAAGGCTGGCTGCATTTCCAGGAGGTATACTTCAGGTGACTATAATTACTGAGTTCAATACATGAGTGGCTGCTGGCCTCTGTTGGGTACCAGATAAGGTGAATTAGGTTCCTTCTGGCCTTGAAATGAGTGAGTTTATGAGAAGCAAGAAGAAGCCGCTGTTGGATCTATTAAATCCACTTCTGTTCTGGGTATACACATTATAAAGCAGTACTGCTCAATCAGAAACATTGTTCACTTTTGTGGCCATTGAAGAAGTCAGGATACAGCCTAGAAATGAAGTGCACTCCAGAGCAGTGTGACATGCTAACAGTACCCAGCCAACTCCACCTGTCACATGGAGCATGGATGAGTTTCTCCAGCAGAAGATGGAGAAAGTGAGCAGAGGCACAAAGCCACCAAGGGAACTAGCAGCACGTGCGCTTGCCAGCCTAGCCTGTGGAGTTCAGCTTCTCACATACTGCATTAGGTGGTTCAGTTAGAGTCGCAGCAACAGTAAAGGTAATACGATATTAGAATTTTTAAGAAAGTTTATGTGATTGAGTAATCAAGTGGATTGTTCCATGCTTATGATTATTTACTACTTGTAAATAATGGAGTGTGTTTAAATAAGGCAGTGGTGACAGTAAAGACTGTGTAATGCAGAGGCTGGAAAAACAGTCTCATTTGACTTGGCCTGCTGGAAGCTGATATCCTTGATTAGACCTCTGGTTGTTTATTGGTGTGTTTTGTTATCCTCACAGTTTGTTTTAATTTTGCTCATTTACTATTTGGCACTGATCTAGTAACAGGACACCACATGTTGCTTGTGTTGTGACTTCTCAAAGCCTGGCTGGAGAATCACTATTTGCCAATTCCTACTAACTTTCACTTCTGTCAATATAAGCAATGGGTAGACCCTCATGAAAGTATCATGCAGAATAAGAATCAATTGTGTCTGGCAGTTATGGTAACCCACCATCTGGATAATAAAAGGCACCCAGACTCTTGTGTTACTTTTATACAAAGATCTGGAAATGCTATTAGATTTCTGTTATTACAGCTAAAGAACTACTGTCCAGCACCTGAAGTGCCAGCAGGAACTGGAGGGGAGACCCAGGGAGGGTTGGTCGTGGATTGAGCAGAGAGCAGTGGCTGCTAGGTCTGCAGGGGGTAAATGTGAGGAAGGAAAGGTGTGTGATGTAGGGGCAGAGCATCTGTGTACTGAACATATGATTAAATATGTTTGTGGATTCAAGCAGAATGTGTGAAGTAACTGGTATGAAGTGCTCAGTACAGGGTTACCAGTTACATGATGCAGCCGAAGGGACTATTTTCTTAACTGTAAACTAGCACCAAACACTATGGCTTTCTGAAATTTACATATCTGTCATTTTCATATTTTAATCAGCATACCATCTGTTTAGCATGCACTTAATCTCTGTTTACTACATGCTTCCTCCCTGCCCCTGTAAATTCATCGTACACGAAGAAAAGTTGGATATGGCCTTTCCTTAGAATTCAAGGCAATATTATACTAGTCATTGGCTACCATTTTGTATTAGATTTAATCAGTACCATGCGAGAGGAGACCCTGGGGGCATGTGTTTCCTCATATTGTTTCTTCAGACTTTGCTGTTGCCCTAAGTATACACTTGAGCAGACAATAGCAGTTTAGCAGGAGAAAGAGTGGTTCAGCATTTTATCCAGCACTTGGGAGATCTACATTCACTTCTTAGATCTGCCAGAAACTCCCCAAGTAGTTTTGAGCAAGTTATTCTGTCACTTTTTCCCTCAGTCCCTGGTTTGTGAAATGTCAATTATACCACTCTAGTAAGTCATAGTTCCCTGGTTTGTAAGAAGGCTAGCATGTTCAGGACTATGAGTTTTTTGAATACTATGATACTACGAGCCACTTGCTATTGGTACTGGTGGTGAAGCATCTCTGACTTCATCGTCTGCAAGGCTGACGTATTCCTGGCACAACCTTAAAAAACATGGGCCACACTGATTTTATGACTCTGCTATTGAAACGCAATTCTTTTATTTTACCCCGGCTTTAGTCTTTTAGGAATAGTTTGTCGTTTTTCTTATTTACATAGTAAGCAGCTTTAGTTGTTCTTCTGTTTCAGCATTTCCCTTTTGTGTCCTTGTAAGCCTGGTATACAAGAAGCGGTAACGGAGGGGCCGTGATAGTGTTTGCCTCTGTTTTGCCGAGCTGCTCTGACTACTGTACAGGAAGGAGAAATCTCTGTGTTCAGTAATTCAAGCCTTTGATTGCTTTCTGGTTGCTTCCTTTCTAGAGCTGCTGAGCATGCCTGCCTAAAGGATTGGCTAAGGGATGTGTCAAGCTTACACTGACTGTTTAGATTGTTATTTTATTTAATGTGCTCCTGATGTGTCTTATGAGGGTGCCCAGTGACGCCACCCATCCTGCTGTCCGTTTGGGAACCACAAACTGTCCCAGCTCTTGCAGGGGCCCTTCTACTCAGCATCGCCATTCCATACTCTGGGCAGCCGTGTTGCAGAGCCCTGGGTAACGTTCACTGCCCGATTCCTTTCACTAAACCCCAAGGACATGTAGCAAAGGTGGGGCAAGTGAAAGGAACAGGAGGGAGGAAGCAAGTGAACCAAAAATTGCATCTCTGCAGTAGTAGCTTTAAAGTCACATTGTTCCCTGTAAGCGGATTTCCTCCTGTGCAAAACAGGATTGCCAACAGCTATCCCCAGAGGCTTGGCTGAGCCTGAACGCCAGAGCAGAGCAGGGAGGCCCTTGCTGCCAAGCCTCCTCTTGGGTCACAGTGACAGGATCTGTGGCTTTCCTCCATCACGTCCCTATCCCTCACAGTGAGCTTACAAGCCTGCTCCAAAATCGACACAGCTCAAAAGCACACTGAGACTTGGCATGGGCTATGGGAAGAGAAAGGACATGACCTCTTCTGGGGGGTATTCTGGCAAGATCTTCTTCAAGTTGTATCTCCTCCATGGCTGGAGTCAGGGACTTGCTATTTGGGAGTACTTGAATCTAGGCTCCGTTTCAGAAATGTGGCATTTGCCATTCTCCTGGAAAGCCACATACGTTTATTCAAGTTAGAAGTGTTGTTATCATTAACTAGAGCTAAAATCACAATTTCTAGCCTTCATTAGGAGAATTAGAATAAGATCAACATGATTCTGGCGGAACTAGAGGACGACTATAGCTGAAGTGCTGACCTGCATAAAGAAGAAGAACAAACTGAGAACATTTTCACTTAGTGTCATTGACAGGAGAGAAGCAACCTTGCCTGCATTAAGCCATATGCTAAATCCCGTAACTTAGAAGTTCTATATATTGGCAAGCGTACAGAACTCAGAGGCTTTTAAAACTTAGCAAATGTTTACTTACAGCTTTATAGAAACTCCAAAAATGTCTGATTGTAATAACAAGTGGAATATGAATTCAAATGGACTAAAATTAAATATCTAAAACTAAAATGAGCACTTAAACTAGTGCACATCCAGGAACAATCTGGGACAAATTTTAAGTTCTCTTAGGAATACGTTCTGAATTCCTGTATTGTATATCAAAGTAGCATGTATTTTTACAAATATGCAGGCAATTCAACATATGTGGAATTGTAAATATGTGTTTCTACATGATGCTTTTAATATAAATCCCACCAGTCCTGTTGAATGTATCTAATTGTTCACTGTTACCAGGCGAGTGGCTGACTGACTGGTGGGCTTGCTGCGTGTACTCAGTACGAAACCATGCATTTTCCTTGCTGTAAGACAGAACTGGACAGAGAAACATCCACCTTTCTTGGACAGGCACAGACTGGCTGTTCAGCCACCAGCCAGCTGCCTGACTATGTATGTCAGCTGTAGTTTAGTTGATGCATGTAGCTAATAGATAGATGCTGGTTGCACGAAGAACTGAATGAGAACTGATCTGCACACAGGACAGAACATGAACTTGGAATCAGTTCATTACTCTGGAATCGAAACACTGCAATTGGAAGCCTTTGGGAAAAAGACGTGGTTTAAACATCACATTCTAGCCTGAACACTGGAAAAAGACAAACATTTTTGTGTGGAACTAACTGAGCTGCCACAAAGGCAATCAGCACAATTAAGCCATGGTAAATGAAGGTGCCTTTGTCGCTTGAGTTGATGGAACTGGTGTTACAAGTAGCAAGTTCCTTTTGGTGTTGACCTGCTGCCTGCTGAGGAGGGATGGAGGCACCCACACTGCTGTCACACAACAAAGGTGTTCAGGAAACTCCATGAGAAGGGTGAGAAAGATCCTACAATTTTCATGGAGGCTGTTTGGCCATCTAGTGGAGACCAAATACGTTCAGCCTGCTGGGAGGCACTGGGCCGTACTCATGACAGGCAGGTGCTTGGAGAATTAGCTGGAAAATTTTGAAAAGTTTCCAAAAAGCATACAAGTCATCTAAAGTGTGAAACTGGGACACATCTCACTATATTTCAGTGGGGATTGGCACCAGGATAAATCACTGCCAAGTGAAAACTGCCAGCTGTAAAACATGGAGGTTTTTTTTCCATTTAACAAACAAGTTTTAAGAATTTTCTATGAGGGAAAAGACACTTGTTTTCCTCAGAAAGGCTCATATCTTCTTCAGATTGAATTTTTGAACGATTTTACTGTAAATTACCATATTTTAGCTAAAATAGTTTTGTTTTCCTAAAACCAGAGGGAAATGTGTTGGTTTTCCCATATGAGTGATGTCCCCAGAAGTGCCGAACATTTCACCTTTTCTTTTAGCCAGTCTTAGGCAGACACCAAGAAGGGAAAATACAGGAAGGAAGAAAATAGTAAAGTGTCAGCAACCTTAAGCAGAGGTGTTATTGTTGGTGCTGCTTATCCATGACTTCTGGAACAGTGGAAACAAGCTGAGTCTATTTATCCCCTTTTCCAGTATGCTTATCTTACTTTACTTAGGCAAATTAGTTTTCTTCATCTATGTTATAACGTGAACATTTGGATGGAGAAGAGATACTGCCAAAACATTATAGGCAACTGAAAAGGAACACAGGAGTAACTGTGGATTATTTTTTCCTGTAGGGAAATAAATTTTTTTTAAAAAACAAACAACCAGCCACAAAACCTTTTATTGATACTATCCCTTTTTTTCCAACTTAACCCATATTTTTTCTCAAAATAATTGGAAAGAACTTTGCTGCTTTCTTAAAAGTTATTTTAAAGCAAAATACGTAAAAATGTCATGTTGATGTATATCCAAGCTTGAGCAACTGCTGCTGTGGTTATTCCTGCCTCTGCCATCCCGCAAGGCCTTAGTTTGTGCTAGGCTTGGCCAGCCTAACCACATTGTTCTGGCACAGCCTGGGCTGAATGTCCCAGTTTTCTCAGAATTTTACTGGCATATACCAAAGAGCTCACGGAGGAACTTACGGAGGATCAGGCTCTATCATAACAACTTGTTGAGGGGTCTTTCCATGGAGATGTACCTCCCCATTGGCTTCCTCCCAGCAATCGTAGAATGCTGAAATATATCAAAAGCATATAAACCCTATTTGGGAAAAAAACCCGCTCCTGAAATACAGCAGGTGTTGTGACAAAACCAGTGAAGAGCATTAAGTCTGCACAAAAAAATAAGGATAATATCGTCTAATCACCATCATCAGAACGTCTCCAGTAGAACTCATCTGACAAAGGAGTGTTAAATTAGGACACATAACAATGGTACAAGAAGTTTGCCAGGAGATTTAACTGGAAAAATGCCTTTCCATTTTCAGGCACTCCCCACAATGGCAAAAGCAAAAAGAAATTAAATTCCAAAACTGAAAAAAATTAAGGGAAAATAACATTTTAGCTATGCTGGCAGTTGTCTAACATTGTTATGCCATGTAACTATGTGGTTTCTCTGTTCTGGTAACCCCTGCCTGAGCATGGCCTATATAGAAATGCTTGTTGATCTCATGAGTCATTCCCAGGAGATGGCAAACATGACTAAAAGATGGGAAGACAAGACACACGCCACAGGATGAGAACCAAAAGGACTGGAGGATGATTGAAAAGCCATCAAGAAAATATCTATGCAGTGACTCTGCAAGGAAAAGGGTGTGAAGGAAGATGCAGAACACAATTGCAGCACCTTTTTGCTCCTGTTCCTCCATAGCTGTTGTTCCCATGCAGGGAATCCTTTGCAATCCCATGTAGAGCTGAGAGGAGAGACAGCTGTCTCACTGGTCCCAGCCCCAATACAAGGAGACCAGTAATGGTCCCCCTGGCATGTAACTACCATTCTCCATTACACACGTACCATAGCACTTCAGTAAGCTGTGCAATAGTTTGCTTGGCTCAGGGTTGACATTGTCTTGCTATTTATGAAATCAATAAAGGCTTTTTGTTTATTGAGCACATGTTCTTGGTTAAAAGGTTTAGTGAAGCACACTCGTCCTTCATAAAACATGTGGATGTCTTTTGGGACAGACAGTCAAATTTTTAATGTCACAGGAGGTCATGTTCAATTACAAATACCATAGCATATTAATAACACATGTACAGCAGCTTTAAAATTGATAATGTGCCATAATAATCTATTAACATTCATTAGAGGTTGGAAGCTTTTTGTAAATTGATGCACGAAGAAGTACCAGGTCACATTTAGTGCCCCTGAACCCTGCTTTTGAAGATAAGTGTCTCTACACACTTGCCCAGCTGGCAGAGAAACTCAGCAGTCACCTCTCCTTCTCTCCTGCACTCTGCTAGAAAGAGCTTTCTGCTACTCTGCCACCCACTGAGTAGGCATTTGCCTTTAGAAACTTCTGAAACACAATATGCATTGGTAACACAAGGCAGAAATTTCTCAAATGCTTCAAGCCGTGCCCTGATGAGTTTCCATTCTTCTTTCCCTCTTCCAGAATTCATGGTCGTTCTTCAAACGCTGGTACTGTAGCTCAGAAGATATGTTTTCTCAGATTTCCACTTACTGAAAAGCCAATCACCCTGAGAACAGATAAAATCAGTGTTCTCAAAATAACAGTACTATTAACATAACATTTAATGTCTACAATATGGGGCTGTGGAAAGTGGGGGGGATGCAATATTTATGCAACCAAAGAAGTTTTGAAACAACTTGGCACCAGAGACTACTCCAGTACTTTGTAGACCATGTCACTTAAAGCAATTCAGGGAGAGAAATATCGAAACATGTTTTCAGGTTCAGTTCAACATTTCAACAAAAGAGAAGCAAATGAAGGGGAAAACCAGTCAATATAAATCAATTACACATTTGAAAATAATGTTTTCATTTAAAATCTGAAGAAATAGTATTGAGTACTAAAGCTGCTTAAACCTACAAAGCATAACTAATATATCATTCAAATTTTAAAAAAAATAATTCTATTTTGCCTAGTTTTTGTTTTATTGAAAAAGAAAAAGCCACTAAGCAATTAGTTGTACAGCTCTATCTGAGGCTGGCTGCTGTATGACATTTCCTGTTCTCTTGGTTTCAGTCTTAACACCTTTTTTGTGCTTTCATACACTCCATCTTATTATCTCCATCTCGTTCTGCACCTTTCTTTTTAGATAAAAAAAAATTGAATATTTTACTTTGAATCTAGCCGTGAAAGATAAGAAGATTTTTTATATAGGTGTGTGGTTTTGTTTGCTTGAACAGCCGAGATAACATTCTCAGCTACGTTCTTTAACAACAGTTTCTGACCCAGAATTCTGTGTAAAAAAGAAACGTAACAGTTGACATTGAAAATTAATTCTACATTACCAAAACCAAGTTTTAGAAACACAGCAGCCTATTCTTTAAGATGTTATTGTATTGAATAACTTCAGCTAGTGTAGGCTGTTAATTTTGTATTATGAGCTTTTGAGAGGTGACAAAAGTACACTAGACATAGTAAGGATAAACGTATTACCATTGATTTATGAATTTTAAAATGTGGATCAGTTGGCAAATGATCATTTTCTCTTTCATGGTGCAAAACTTAATCAGAACAAATGGTAGTAGATCTAAGCACCTGTTGTGTTTTGTTTGTTAGCACAATTACATTCAAAGCTTTGTCTTCATTTCCTAAAGGCCAAGTTATACATACATTCAGCCATGGTGTCACTGAATTTCCATTTCTGCCAGCAGCACAATCAGTTGAAGCATCACCACATTCTTACATTTTTCTTTATGGAAGAAGGAAAAGCAGATTTAGCAGCAAAGGAATGTTGCAGCAGAAATGTTCACAAGATAATAAGAGCTGGATGAAAACCAGGGCTGTCATTGTGCCAAAAAAATTAATCTAAATACGTTTTATTTCACATTTCAAATGTGTTTTAAATTTAAATGCCATTTCAGAGCAGAATTTCTTTGCTTTGTGTAACAGTGGCTAGTAATAGTGAGTTTTACTTTGGAAAAATAAACTTGGGTTTACTTCAGGTTTGTGAAGACTTTTTTTTCCTTACCATAGCACTGTCAGTAGGCACTGAACAGTGTTTCCTTTTGTAGTTTTCCATGCTCTTCACTCATTTGAAAAGTGTCAAAGAAATTGTCATTTCTTGAGAGACTGGCATATAACAGTCAGCGTTACAAGTCAAATGTTAAACAAACTCCTTCTCCACACAGAAGTTTGATTTTTCTAATTGCAGTAATTTCTGTGATGTGTACAGTAGGATGCTGAAGTAAGGTTTGGGAAGGCTTCCTAGCTCTAGCAGACATTAAATGCAGGATAACCTTACCTCTTTTGTTTGTTTCTGAAATCACAGTGCTTTTAAAAGTATTTTCTTTCAGATTCTTAGAAAAATCTGAGAAAGCCTGCCCTGAGTTCAGCAGGAATACCTATGTGGGAGGATGCACTGGTGTACTTCAGCTTTGTATTTCTGTTGTGTGGAGTACTGACTCATGAAATACATGTACCTACAACGTGCTGGCTCCTGTGGAACCCTGCTGACTCCCCCTCCATGAGCCTCTCAGTGCGTGGCCTTTCCAGGGGGACGTGGGGTCCCAGGGCTGCCCCGGCCAGAGGCGCAGGGACAGACATGGGATAACGAACTGACCACAGCCCTCCACGCTGACCAGCAGACACTGGGGACTCCTGGAACTGGGGCATCCTGGCAGCCAAACTGTCCTAGGCCCATGTGGCTTTACCCACCTTTGATAAGAATATTTTAAAGTCAATATTCCTTCCCATGTCAGAAGGAAACAGGTTCCCCCCCTCAACCCCCAAGAAAAAAAAAAGAACTGGCTCTTTCTGGTCATCACTATTAAAAATGTTGAAAGGAGAGCAGGAAAGCAACACACCATAGTCCCAATGGATGCCAGTGGGAAGCGGGTACCTAACCACTCGAGGTGCCTTGTAAAATCCCAGACAAGTCCGAAATCAAGCAACACTCAGCTGTCATCGCACATTCCGACAAAGGCTGTACGTCTCTCATTTGCAGGCTCCAGACTGTCTCTAACAAGTCATGTCTCTCTTTTTAGCATGGGAACAGTGCTGCTTCAAGGAACAATGACACGTTCCTGGTGCATTACAAAGTAAAACCCTGGCTGCTCTGAAAGCGCCCATGGCCTGCAATGTCGGGACAACAGATCCCACTGAAGATAGGTTCATACTCCGGGTGTCAAAATGTTACTCAAGGACTGGGCTTCCTGTTCAGGCTTTTGCTATGTTCCCTGGTTTGCATTTTGCCAATATTTTTTTCCATTCTGCTGCTGCTAGCTGTTTTTCATGAATATCTAGTCAGCAGGAACCTACCCTGTTTCAACTTTACAAGAATTTTGACAATTGAAATTCACCCCATCATGTGTTTCAAAGCAGATCTTAACAATTCTTCATCTATTCCTAGCTGTGAATTGCCCAGACATCTGACCCAAATTATGGCTTCAGCTGGCAAGAACAGGAATTTGCTCAATGCAAATCAATTGCTTCCAAAGAGTTTGGTTTATCCATGCAGTATTTTTAAATGCAAGTTTGATGGCCAGATTGGTAAGAACTCTTTGTTATCACTTATTACTAACTAAAGGCTGTGATTTCCTCCACTATTTTCAAAACAGATGGAAAATTAATTTCACTGAAATTTCATTTTTTTTAATGGGAATGTATCAATTCTGATGCAAAATTTCAAAAGAATAACACTGGAATGACTTAAAATTAAAATGGGAGATTGCAACCCAGCTCTCTCCATTTATTTTCAGCCTTCTCATTTCCCTTTCATTGTTACATTGCAATGTTTGTAATGTCAGAAATGCTGTTATAAGGTGGTTTCTATGTCTGGATATATTTTTCTCTTTCCTTCCAAATTTTTATTCTAGATTTTCTTTATTCATTTAAATGTTGTCTTTTCATCCTAAATTAGAATGAAAACAAGATTCAAAATACAAGAATTAATCTTGCTGTTGAATTCCTTTCTTCATTAGCAGCTCAGAATTTGTTCACAGCTGAATCATCTCAGCAACAGGTCTTCTATCACACATGGGATTCCAAAGAACTGACTGCAGTTCATCTCCATCTCCAGACAGATGCACTATCTTCATCTCAGGCTGCCTGAACCTGGGTCAGTACCCATCTGCCATGCTGAGGAACTCTAAGTGAGGGCCCATGTGTCTCCAGGCAGATGGAGTGCAGTTATAGCTCGTCACCAATTTCAGCCTTTCCTAACGATGTGAAACCCTATATTCAAACCCTCCCAGGTACTGAAACTAGTGGCACAGGTCACTCCGTGCCCTTCTTGCCTAGTCTCATTTCTTGGAGATCCACCTATGCACGGGAGCTCACATCTCATCACTTATTTCCTCCAGGTTACAGAGTAAAAAGAGGATGCAAGGCAGGTGCAACAAAGGATGCCTTAGCCACTTTAATATCCTAGGAAATCACACACAGAGCTATCCCGAGCTGTGATGTCCCCACAGCAGGTCTTGTCCCTCTCTGTAAGTCTGAGACAGCAGACACAGCCAGAGCAACGATGGAGACCTTGCTGTATCATAAAGCCCCACTTAGGCCCTCAACAAAGCCCAAGGATGCTGCTTTAGACACTTCTCTTGTGATTAATGTGAATGAAATATTCTCCACATGTGTCCAGTCCGTGTCTAATTTCTGTATGAGTTGTGAGCTGTCTGAGTGACAGCTATCTTGGCAGAGGGTTACAGCTCCAAGCCTAGGAGCAGGGAATCAGGGATGCTTTTGGTCTCACCATGCACTGAGGAGGATATACTGTTATTTTTTTGGATGGATCTGTAGATGGGATAGGGGTGATACTTGTTTCTGGATTTCACCTTGTTTTGCTTGTCCAACCAATGAATTGTGGGACATGTCTCTACACCTGAAGCCTGGCAACTGGAAATGATATAGGCTAAAAGAGAACGGTAGTTGCTGTGTGAGTCGGACCAGTGGTGATGCTGGGGATTAGTGACTATCAGCTGGTTTATTTTCAGCAGCTTGTCTGAGGCTTGGCAGCTGGGTCCTTTTTAGTCTCTGTACAAAGTGTCTTCTGAATAATTCAAAGTGTGGGTCTCTGCAGATATGTCTTCTCAGAGAGACGCCTCTTTTCATAGGGCATGTTCCAAGAGATGATAGATGTATGTTTTGTGCCAGAGGTGCAGCTGGGTAAAGACAGTTACACTGACAGGTTTACTGAGTAGGGAAAGGGAGTTTTTCTTAGTTGTGGTGCAGAGCTTGCAGCTCCGGTTTGATTTGATTTCTGTTCAGGAAGTTATTCCAGGTTGTTTATTGGTGTTTTGAGTTCCTCTTTTGATCAACATAATCTTTTCTTTAATTAATGTTTATGGTTTTTCCATAGGGATAATTTGTTCTTTTGGCAAATTTTTTAATGACCGACCTTTTATTCTGGGGGACTGATTTGAGACACTCTTAACTAGATGTTACATGGAAAACATTTGGAACTGCATCCTCTCTGCTCAGTGATTTAGTCTTGGCTGATGTTTGATGACGTCTCCACACGGAGGAAAGACAGTATAACTCAGTGTTTTAGTGCCAATCTCTTTGTGGCCCATTGGACAGGTTTTAATGCAAGGATAGATAATTTATTTTCTATCTTTATTGACTCTAACAGAGCTGTAGATAAGAGTTTGAAATTATACCTCATAGCTCATGACTTCTTTTAAACCTTTTCCACCCATGACCTTCTAAGAGTCACATTATAGAAAACATGGAATTGTGGTACTGTTGGGTTTTCTCTTCAAGAGATGGATTCACTTTGAGGGATGGCTTTTCCTCAATTTAAGCAGTGCTGGGAAGTAGGAAAGAGAATATTAATTTTCTGCAAGCAACACATGGACTAGACAGCCCTGGATCTTTGCCATCTTGTGGGAAAAGTTCTGGGATCCACAGAGCTAACAAAACCCCTTTCTGATGTAACTAACCTTAGACACTACCAAAAGTACAAAATAGCAAAAAAAAATATCTTATAGGAGGTGTGGGGTGACAAAGTTTGGGTCAGATGGTCTGGGCTTGGCTCCTGAGCCCCCCAGATTTCTGCACCAGCTCCCTTCTGCCTTGCTCTGGGCTAAAGTGTGGGACACAGAAGGCAAATGGCAGTGTCACGGGCCTTAGGGGATCCATTCTTTGTGGACCTACATTTCACAGAACTGTATCCACTGGTGACTCACCAGATTTCTTCAAGATCCTCACATCATCTCAGCTTTGGACCTGAAAGGATCGGATTGGAGTTGACTCTCTCCACATTGACCCTTGACTCAAGCAGCTATGTTCCCAGGATGGCACCAGCGCTAGTGGTTTGCCACTTGAGTTTCACAAGATCTGTTAGTGTCTTTTTTCAGGCCTTATGAAAGAGACTTGGGGAAATGTTTTGCCACTTAGTTATCACCAGGCCTTTATCCTGAGGCTTAAGGCAAGACAGAAGAACCTCTAGGGAATGAAGCGGTGAAGGGTTTTGTTCCTTCTCTGGCTGTCATGTTTTAGTTGAAGAATTTGGCAAATAGACTGCAAACTGTGTAGCTTGGCTATGAAACCTCATCATTCCTCTTTTGTTCTCAGTTGGGTTTTCTCTCTGGAGCACGCAACTTTTGCCTAAATCACACGTGGTTCTTCCACTGGGTTGATTTCTGTTGATGGTGGATGTATTTTGGTCATGAGGATAGAGGGTTGATGGTCTGTATTCCAGGTGCTTTTGGAGTAAAGGCTGCATTTGTCTCCTGTGTTCGTTATTGTATAATAACTAGGAAATGTGACAGGGCTTGGCCCTCACTGATTATCATCTCTTTTTAGCTGAGTCTTGGTTACGAATATTGTGAAATCGCCTTTCTGGCCTTCTCATTTTTAAGCTGCATCTGCATGAGTGAAAGTGTCTAAAGCAGGTATCTGAAAAAATTAGTGTCAGCTGCAAAGGAGAAAGTTTTCACTCTAAAACAGGCAAAGTATAAGTTAGAAATTATACAGATAATTTAGATAATCCAGATGTTTTCATGTGGACTAGGGCTGATAAACTTCAGCCTGAGATCCCAAAGACCTGGTGAAAGTAATCTCAGAATGATGCAACCTCTGCAAACCCACAGAGGGAAAACAAGGTGGCCTGAGGATGAGAAAATGGAAAATGTAGTGGATAACTTTAAAAAATGTAGAATGGAGATGGGAAATTATCAACTGACCAAAGGAAGTTTTCACTGAAAAAGTCTTGATAGAAAGAATTGAACAAACTGTATGTGGTAGACAAAGAAGACAAGTGTCGGCTAAGATAGGTTTGTCAAGTATATAATGTTAAGCCAGTTTGCTTTCCTTCTGTAACAGGGATAGCGTGTCTTGTGTAAAGGGAAAAAGCAAGAATTTCCACATTCCATGATTCTAGCCAGGCCCTCCTTAGTGCTGTTTCATTTGATATTCTCATTATAATTTAGGGAAGCACGGTTTAGATGAATGGTTTTCTAATATAGATCCATGAGGAAGCCCACAGTCCTTCATAGTAAAATTTAATTACTGAAAATATGCGTACTTCCCTTTGCTACATTTCAGAAACCCCTTAAAGGTACTCCAGATCAAAGCCTAAACACAATAATTTCAAAATCACTGTTTTACACAAAACCATAGGGTCAGTACACAACTGGTTGCACACATGACTACAGTAGCTGCTGGTGGTCCGCTACTAAAATGTAAAACATACAGAGGTGGTTTCTTTGGAATCTCTTCTAGGTTTGCTCTGCCACTAGGTAATGAACCAAAAGTACATAGGACTCTAGAGTCACAAATCGTAGCTGGGAATGCCATGAAGCATTCTCCAGAAAACAATCTGAGAGGATTAATAAGCTAATTGAAGAAGCTGAACCCGTATCTACAGTGTTGTTCTGGTGGCAATAAAGCAAATATTGTTCTTGTAAAAGCAAGGCTATAGACTGCAAGACATAAGAAATGACCGTTCTGCTCTACTCAGAGCTTGGTAACAACTCAGCTGGAATATTGCCTGTGCTGGTTTGGCTTACATCCCTGCAGATGGAGAAAGTCAAGGGAAGAGCATCACAAATGACTAGTGATCTAGAAAATATGATTTAAGAAGAAAGGTTGAATGAGCAGAGTTTTCAGGCCAAAGGAAAAGACAACTGAAGAAGTCAGGAAGATCTTTTATGTCCTTAAATACGTATAAGGTTGCTGTACAAAGGAAAGGAATAACCTGTTTCCCATATTCACAATGCAAAATAACAGGCTGAAGTTATTGCAAAGGGTATTCAAGATAAGCATTAAAGGGAACATTACAATATTAAGGGTTACAAAGTGTAGCCTTTGGGTTCCCCCGTGCTGCAGGTCTTTGAAACATGACTGTCATGAAAGGCTCAAGTACACATGACGTAGCCTTAGGGCAGTGGACTGACTGTTCTCAAAAGTCCCTTTACAGCATTTATTTCTAGGAGCCTGTGAAGTTGTCCAGTTTAAGCTAAGATAACATCTGATAGCGGATTTCAGCCAGCCTGTGTGGCCAGCTGTCCCCAGTTTAAAGAGACAGGATAACTTACAGCAAGCATTCTTTATAATACTGATTTATAGTACTAAAATCAGGTTTGTATATGATTTACTTGAAAATGATGTAGATGAGACTATTTATAAATCCAGATTGTAGCTGCTATTTGTTTTGCACCCAGGTTATATTTCAGTTATGTCTTGAATTTTTTAGTGCTTTGCGCATTTTTACTGTTAAGGATCTGCTTGTAAATCATTATGTGCCTTGAAAACCTGGACTGAACTCAAATAGGCATAGTGCGTGTGAATAGCTCCTATAATCACCAAACTGGGCTGCCTCACTCCTCACACACTTCTGGTTGTTTGTGCATATGCTGAAGAGCACAGGCCCTACCACCAATTCCTGAGGCATTCCACTAATGACCTTTCCCCACTGAGAAAACTTTGTTTTCTGTTATTCAACCAGTTTTTAATACATAAAATTATCTTCTTTCTAACCTCCTGGCAATTTAATTTTTTTTTAAAAGCTTCAAAGAAATCAAACACATCATGACTTTTCTCGACACAGCGTGGGACCTTTCCCAACACCCCACATTTAGTTCTGTGACTACTTCTAGTCGTAGCCTGTGCCATGTCCCTGGTTGGAAATCAGGATTGCTGATCTGTTTCCTGAATTAAAAATCAGTGTCACATCTGTCATCTTCCATTCCTGTGGCACCACAGCTGAGGTATTATGTCAGGATGGATTATATATCCAAGTAGTAGTTTCACGACTTCATATCTGAGTTCTAGCTGTATTCAGAACTCTGGTGTGAACACCCTCTGGCCCTGCCAGCCAGCCATTATTCATATTACGATCCCTGAAGTCTCATTTATTCATCCTTTAGTTTTAGGAAGTTTTTTTGCCATAAAGAAAGGCTAAATTCCAATGCAGCGGACACCAGAGCTTTTCTGCTAACCTTATTGACACAGCCTGTTACCTGTCTTGCTTGCTCCTTTTACTCCATGATATCGTACCAGTCCCACAGACCTCTGGCTGGTTTCTGCTAGAGGAAAATCCGTCCTGCTGGATCTGACCGCTCAAGAGAAGTGAGGCTGCCACAGCTCCATGCCCCAGGTCAAACCAGTAGAGAGGCTGCAAAGGTGTTCCCAGTAGGTACCTGCATACAGAGCACCCCAAGTCACCTAAATCCCTGCCTTTTCCCACCTCTGGCTCCTCTTCTAAACATCTCGTAATAAGTCACAAGCCATTCCAAACCATACTTCCCCAGCACCTCATAGTGTGTCCTACAGCTCCAAGCAGTGACTCTCAGAGCAGATCTGGAGAGCTGCTCCCGATGACACCTTGTGATGGTGTCAAGACTGGACACAGGCTGTGGCCTTCCTGGGACAGCCCTGGGAGGGGCCTGGATGGGGTATCCTTTCCTTCGGGATCCTTACCCTGTGTTCTGCTTGTGCCTCTGCGCTCCTCTGGCACGTGGAGATGGGCCCTTGGTGGGCTGCTGGCCCCTGTGATGGGCTGCGGGAGCCGGGCAGCGTGTTGGATGGACCCCCTATCTCTGTGCCCCTTTGTGGGTGTGCAGAGGAGCTTTTATTACATAATCTAACAACTTCCCGCCTCTGATGTGTTTAAAAACATTTAATAGTAGTTTTTGCCTTTAGTGACTTGCTCTTTAAAATTTTTTATCTGGTCCAACTTTTTTTTATTTTCACATTTAAGTTGACAGATGTCATGTTTTATTCCTTGCTTGAAATAACCTATCTCTTTTCTTTTTTTTTTCTTTGGTAAACTTTTTTTAGCTTCTGCTGTTTAGCCACACTGACTTCTTTGGCCTATCAGGAGGTTTTAAGAGGTTTTATTCATTAGAGAAACACATTTACTCTCAACTTCTAAAATGGTGTCCTTCAGCAACCTCTGTGATGCCTATAAGCATATTATCCCCAGCTTCCTTTTAATTTCTTACCGAACCGTTTATTCATTTTTACTTGCATATTTTTTTTAAAAAAAAAATATTTAAGTCGTTATTGTAGGGTTTGTATGTGCCTTTCTCTTCTCTCTTCCTGCTGGAAGGCTGGATTGAATACATTACAATCCCTTGTATGGAGTACTGCTTAAATTTACCTATCGAACATGTGCACTGCTCAGGACTGAATCAAGAGCTGTGTCTTTGCTGCAGGTCCTCTAAGGTCATGGCTGCAGTGTGACTTTAATCACTTTCATTAGTTTGTGCCACCGCTGAAGAGGGTGTCTTGCCTTTTCTCCCTGCTGCTGCTCCTTCCTTCTGGATCAGGAAACAGAGAACTAACTCAGTAAAAATATATGGCACTCACAATGCCTTTTAAAACCTATTGTCTTTCACTCTGGGAACAGTGTGCTAAGCAGGGCGCTGAGCTTCAAAAGCTCCAGCTCAGCAACCTTTCAGGTTTGGCTGGGGCTGAAAGTGCTGCCAACAGCAAAACATCAAAACCACAGCTTAGGTTCAGCTCTGGTCCCGGTTCCTGGCCCCAGCTCACTGCAGACCCCTTGGGCAACATGTCCTTTGATCCAGCACTTGCTGTGCTTGAGCTTCTGCAACTGGCTTCTAAAAAGTCCAGTATAAAAGCAGAGAAGGTTTATCAGGAAGAGGTTCAGCACCTGCCGGAGGAGCAGCCTTTTGCACTCTTCCGCAGTTCTCAAGGAAAAGCTTTGGCCTCTGCAGCTGGTAATTTTATTGCAAAGAGAAGGAGATAGAAAACATCACACTTCTTACCAGCTTTGCCAAAAGCACTTGAAAACAACTTCAAAGAAGGACATCCACACTCCACGCTCAAAGTGCAAAACATCCCTGTGTAGGGAGTTAAACCAGACCAACAAAATGGGGGAGAGACATCGTCTTTGATCATTTGTTGCTCAGACAAACTCCTCAGTAAGTTTCTAGGTTAATTAAATGTTACTTTGTACTGACAATAGCTGAGCTTGGGTTCAAGCCTCAGAATTTGTTTCTGTGGCTGAAAGCTTGACTCCCCTATAGTCACAAGCCTTCCAGCTAAGTAACACACAAACATAACGGCAAACAGTAGGGTACAGACCTGCCTTCCTGGCTGAAATATTGGTAGAGGGGGAATGAGCTTCCCAGGTCAGAGAATTGGTTATTTTCTCACATTTAGAATCATGAATACATAACTCTCTGAATCCATTTCTTTTCTATAAGGGAGAGAAGCATGCATTCAGTTTTTATGAACTTTCCCCTTTTTTCCCTAGCTGCTCCACGATCAGACTGGCTCAGTCAACTCGCTTTCTCTACACAAAGGAAGAAACGGGGAGGGAAGAGAAAACAAGTCTTGACTACTCCTTTTAGAATTAGGAGTAAGACGGATGAGTACAGAGGGCTCTGGTTGCTCTGTTACTTTCCTGTTGCTTTCCCCATCTGTATGTCAAATCTTGCAAAGCTTAAGGATAGTACAAAAATCCTGTTGTCATGGGAAAACCATTATTTCTATGAAGTGCTACTTATAGCCTATCTGAAAATAGTTCCTGTCAGTGTGGAATGCTTAAGACAGAAGTTCAGCTGTTACTTGGGCAGCTTCTCCTTTACCTATACCTTGTTTGGGGCAGTTTTTCCAAAGATTTCAAAGGCTTCAACTACAGGAATGAACTGAGCTTAAAAATGCCCTGCGGTGCTATGAACATCAGGCCCCTACGCTGATGAGCCTGACTGTGAGCGCTGCCCCTGGGAAAGGGTTCCTTTCTATAGCTAGAGGCACCACAGGTAAGCATCAGATGCTGCAATGCGAATACTAACTAATGCCCAGCAGCACATCTGAAACAGATCCAGTGCAGCCAGATCGGGGGAGGTTTGACTGACAAATAGACATCAGGGTCCTGATTTCTAAAATGTGCATAAGGTGAGGACCACACTGACTGGCCTGGCACATGCGGGGCAGTCCTAGTCGCAGAATTGCCAACTGCACATGCCCCAAACCCACAAAACTGGCCCTTCCTTTATATAAAGGGGCTAGCTTTAAAACAATGGCATTAAGAAAGAAAATACCCGCGACCTTTTGCTTGCTTGAACCCTTTAATCAAAACCACGTAACAATTTCCAGCTTCTCTCTAGCTCATGACAGCTAGAAACTGAATTACTACTTCAGCGGAAGGGCAGATCTGCTTATGAATTTCATTCTAAATAGCTGTTGGATGAAATTCTCTTCTCCTTCAGTTGTTTAAATTGCTGAAACTGTGTGCCTCTCCAGGGATGGGCTCAGGCTGCTCACACCAGCAAAGATGGTCCCACTTTCAGCCTGACCAGTGAGGGTCACGGAAAACCATTACTGGGGTTTGTCCCCACTACAGCACAAGATTTCTGCTGCCTCTGCGCTTGGGAAGGTGCAAACAGCTGACAGTGCGACTTTCAGGCAGGACCTTTTCCAATGGGGCCACTCTTTTAAAGCATCTGAATGCTTTGCAACCCTTTTGAGCTGGTATTTCCAGAGAGGAGAACTGCAAGTCAGCTTTTAAATCAGTATGTGGGGAACGAGAGCCTGCCGATGTTGTGACCACCACTCGTGTTTTCACATAGGGACACTGAGCTCAGGACATCTGTTTCAGTGGAGGTGATGTGCCGGTAGTTTCTACCATAAAGGTGGTGGATGAAGGTAGAATGAAGGCTGTGAGCACGTGGGCAGCCTCAGTAACTCACACTCAGTTACCGAGCACCCGTGCTTTGTCTCTGTGAGGTTTCTATCAGGGCAGTTTTATTCCAAGGTAATATTTTTAAGTATCTGCCACAGGGTCGGGAGCCCCATCCCTTGGGCAGAGGCAGGACAAACGCAGGGCTCCAAAGCACAGGAGAAGAGAGCAGGCAGGAAGAAATATGACTCAGAAGGCCAGAGAGGCTCCAATCTCTGTTCCCAAAATTATTTTCGCTTTTCATCCAAAGACTGGAGCACAGTGTGTAAGCAGACCTGCCCTCTGTGCCCTGAGTGCACTCTCTCATCCCTCGGCTACAGGCTCTTCCTTGCTGATTCTCTCTGATGTGGGTTTGAATGTCTTCCAGCTAAGAAAGGCTTAAAATGCATGTCTCTCATTTCCTGAGCACGTGTTCAAACCACTAATTTAAAATTTAGGCACTGCCACCAATGCTTTTTTGGTGGGGTTTTTTTTTTTTTTTGGTTTGTTTTTTTTTTTTTTTTGCTTTTAAAGGATGCAATGAGCCTTGTTTCGTTCCGAAAAGGCAAGATGTTACCACCAGCCCTTCAAGACAGGATCCAGGTTTGGGTGCCCAATGTCTGGAGAAGGGCACTGACTCTGGAGCTTTCCCCAATATGTCTCCCAGTGGCCAAACACAGAGGCTCCCTGATCCATAGCGTGCCTGGTTTCCAGTCCTCTTAAGGGCGCTAAACTTCCCCTGTCTTCTGTAGCAAAAGTATGAGCTCCAGGTTCTGGCTTTCGTGTCAGTAGCCCAGACTGACTGCTGCAGCCTCACAGCCCCGTAACACACTCGGGAGTTTAGAGACAGTCGTGCAGGCGGAGTACGATGGACCACAGACCTACTTTCAGCTCCTTGATTCACGGGCCAGCACCCTGCCTGCTTCCCCTCAGCACCCACCACACCGTGGGGCTGGGCTTCAGACAGGGCAGCCTGGAACTGTTCCTTCTCACTGCGAGGGAATAACCGCAGAGCATTTAAAAGGAAATAAAGTGTGCTCTAGAGCCTGTAAAACCATCCTGTTGAACTTTAATAGAAATGATGCTTCTGCTGTCAGATACTCCATGATTAAAATGCCACCAGAAAATACACGTTTAGTGAAATTATGCATTTTAGTAGATGGCTATCACATAGCAAGAGCCTGATTAGTTTCCTTCTTAATAAATCATCTGAGATTTTTCCATACAGATTTAAGAGGCTAACCTGACTTGGAAGACTCAAAAGAGAAAGCACGTTTTTAATGCAAAGCAGTCTTGTCTAAGGATTTAATTTTAGGACACTGTTTTTGTAGAAAAAAAATTACCATTGCTAAGAAAACCTTGTGTATTGTCACTCTAAATATAGATCCGCTTGCTGGAGGAATACTGAATACTCCGTTCCGATCTTCAGGACAAAACAATATTTTTACTTCAGCATGAAACAATACTCAAACTTCAACCCCTTCGTGGTTCAAGGTAAGACAATTATCTTGCCTGTTGCAATAGACAGAGCTTTTCTGAACTGACCTAGAATAATGATCCTCTTATTCCAGGACAAATATAAAAATGGTATTCTTTCTCAGGTTGAGTATTCAATGACGTTAAAAGAAGAAAAAATAACTGATAAATGTTTATTTTGTCATAGACAAAGTGTAGCTTTACTCTCTGAGCACAATATCACATCCAAGTAGCATTTCAGATTCCCGGAGCAACATAGCAACCTAGTCAAGTTTCCCAAAAATCCAAGGGGACTCACCACACAGGCTACCTCTGAACATGGCACAGTCTGTGTTTTATTAAAAATTCCTGTTTGTTTGCAGGGCCTCTCATGCCTTTTTAACTTTTCTGAAGCTGATGCCTGCACGAGTAACATTGCTCCATGAGCAGCAGGACTGATAAAGCTTGTTTTCATGTGGATTCACCTCCCTACTTGAGCCATCCTGCAGACTTTCTAGAGGTCCCCATGTCCTCCTTCTCCCTCTTCTCCCGCAGTGCAGGCACACAGCCCTGCTCTCCTGTGCTGGGGCTGCGCTCGGCTTCCCCTGCTGCCTTCTCCAGCTGATGCCCTCGGCACTCTGAGCAGGCTGGATGAGTATAAAGTTGCTAGTCTGGTGGGAGAAGCAGCACTAGTGACCCACCATCATCCCTTCAGGTGTTGCGCTGAGCCGGGCACGCTCAGATCCAGAATCTCCAACACTGCCTTTCCACCAGGGATGCCCTCCCTTGTACCAGAGACCAAGGCAGCTGCTGATATGGTACCTTCCTTCAGGTAGGAGCCAGAGCCTGTGTGAATCTGTCTGTGAGGGATATTGTGTTTTGTTCATAGGATTTTTTTTCCTTAGAAATATTTCATAACTATGAAAGGAGAAAATTTGCTCATGCCATCAGTTCTGTCTGCAAACTCTCTCCCACTTCTTGGCAGTGGAATTTATTAGTGGTGCTTTGGCACCATCATGCACTCCCAGGATGAAAAGATCAGTTGTTTTAGTTGTTTCTAATGAATATACAATTTAAAATAAGTTTTCCACATGAATTAGACTTTTACACTCTTCAGTAGTGCCAGATGGGCAGAGCCATCTGTCAGAGATTAACACGCATTAAAGGACCACTTAGTATTTAAAAAAATAACAATACTGTAGCATTCCAAGAAATTTTTTGCTTTGTACATTGGTTGAACTAAACAATTGCATGTGAAGCTGCTCTTGTTTTCAAAGATCAGCATTTATGACTGCTTGCATAATACTTTACTGAAATGGAAATGAGATTGTTGGATGAGTAACCCATTTCTACAGCTTGGGGACATTTCTGAGGGTCTCTGATCTAGGGATGATGCTGCAAATGCTGCAAAAATTGGAGCGTGAGAGAGAGCACAGCCATCATACAGCCAAAGGGAAGTCACAAGCAAATTGGGGATTGTTGCAGGAAAGGGTGAAGCCCTGAATAAAGTATTTTTCCCTTTGAGTTGAGAACAAGAACCTGCATAAAATTTAGCAATAGCATTGTTTAGCTGATAAGCCATTGCTGTTGTCCTGCAGGCTCCCTCCTGGAGATCCTGTTTGTATTTCTCTCCTCACTGTCCCACCACCAGCCCAAGCC
Source organism: Falco naumanni (assembly GCF_017639655.2). NCBI lineage: Eukaryota > Metazoa > Chordata > Aves > Falconiformes > Falconidae > Falco > Falco naumanni. The sequence goes on from NC_054065.1 coordinate 9,557,892, forward strand.
TTGCACCGAGGGAGCCCGAGCCCAAGCCTCGCACCTCTTCCCCTTCGCACCAAGGGGTGAGGGAGAGGCCCTTTGGCCATGACAGCCCATGCTGCGGCCACACTTCTCAGGCCACCGCAGCCACCTTGGGGACCGTCCCCCCCAGCCTCCCTTTCCAGCCACAGCCCGTTTTGCCACCCAGACGGTGGTGCCTGGAGGCTTGCAGAGGCTGTCTGCCCAGCCGAGAGCATGCTGATGCTGCCGCGAGGGGTAGGAGCCTAATCCTCAGGCATAAGGAAAAGGCAAAAGGTAAAACCCCAGCTCTGTCTGCCTTCTCGGTGTTAGCAGTGCAGGGTCATAGCTTCCTGGCAGGAACTCACTAGAGGGGGTTTGGCTTGATAGGTGCAGAGATTCGCCTCTGCACTACATTGTACTTCATGGCCACTGGAGATGGGACTTACTGAACCAGATGGTCCTTTCCCTTCCCACGTGTCTATCACTTCAAGCTAGCAATGCCACCAATGACAGTGTTTAATACTTTTTTTTCTGTTCCTACTGAAAGGGTCAAGTGCAATTGAACAGCTCACTGAACTGCCATCAAAAGACTGAGATTTCAGGGTACTGAAAAAAGAGAAAGCTATCTAAATTTGTCTAAAAAGATCATTTAGATTAACTAAATGTTTTCAAACTGGTAAAGCCTAAAGGCATATACCTCATAGGTGTTTCCACCTCTGGCAGCAGCTATCTCAGAGTTGAGGTCAACTGAGAATTTGGGGAGGGTGACGAAGGTCTCGCAAGACTGACCAAGAGCAGAGTGCCTAGCTTTATCAAGGGGGGACAAATGGAAACGAGTTGGCTTAATTTCAGTGCCCAGAAAAACACTGTAAGAACAAACCAGGCTACCTGCAAATAAATGAAAGATGTCAAGCAGATAAGTGATGGCAAACACAGATTAATGAGGAACTAATACAAAACCCGTTTCAGGTTCCTCCTGTGAGAGGATCAAAGTGAAAATCATCATTCTACCTAAGCAACAGGTGTGCTTTGACTACACTAAAGCTTTGGCATTTTCTCACACAATGTGCTTATAAGGGGAGGAGACAAGTCAGCGTGACGCTGTTGTAAGAGGAGTTCAGAACTGGCTAGAAAACTGCTTCAAAGAGTCATTGTCAGTAAATCCCTGGTCAAACTGGAAGGGTGCATCAAGCATGGATTTCACTGAAGCCAGTCTATGCTACCATACTGTATCTTCATTAATACTTTGGCTACTGAGAGCCTGGAGTATGATTATTAAATTTGCAGATGATGGCTAGGGTGGAAGGACATCCAGGACACGGGAGACAGCCTAGGAATTCTGAGGGATCTAGCCAAACTGGAGAAACTACCTAAAAAAAAGAAGGTAGTTTGATAAGGACAAGAGAAAGTGCAAACCTGGCATGCATCTCTGGATGAGCAGGCATTTGACAAGGCAACACCCGTCTACGCAGCTGTTCTGCTGAATTTAGGTGTTAGCATGTGGCACAGCCCCTTGCTGCTGCACAGAAAGGTGAGCATCATATTGGGTCACACCATGCAGTATTGAGATGTGTGAAAACATGAAGTGATGCTCCCCCCATCTGGCACCAGTCTGGCCTCAGCAGAAATGAGTCATTTGGAATGCTACAGTTTGGGGAAGCGTTGACCAGCAGCCTGGAGGGAGGCAGCAAGAGCAACTAGTCATGGCATAGGAAAGGCTGGAGAGAATTGGGGCTGTTTCTGCCAGGGAAGAGAAAACTGAGAAGAGATGCAACAAGGTTTTCACAATCAAAAACAGTAGCTGCAAAGGAGACGGGAGAGTTTAACAAGTCTGCTGGGACATGAAGACAAATGGGATTAAATTGCAGAGAGATCTCAACTCCAGTGCCCCCCAGGAAGGGCAGCAAAGCCCTGGTAGGACCGTGCTGGGGGATGTGGGCCACCACACCAGAGGCTTTTCATGGACATGCTGGAGAAACATCAGCCGAGGGCAATTTAAGTGCATGAGCTTTGAATGAGAGCTGGCATAGCAGACCTCCCAAGTGTTGCATGATACAACACCGCTATCTCACCAAATGCCTGCAAGCAAGAAAAAGACCCTTGCTGGAGGTCACTAATGTTTCTGTCTTGCTGCTACCAAAAGGGAATAAAGTACCATGGTTTCCGTTTTAAACATGAGGAAACTGAGGCACATATCCCTGCTGCTAAGAGTCTGCCGTTTGGTCAAGCACAGAGCTGGGCAAGACAGCCAGTGCGCTCTCCTCCAGAACACGCAACCCTGAGCCAGGGATCTGGGGGAGCAGTCACCCAGTTGGAATACGCTTTTTGTTAAAATTATCAGGATTAGAGACACGGCTTATTTTTGTGTCTATGTTATGTTGCTCAGGGAAATAGTTCAGAAAAACATCGTGTTTCATTTATAGAACCGTTTAAAAAAGTTCAATCCCTTTCACGAGGTGTATGTACAAGATAAACCTGAAGATTTCATTGCATTTCATTTATCTGTAACACTGACACATCCCTATTACTATTATACTAGATGGAAACACGCAGGACTCGCCTGGCAATGCCCAGATCACCTAACCAAAGGCCCCACTTCCAGCACATGTTGGCCCAGCTGCTCGCTCTGGCCCATTTCAAAATGTCTTTGCTGGCCCAACTCTCTGTTCCAGCTGCAGTCAGTTGGAAAAAAGTGGACACTGTCTTTTTTTTTTTTTTTTTTTCCTTTTCCAGGCTGACTTTATAGTCCCTCACCTTTTGACTTCATTTTGGAACACTGCTTAGTTATAAAATAAGCTTGATCCAGCCTGAGATTTCTCTCTCAGATAAGATTAATACAACTACAAGACACTCTAGTTATAGAAAAGCTCAGATGTCAAGAAAATGGAACCTAGTGGTATTTAAGAGAAAAAGAAGGGGGGAAGAAAGGACAAAAAAGGCGCGCAGAAGCTTGGCTCCCATTCCATTTTTAATGAACAAAACAATCTTGCAAAATCTACTGGCAGATCAGAGAAATCAGACTTCTGTGTGGGGCTGGAAAACGTGGACATTTGTCTCCAGACACAATTTAAGTGCATCTTCTTCATCTCTGGTTCTGTTCCATAGCACGAGCTGCCAGCAGCATTCTTCCACAGCCTCTCCCCAGGTTACAGGGGCTGAGATCTGGCTCCCTCGCCACCTCCTTGTGTGGCTCCCTATCTCCTTGGGAACGTGATGACTGATCCGTCTCCTATTGCCTTCAGCGAGAGCTGGGTCAGATGGGGAGGTATTTTTTCAAGTTTCTGTGCAGCAGTAGGATGCTCTAACGTACATGGCTCAATGGGTGCCCCCAGCATGGCCACCTTCTGCTGGCCAAGCCAAAGCAAAGCACCGGGACCAAAGCAGGGGACCGTCCTGCCCCTGAGCGTGAGGGCAGGGGGTGCCACGGGGGAGCTCGTCAAACCTCTGCAGCTTGGCTGGGGCAGCAGCTCTGGCTGCCGTGCCGGGCTCGCCCCGCTGGGACCCGCCAGGCTTCTGCCACCGGCAGGAGCGTGTCCTCAGCCTGCAGTGCTCCACGGAGCTGTAACCCGCCTGGCCCCCACGGGACGCCCTTCCTGAGACACCAAAGCCACCCGGGGAGCCTGGCCTCGCACCAGCCGGCAAGGGGCTGCAAGAGGCGCCGTGGCCGGTGACAGGGCTGGGGGAGCGCCACCGCTTGCCTTTGGGCGTTGGCCATCAGCTTTGTCGACAAAAACATTTGTGTATCGTAGCTGCCGTTGCCGTTTTGTACTGTAGTTTGTGGCAGAGAGAACTCAGCAGGTGATGTTCTCCAATTTCTTTTGTTAAGGAGGTTTAAAATTTGTTTTCAAACGCAGCATTGCGCAGCGGCTGTTGCAGACGGCCACGAAGCTCAGGCCGGGCGGGACGAGGCCGGGCGGCGCTGCGGGCAGCCCGACACTGACCCCTAGCGCCCGCCGCCCCGGGCCGGGCTCCGCCCCCGGCCCCGCCCCGGGCCCCGCCCCCGCTCCCCGGCCCCGCCCCCCCACGGCGCGGAGGGCCATACGAGGCCGGTGGCGCCGGCAGCCCCCGTCCCTCCCCGCCCGCGGGGGCCGGCGGTGCGAGAGGTCTCGCTGACGCCCACCCGAGGGGGGTCGGGAGGCTCGCTGAGCCAAGGGGCGGCACCTGCACCGAGCAGAAACGGCCCTTCCCTCCGCCGCAGGGGTGCCGAGGAGCCCCTAGGAGCCCCTGCCCCAGCGAGCCCCTCTGGGGGCACCCACCGCACGGAGGGCGCTCACGGCACCCCGGGCACCCACAGCACTCCAGGCACCCCGCTGCACAGAGGGCACTCATGGCACTACAGGCACCCGCTGCACAGAGGGCACCCGCCACACCCCAGGCACTCCACTGCACCCACAGCAGATGGGGAACAGGCAGCCTCCCAACCCAGGTCTGTCCCAGCCTCCATGCGGAGGGTAACCACCTGGTTAACGCACGCCCTACTCTCTGTAGAAACAGGCTGACACGGTTTTTTTGAGTTGTGGGGGACTGTTTGGTTTCTTGGGGTTTTTAAGTGAACATGGAAACACTCTCGCAGTTCCCATGCTGTGGCAGGTGTAAGCCTGTACTTCATATCAGTTATGCACTTTACAGGAATTGTTTTGCAACACACCCACAGCGCTTTGGAGTTGGCTTGGAAATACATGGGGCACACACCAGCACCTCATCCCACTGCCCTGCCACCCAGGCAGCTTCCCTGAAGGACTGAACGCCAAGCACGTACCAGGGCTAGGCACTTGGGCACAATAACAAAGTGACTTTATTGCAGAATGGCTTGAAAGTAGCATTCGGTTACATCTCTGCCCTGCAAACAGAAAACCACTTCTTACAATGCAGAAGGTGTGATTTCTCCCTGGAAATAGCTGTGACACCAGCCAGCATTTCCAGCCCAGCCATTTCCAGCAGACATCCTACCAACAGATCATTTGTAACCAGCTCTCCGGGCTGCCATCATAAAGGAAAATAGATTTTTATCGTAAAAAAATATGCATGAGCTCAACACTGATTCATCGCAGCTGAGCATAGAGGCTCACTCTTTGAATCTTTCTGACAATTCCTGGAGACAAAGGGAAAAGTCGTTTTAAGAATCAGTGGAGATGCCAGGAGATGCCATTCCCTACCTGCCCGCACCCAGCAGCTCAGTCAAACCTCTGCAGCCCAGGCCCCAGGGTGCCAGCGTTCCGCTTGGTGCTGTGGGAGCTCAGCAAAAAAATAAGCGAACACCTTGTACCAAAGGAGGGACCTCACCCGAGAGCGCTGCTGCGTTCAGCCCTGTGCAGCTGCAGTCACAGCCTCAAGAAAGGCACTTCTCACCCTTTTAAACCTCACTAGAGAAAGAAATCCGAGAAGTTGAGGTTCAGCGAATTCCTAGTTTAATGCTTAACACAATGTTTTATTCCTCCTGTCATTTAGGTCTTTGTCACATACAGAGCAGATACTGTATCACTGAAGTCCAAACTTTCACTACCCACTTCACTCACAGCAGATTTGAGGCCCTGAATAAATCTTTAAAGGGATTTAAATACAACCACTAGAATTAGGATATATTTTTGTTTGAAAACAGTAATTAAATAACTCTGGTTTCACAAGCTTTGAAAAAGGTATACAGAACTACAGAATACACATTTACATCTATGTCAACAGAGATCACAGGGTTAAGATAATTATTTACTTCTCTTAAATCCACCAAGAACCAAACACGCTGCACCTTGCTGTGACCTGCAGGACGCGGGGCTCCATCTGTCACTTCTGTGTAAAGGCCAAGACATCTTTATTCACCTGCAACAAAGATACCAACACAGGAGTCTCACCCTTGAGCTTCAACAAGTTAAGCTACGCTTGACAAAACGCCTCAACATCTCTTCTCTCTGAAGCAGCAGCAAGAGGCTGCCCGCCACTGCACCCAGCCCCCTGCTGCGCCGGGCAGTGTTTTGCAGCACGTTTGGGACAGCAGGACAGCTGCTGACATGAAATTGCAAAACCAACCATTTCCTTCCCCATCTACGCCCCAACCCCTCTTCCCCCAGCCAACCAAACCCAAAAAACACAAGCAAACAAACAAACAGGCATCTCTTTCTTAATTTAGAGATACCACTACCGTGGCATTTTCATTCCTGGGGTATAAGCAACGGGAGAGACGTCTCAGAGCCCGGCTGGGGAATGCACATAGTAAACAGGTACCAGACGAGCCAGGAAGAACCCAATGCCAAGTTTTCAGCTAATGCTGGGATAACCCCAAAATGACACCAGGCATCTGGAAGTTGTCTACACTATGCATGGACAAATTGTTTTCAGAATTAGATAAAATCAAATAAGAAAAAAAAAAAAAAAAGAATTGAAACCAAATAAAAAGCTCTAGAGAAAATTAGAATAGAGGCAATAGATTTTGGGTTTCTGAAAGAATAAAGTCAGTCCATCCCCACAGACCAACTCCAAATCATGTTTTGCAACCATCTATTGAAAAGGCCATCTGGCTGCACTGCGGGCCCCAAACCAAAGCATCTCACATCTTCGGGGTGCACTAAACTGGGTCCTAAAGTTCACCTTTTTCTTCTCACCAAAGATCTTTTCATAGGCTAGCTTCAAGGCTTAACCTCAGAAAGGTTCTCATGGAAGTAGAAAGGCAAAAGATTACCTATGGCAAGGGATTTTAAACATTGCTCTACAAATATGATAGTTTGGGCCTTTTTTTGAGCGTGGATCAGATGCTGGTTAGCACACTGAACTCAGCCTGAGGAAATAACAGCTGCAAATCATGGTGAGCAATGTCATTTGAAAGCAAAGCTTCCTTTGATGCAGGGGGAGAGCATTCTTCCTGAGGGATTAAGGGGAAAAGGACAAACATGAAATGGAAAAACCCTACACCAGCCACCAAAATGACACGCCAAAGCACCAGGGGACCCTGTGTGCGGGTGTCAAACAGAAACACACACACACACCATTTCAGCGCATGAATGTCAGTCCACAATTCCCAAGTGAAGCCTACAGCAACATCCATGTCCCCCGACACACAGCAGTGAGCTCCTGACCGGGAAGCGGCGAGAGCAAGAGCGGGCTCTGAAAATGCCCAGGGGAGAACTCGGCATCTCTGAAGGCTCCAAGAACAGAAACTGCACCAGAGTAAGAGTTCAGTTCAAATGACAACATTGGATCAAAGCCCCTCAAGTCATGATTTTTTTTAAATAAATACAGAAATCAGTAACGGTTTGTTATACGAACTGAGGAAGGCTGGGAGCTGAGGCAGCCACAGGTACCCCGCAGCACACTGGCACCATTCCCAGGGCCAGTCAGGAGCACGCGGCAGCTCCCGATACCCACGGAGGCACTCACCGCCCCGCAGCGGGATGCTGCTGGTGGCCGCAACTTCTCCTGCTTCTGCTCACCTAAAACCGAAGCAGCGGAAGCCCTGCTGCTCCATTTTGATGTCAAAAACATGAAATTGAAAAATTAAGAAATCAGTAAATGGTATTTTAGAAGCACTTTTTAAAAGACAGTATCTAAAAAAACAAAATCCCTAAAGCTCTTCTGTGAACAACATGAGAACAGAAAAACAAAGGAGTATTTTAGTCAACATTTTCACACATTGAATGTCTCTCTAAAATGCCAAAATTTTAAAATGAGATTCATGCCCCTGGCTGGATTTATTGCACCGGAAGATTGGTCAAAGCTTCATCACCCTATGCATAGAAGAAACCACCACAGAAGTGAAAAGGATGGGGAATATTCAATATTGTCTAAACCAGACACTCTTTGTCCCAAAACGTTATATTTAAATGTATATTCAAGTGAGAATAAAGTGTGTGGTAAAGCTGAATTATGAAACTATAGTCCTGAGTGAAGATCTTTTCAGGAGATTACTTGCTTTTCCGACACGTTTTAAACCGACACACCAGGAAACTGAGCAGTGAAGTCAACTCCCTCCAACCCCACCAAAAGAGCAAAAAATAAATGTTGTGTTCTTTGAATTCAGGTATTTTCTGCTTTCAAACAAACAGGGTTTTACATCAAATCCTTCTAAATTAGAGCAGATTTCACAAAGCTTTAAATTCCTCTCTGAGTGGGCTGTCATTGCTGGTTATTATTAGTAGGCACAGAAATTCCCATTTTAATTAGAAACTTTATTTTGAAATACATTACACAGTTTACATGTGAAGTGCTTTCGCTGTAAGGTATTTCATAACATTGTGCTGAGCAAAATGGCTGACCAATTTCCTTGAAGCTCTTCCAGTTAAGTTTTGTTTTTATTAAAACTATCTTACAAATGTAAGATGCAACTCAGGCATTTGTATTCAGAAGGTAATTACTAGCTTTACCTTAGGGAGAAAGTATATACTTGACTTTTCCAATTAACTACGTGTTTCAATAATGATGTAAAACGCTTGGCATAAGACTGAAAGAAACCTGAGTCCTAATTAAACCTGTATTCACCAAAGATTAAAAAAAACCAAACTAATTTTCATGATCAAACTACTTTTGTAATAAGGCACAGTCAGACAAGTATTTATAAAGACTGGCTACCAATTCCGATTTACCTGCACAGCCTGCCCGCTGGTCTGTCAAAAGTAATGTGGAAGTTGTTTTCCCTGTCTGCTGTTGGGACTTTTCAAGAACAAGGCAGAGCAATAAGGCAACTAAAAGAACAGACATGCAAAGGAGTTTGGCATTTGGGATGGATTCGGAACCTCTGCAAAGTAGTTCATTTTGTAAATGGAGCGTTCACCTGCTATCATTAAAGCGGTGGCCAACTGCGAGAAGGAAAACAGAAGTGGTGCCAGCACTGCCTGCTTGCAAAAGGGCATTTTAATAGGAATAAACAAGATCCCTGGTATGCTTCCAGGTGATGACTTCGCACACAGCAATTCCCACAACTTTCAAAGATAATCTAAATTGAATTCAGAAATTCCCCTCTGCCACTCTCAAAAGCTGAATGTACCGGGAGGTTGCTTGACAGCAGGTGAAATACCAGGGAATGAAATCTCCATTTAGATAATGAGCCAGTACTGCCATCCTACTTTGCATTTCTTATTAGAACAAAAGGAAGTCTCCAGGAATGATAACTCAAATAATTACACCATTATTTTGGCTAAAGAAGATTCAAGAACTCTTAAGATGTGATGATGTTTAAAGAACATGAAACAATTTTTCCCACAGTCAAGAATAAAAAATAAAAATAAAAAATGCCTTACCTTCCCCTCCCAATTAAATCTTTGAGGAATAATTGCTTGAGCTTAGCACTGTATGGCTTCTGTGGCCTATGAATGCTTGATAGATACTCTCAGAATTATTAATTTTCAAGCTACGGCTTGTTTTCAATTTTAACTCATTTCAAACAAAAATACTGCATCTATTTCACTTCAATAATAAAATTGAGCATAAAAATCATTAAAAGTGTATTTCTGATACAAATTTGTACCACATACTAAAAGATACTACTATATAGAGAAGTGTAAAATAAAAAGAATTAGAATATACAAAAGGTTTTTAAAATTCTTTTGCACAGCTGAACTCATAGTGCAGGTTTAAGATTAAAAAAAATCTGTAAAATTAAGTACTCATAACAGCTGTTGAGTATAAAATACATTCTGAAGTATTTTACAGAATGGCTGAATTCTTAAGCATAAGAACTGAGGATAAAAGGATGTTAATGACAAGCAGCCACATACAGAACACAAAGCAATAAGTTTAAATCAGACTATTTTGGTTTGTGTAGCCCTTTATTAGCAACTAAAATAGAAGATATCTGTTGTACATCACGGGTAGTAACTGACTATACTGGAGTTTTATTATATTCTAATACAGGATCATTTATAAATGCGTTGTTTTCCTTTTTTTTTTTTCTTTTATTAAAAAGCTTCCACCCCTTTTTCCGTTTACAACTTGCAAAACTATTCTGAAAGCTGAGTACATGTGCACAGGTCTGCAAAGAGTGCAAATTTAGGATACGGTAAATGCTTTACATGTTGTATTTGTAAGGACTGTCTGCCACCATGCCTTCATAGCCATTATCTTTTTTTAAAAAAAAAAAAAAAAAAATCACAAAATGTTTTGATACCAGCCTTCCTTCCATTGTCCTAAACAAGAAAGCATTTTTTTTTTAAATGAGTTGAAACTAAGGAAGGACTACACCTACTAGAAAAGAAGAGAGTTCTATTAGTTTGAGGTTTCAGTATACCCAAAGACCAGGGACTGTATCTTTGTAAGGGCTAGGCTGGGACCCCGTATACAGCGTGTGTGCAGGTGCCATCCCTGAGCGTTCAGCGGTTCAGTGGACCATAAGTGCTCCAGCTGCATAACTCACTGAGCTGTCTTGCCAGTTTCGACACTGGCTTGACTGAGCATAATTCAAAAATGAAAAGCTCATATTCATTCCATTCTTCTGGAGCTCATTGATAGCCTGAAGAGAGAGAAGGGAGAAAAAAAAAAAAAGCTGTTTAAAAAAGGTATCAATGAAATTATGACATTTTCTACATCTCACTCCTCTGCCCTCTCCCCGGGTGTCCTTGCACCATGTCTCACAATAATGTAAGCACCTCCGAGTGATGTGTGGACCTAACCCATTTCTGTGCCGTTTCATTCACTGACGCTCCCCCCACTGCACCATGTACATTCATGCAGCTCTACAAAGCAATACTCAGTAACCTTTCGAAACAGATCCTTTACAAACAATGCTTTCTGTTCCAGAGGGGATTCATGCAGACACACAGATGTAAAAGGAAAAAAGCCAACCCTATTAACACCTTTTAGTTTGTATTTCTTCCATTAACGAAAAAGAATGCACCACGATTATTTAAAGTGTGACAACTGGCAAAAGTGACTAAGCAGAATTCAGCTCGGATTCACAAGAATAATCGTTATCTGGGGTTAAGAGTTGGATATTTTTGCAGATTTGTCACATGAATTTTGCTGCATGCATCCCCCATATTGACACTGCTCATACAAACTTCTATAGACTCCACTTTCAAAGGTTCCCCTATCTGTTCTCCATACAGACTACATTTCCAGTGACTGAAGTTTTCCCTTTTAAAAAGGTTAGCACGCTTCCTGCTTCAGATTTGAATTACAGTGAAAATGCAATGAGATTCGCTCAAGCAGTATGACAGATCTGCAGCACTCCAGTAGTGCTGTAAAGCAGCTGCGACCCAATTTAAACAACTAAGTTAAGCCAGGTTTATGTCTGCACTGCATTGCCAAAGCAGAACACAGTAACTAGAAAGTACCCGTTAATCTGAGCGCTAATTGCCATTAATTTATGAGTTAACGGTGCACTGCACTAATACTTACAGAGGCAATCTCTCATCATATTTGCAAAACTCAAAAGCGCTGCCAGACATCACATGGCACTCAACAGCTAGCTAACAGCAACACAGAAAAAATATAGGCATGCTTGTAAGTACTGACTCAAAAGACTAAGTACACACTTCTTCAGGGAGATGGGTTTATTTCTTCATTTATTTAGGGCCAAGAGAAAGTGAGTGATTCTATTTCACTGAAATTCAAAAGGAACATGGTACCCCATCTCCCTTAGGGAACTGAAAATGCTCAGCCCCTGTAAGAGCTTACATTTGTCTATATGCAGGACATGGAAATTGGAGACCAAATTGAGAACACTTGGGAAAATAAATTAATTCAAGACTTGCCGTTTTAGAACTAAGGAATACTCCAGCAATACAGCGTTTAAAACAAATCTCAGCATTTTGCTAAAATTTTCCACGAATCCAAAGTTACTTACATTTAATAATACGCCAATAGGATGTCTTCCACATATTGTATTATGGTATTTCTTCAAGTAATTGCTAAAAGATACAGGATCTAGCTGCTCTATAATGCTCATACCCTGAAAAAGAATCGATAGCAATGATTACTTCTCACGTTCATAAGCAGGTACTTATACATCACCTATTTATGAGAACACAATACTGCAGGAGTAAAAAACCTCTACTTTGTATCAAGGGTATCAAGGGAATCTCGGCACGTGAGCTCTAGCTTGTAGTCACCTTGCTGCCGTCCCTTGCCAAACTAAAAGTGCAGGAGCTCTTCCAAAGCTGTCAGTGATCCACAGATCTGTGAAGCTGTCTTTGCAGATACCGGAGAAGCTCATCTTAAAGAAGCTCCTCCTGTAGACTAGCTGATCCCCACCTCCAAGGGTGCCCTACTTCCACAGAATTTTGTACAGCAATAACCAGACAAATTTACTAAAAGGGCAAAGCAGGACGAAATCTTGCCTCCATCTCCTCTCCCTGATAACGGAACTCAGGGCTGAGCATTTGCCTGCATGTCCAAAACGGCTCGACAAATCATCAATATACACATGCAATTCAAGCACGCAGCAAGTGTAACGTATCCCTGACACATCAGGCATGCAAGGCAGTTGATCTGGGCACAGACTAGTGTCCTGGTTAAACCACAACAACTGGCCATCTGCTCGGAGCATAAACAGCACATCCAGAACATCCCTAAAGCACTAGAAAGTTGGTGCACGACAGGAACGACGTACAGAGCCAGGAGATGACGCTTCCACTTCACACGAGGCAGTCACATATATACATCCTTTCTCCATCTACAGCGAGACCCATGATCCCATGGAGTCACACTATGAAAACCACCACATGTATGGAAAACAAAACCTTCCACGTATACAAACATTTGCGTTCTTAAAAGCAAAAAGAACCCTACAACTCCAGATACAGCCTACTCTTACCCCACCCCACGGAGCAGATCTAATACAATCAGAGTACTTTAAAGCAAGTCTAAATCAATTACTGTCTGGGGTTTATCATGGGTTTTGCCATTTTGCCTGTATTGGACTCCATCCTCCTGTAGGTTTCCTTCCTCTGAAAAGGATTAATACCCTTCACCAGGTAAACGAGCTCCAGACAGTAATTCAGTAAGACACATAGCTGTGCTTCTTATATGTAGCTGATGAAACAAAAGGTTTTCCTTAAAGACTGGAAATAACCATAGACTTCGCATGGCAACAATGGGAGGTTGATAGCAGAAAGGGAGAGAGTTTCTCCTGAGGTTTCTGCAATTGTCCCAGCCCTTCCCATGCTTTTGGGAAAGGGTGGGTGATAAAGCAGAAATCACGATGCAGGAAGCAGCCAGTCTGTCTGTAGTCTCCACCTCAAGAATGAAACCTCTTAAGTACTCTGCCAGGGTGTTGGCTGATCTGGGAGATACGCTAATTATTCAGCCTGGATCACAGCTTACAACGAGGAGCTGGAGATTCCCAGGAGAGACAGGGAGGATTAGAAAATGACAACCATAACCACCACCTTTGTGTACTTTTAAATAAAAGCAGACATAAAATGAATTCAGAAAGAGATAAATTTTATGGAAAAATAAAACCAAACTATGCTGACCAATTGCTGGCAAGAGCTTAGTTTTCCCAGGGTCACTGAGCCGGTGGTTGGACCCCTGGCTGGTAATTACAGCTGTTATTCACTCCAGATCTACAGAACCTAAATGAGTGCCAAAAAATAAAGGTAGCTGTTCTCTAACTAGCAGTGATTGCATAGATACCATTGCATTTCTAAAGTTTAAGCGGTACATCTTTGAACCATCCATTTACTTGTACATGGTACATGTTAATACACAGCTAAAGAGAGCAGAACCAAACTTAACTATATACTCAGGTGAAACTAAACATGCATAAGGAACTTACACAGATACTGAACAGGTCGTGAGAATGTATTTTATCCATTTGTAAACCCTTTCATGACTTTAAAAAATGAAAATGGCTGCTCAGTTGAAAGACCCGTAGCTATAAGTCACTGGAACATACTGGGCAGAGGCATTTGAGCATTTGTCTCAGATGAATGGACGTGGATTTATCAGAATGCCTAGTAAGCTTATTTCAATGCACAGTTCAGCACTGCAAAATATTTAGAGCTATGCAGTTCATCCCAGCAAATGCTAACAGAGCTCCATACATCACAGATTGGAGAAAATCCATAGGAAATGGGTATTAACACATATCCTATAAGCATCCAGCTGTACTGAACTTTTCAATCTTTGGGATTTAAAAATCGTTGTGGCAGAGGAGCAAAGACTACCAAGCTTGTTTCTCAGTCTAAAATGGTGCTGAGGAACAAAGGAAACATTTTTGTCAGGTTGTGTTTTATTTTTCTAAAAAGCAGAAGTGTTAGGCTAATAATTTTCAGTATTCAAAATAACTCAGCCAGGCATGGTTTAGAACAGGGTTAAAATACACGACAAAACCCACATGATAAAAATGCAAACATCACACAGTTCTGCAGTTTATCACATGGTTATTATGGCACCACACAGAAATTGCATATCTCAGTTAACCAGACACTGTACATGGCATCTACGATACCCTAGCACAGTGCACTTAATATGACTAAAAGCAGTTACATTCTTAAATATCATATCCTATAGGATCAAGTATCTACAAGCTTACAAAAAAAACCCAACCAAAACAAAAACCAAACACCCAAACCACAATCCACAGGCTTATTTTATACTATACTCCAATAATCCTTCGGCTGGTCAAGTTTAAGTTTGCAATCAGTTACTTCAGCTGCTTCTTCACGCTTAAAAAAAAGCAAAAAACTAGTAGCATACTTAAGGGAAGATGAAACAAACTTGGTCTTGGCACTAGCCAGTTCAACCATCTTGCATGTGTGAGTCACTCAGACTAGAAGATAAAAAAAAACCAACAGGAAAATTACTGGTTGGGCACAGCAGAGCAGAGAGCTGGGCACCCAGGCAGAGTGTCACAGTCTTGCATTACACCCAAGCTAAGAAGCCTTCCCAGGCTGCAGCACTGTGGAAGGTGCTGGCACACTGCAGTGGCACCGCAGAAGCCACCAGAACCCAGCAGCTCAGAAGCCACCCGTGCTGTGCACAGCCCCGGCACAACGGCCGCAGGCTGCTCCTGCACCGCTCTGCTCAGCACCTGCGTTAGCCTCCCCTGTCAGCCTTCAGGGTAACAGAATCCGTCTGTGGACTCCAGTGAGGCATAAGTTTTCATAAAAAAATATAAATTGAGCAATCTGGCAGTGAAGATTGAAGCGAGCAGTCTGCATTTTCTGGCTAGCCATAATCAAAAAATAATTGCTCCTCAACAACGTCTTAAAGCATACTCCCCCACTTCTATTTACAAAGATAACAGGCATCAGGTTATGATATACAAACAAATTATTGCATGTCAGTTGCTTAATTACAACTCTTCATTTGAGGGTTCTTCCCCAAGGTACCCCCGTGAAGCATGGGGCTGTTTACTCCTTTCTCCATCACCTCAGAAGGTGCGCTGTGGTACCCCCAAGGTAACAGCGGTCACATCATGGGTTGCCATGGAGAAGCCCATGTCTGCCCAGGAAGACTTACTACTCTGTATTATTTTTTTTAATGCTGGAGTCTAGGGGCTCTAACTTAAAATCACAGCAAATAAAATTTCTTACAGTGGTTACCAAGTTAGTAAAATTTCAATGCCCAAAGCCTTCAGCGTGCTTTAGGCACCAGCCAGGAAAGTCATCACGCACTTGTACTTAAGGTCCATTCTAAATAAGGAAGAGATTATTGTCCTCCCACATGGGCATTTCTAAGGAAAAGTAATTTCATCTTAACCCAGAATACCTTCCTGCTTACCAAGTAGTCAGCCGACCGCTTTCCTAGATAGGTCCAATAAAATTATTAGCCAGTAAGAGCAGAGGTTAAAATCTCTGATGGTTTTAGTATGGTTTTGTCTCTATCTTAATGCTGTTTTCTCTGTGGAAAGGCCTAGTGGTTACAATACAAGTTCCTTAAGCATGCCAAATGAAAAAAATTCAATGCTTATCTAAGGAAACATGAAGTAGCTGAGTGGGGCATACAAAATTGAAGAAACTCCTTCCAAAAGCTGGAGAAACATGACAGGGAGGTATTTGTGGCATTGTAGATAGCATCCCAAGTGTACCCACAATACTGCTAAAAAGAAATTTCTGAAATTCACCGAAAGCAAAGCCTCCTCTGTACAGAGTTTGAACATAGAGTCATGTGTTCACATATAGAACCATTATAAACAGACAAAAAATAACTGCAGTATACCACTATGCAGCATGTTTAGTTTTCCAGTTAAGACTGAAAACCAGTATTTTCACAGTCATTGAACAGCAGACGTTTTCAATGCTACAGCAAATGTCATATCCTTTTGGCTGAATAACTATCAAAAGAAAGACTTGGTGCAGCAATGTATTCAGCTAAAAGTAATTAAATGCCAAAGTCCAGTCTTTCTACAAGCTTTCACCACAGAAATTAACAGGGGGAAACTAATGTTTGCTAATGCACCTTAATCTGCTCTCCTGCAAAAACACTCTGACCTGCAGAAACACTTGTCTTTATAGAGAAACCTCTCAACTGACAACAAGAATTAATAAAAATGGGATAAATAGAACGAAGGCAAATTATTTACTGTTTCCATTCCAGCGATGAATAGTGGAAAAACAAAGAGGTTAATATGGATACGCAAAGCAAACAACTCCAGATATCCCTCCAGCAGATAGGATTTATTCCTTCAAGACAAGGAAAAAAATTAACATGCCCTGAACAACAGTTCTCTCTTCTAACAGGTTTTACAGAAGTTACATAAATGATCCAAACAGTTTTAAAACAAATCTTAAGGTTACGTATTTCCAGAACAGTTACTTCTATTCTGTGCCTTAAGTATAGTCTCGAACGTTAATGCAGGGTTTTTCTCATTTAAAAATAAACCCTTGGCTCCTGTGACTGCAAAGAAAATGCAACATAATTGGCATCACGATCTTTACGTATTTAGCTCTCCTTTCAGCCGTCTGCCAAACCCAGAATGAGGTACTGCCTTTCCCCATCACCTGCTACAGAGCAAGGCGTGGGGGGAAGCCTATTCCCAAGGAAACCATGACTTTCACCTTCCGGGCCAGCACAGTTCCCTACAGCCTTTCCTCCTCAAAACTGATGTTGCTGAAACCATTAGCATAATCACAATGGTCTTTTGATATGCAGGTATCACAGCTATCAAGCCTGAACTACCCCGGTACTCAACTCATAACTCTTGCAGCTTCTCAAAAACACAAGAGGGTATGTGGACAGGAATTACATTACACTAGGGCATTTCAGGTAGGTGAACATGCATTTACTCTCATAAATTACGCTTACTAGGTTATACCCGCAATATATGGTGCGCAGTCAGTAAAATGGAAGATACTAGCTAAAAACAACAGCTACGTTCTTATCGTGGTAAACAAAGGAAAGTATACATTCAATAAAATAGCTAATCTATAATATTTTGTTAGAGAGATTGCTAAGTGTTCAAAGAAATGTAATGTACAGGAGAAATTTGTTAGTTAGTTCCACCAAATCTGAAAACTTACCATTTTATCTAGGTGCTCAATGGATCTATAAATTTCTCCTTGGGATTCATCATAGTAACTGTAACGGAACCTCTGACCTTGAAACAAAAATCATGTATAAAATAAAAAAGGGAAAAATCGTAGCTAAAACACTCCCTAGTACTTACTACATTATTGAAATTATAATATTTTAAAGTCGTAATCTTCATTTATTTTATACTTTTTAGCTCCACTGAGGAAATTCTAGGGCAATCATCAAAGTAGCAGCCCAGAAGCGATGTAAAAAATACATGATAGGCAGCTATATTCCTAAAGAAAAGCCTACTATGTAGAACTGACGCTGCAGCATTGCTTATTAATTGCCTGTTATTGCCTTGGAATCCAATTCTAAAAGTTAAAAAAGTAAAGCAACATTTCGTTTCGCTATCCCTCTTGACAAAGTCAACCCTGGAGTCAGGCTACTTCTGCTTGCACAACAATACCCACAGTAAATGACGGTTAAAAGAAAAAGTTCATGGTAATTCAGTGAACAGTTCTAGATGGTTCGTTAGCCACAACAGAACCCAGGTCATTCTTACATACCTCCACCTATTCCACAATTCAAAGACAAGTAAAATATGCACTTAATTACGTAAGTTGACCAAAGATGACAATGAAAAAAGGGAAGAAGGTCTGTTGTGTAACATAAAACGTATCTTTCTGAAGCAGTCCCTTTTCCAGCTATTATCACACTTAGAAGAAAAATACAGTGTTAAAGCAGGACAGAAGTCAAGGCTTCTGGAGTCTTTATAGCTCTGCCACCAAGATGAACTGGGATAGCTCTGGTGAATTGGCATAAATATTCCATCTGCTATCTTACCCAGCAGCAAAACATACAAAACTTATTTCCATCAGAGGGATATTGCCATGTCCAGTGAATTTTTAGCTAATTAGTTTTGCAAATTGCTTTGAGGTGCTTAAAAGAAGAGTAAAAAGAGCAAGAAACTTCAGACACTTACTTCACTGCAACAGTAAAGAGATGCATATAAACCCAAACACCTGTACCATTTATTTCCTCCACTACACTGAAAACACATTACCACGTTAGTATTTTTCATCTATTGTTCCAGATTTAAAAAAAAAATCCTTTTTTAGCTTTACAAAGGCATTTAAGTTTCAAAGATACATTTACAGGAAGTCAAAACGTTCAATGTTTAATAAAATGCAGTATTTGAAAATCGCTACAAAATATTCATCATACTGTTATAATGAAGAGGTGTGAAACTTACCCCAATGGCAAAAGTCAGAAGAAACCACAAAGAGGTTACTAGGGTCAGCCAGGTATTTACTGAAGAGTTTTCCAAATTCCTGCTCTTTTGACTCACTCAGTGCTCCGACCAACACAGGAATAATAGTAAACTCATCCTTATGGCTTATAAGCAAAAGAAAAGAGGTTGTAATTCAAGTAACAACTGAAGTTTTTTCAGGGCTTGCTAACTGAAATTGCAGAATGTTTTACAAGGGCACTACTGAATTGAAGATTTAGTTAATTTGGTAAGGTCATACTAGGAAGTTGTTTTAGAACCTGAAACTACTTGAATTTCAGAAAACAAAATCCCCCCAAACAGTATTTATCTTTGCTGCAAAGTGAAAACACCAGTCAAACAAACAAAAAAAAAAAAACAGAAAAGACACAATGAAATCAGCAATAAAGTACAAACTCTCTTCTCTCTGTATAGATGGCTGCACAAATGTTGGCTAGTTTTCCAACATCTATGAAAATGCTCGAGATAGCACCCAGATGTATACTGATACTCCAGGAAAAATTACAAGTACTATGGAAGAAAAGTTACAAAAAAGACACAGGAGGGAGAAAAATACCCTACCACAAATTGACAAAAATTACCACCTTCAAAGAAAAATTATTCAATGTACTCATCTGAAATAACAGCTGTAAACAGAAGCCTGATTTCAAAATCAGTGTTAAGACTCCAAACATGCTTCAAATCCCACAGAAAACACCTGTTAGTATTTGAACTTTTCAGAAATGCCTTGCAAAAAAAATAATAATCAGCTATTGAAAAGAATTCATGAAAGCATGTCGAATATTATCTCTATTCAGTCAATATAAACATATGAACTTGTTTGTAAGAGGTGTTCCGATTTCATCGTTCCAGTGTTTGCTCTGCTCGCAGTTTCTGTTACAGCAACTAATCCTGGTCTCTGATTCTCCCTTCCCCAAGATTTTTATTGGGGGGTGGGGGAGCATGAGTATTATATACCATAGGGTGTTATATACCATAAAGGGTATTATTGCTTCCTACTGCACTTCACATGTAGTTCAAACACTTAATGCACATAATGCTCGTTCTTGTAGAGGTAATTAGCCATAGTACCTTTCCATGGCTTTAGCAGTATAAGGCAAATGCATTTCAATACTGTGTTCATCTTCATCTGTCTGTAGGGACATACGCTCAAACATTCCAGTCTTCCACAATTCTCCATAAACTGAAATGAATTAAAGATTAATTTTTACTACTATTTTTTTTAAACACTGCAAAGCAAGCTACAGTGCATCTTTATCAGAACAAACCCACTACAACAAATTACTTCCCTCCAAGGGCTGTCACCATAAACCACTTGTTTTTAAATAAATTCAGGATGAAAATTAAGTTCAAGCCATTAAGCCACAAACATAATTGATTCAGTTGCTAAAATAAGTGTGTTAAAACAGTGACCTTTTTAGTATATTGAGAAAGATTTTCAGTTATGATACAAAATGTAAGTAACCCAAATAAAACATATTTGAAAATATGCATGCATTTACCCGGTCACTGAATTCTTATCTTCACAAACTACACTGTCACAGGTTTAAAAAAATTTTCTGGATGCATAACTATTAAGTACAATTTATTATTAACTGAATCATGAAATCTAGAGACAGTGAAAACTGGTTAAGTAATCCAGATATATAAGTTATTTTTCTGCTCTCAAGTGCACTTGGTGGTGTGCAGTCATCTCTACATTTTGAAAACTCTCCACTGGAGGAAGAATTTGATGTAGGGCTGTGCCTCTTCCTCCACTCCATAAAGGAGTTCTACTGCAACTGAAACAGTTGTTACCTACAGGGATTTCTGCAGGCACTGGGTAGAAAGCCTGAACTAACTTGCTTAATCACAGTCATGACGATGCAGCAATACATTTATGCTAATTAGCCCCTCTGAAAAAGATATTGTATTATTTAAGTATACCTCACAATACATGAAAGTCAAAACTTCAAATTTACCTTCATCACACGTTCAAGCTTAGTCTGAAAGACTGGTATTTCATGGACTAACAATTTTTAAGTTCTGTAGGTACAAAAAGTCATGATGCACAACAACGCATCCAAATAAAAGCAGCTCTTTGTTCCTCTATTATTCCTCTAACAGAAATAAACTCAAACGAACTGAAGCACTTTATTTTTTTGCAGACAGACTACTTCACAGAACAATGCAGCAGGTGCATAGTGGGCTATTATTCAAATGTAACAGCTTTATCTTTTAAGACCCCTTTTAAAGATCGCTTGTCAAGAGGCACACACTCATAATGGAAAAGATAAGCAAAGACTGAGAATTCTTTACTCGAAGGAGCAAGAGAGACATTAAGATTATAATATAGCAATGCCTGCAACCACCAGGATCTTTCAGAAATTAGCTTTCATTGCAGTAAAAACAGATTTATACTTGTATGCCTCTTAAAAGCAACGAAGCGCCCAACAAGAGACTCCTCAGCGCTGCAGTACCACAGTTAATATTCAAGCCTCGGCAATCTTCAAGATGTAAGCTTTATCAATCACTTACTCTTTTGGTCAATTCGGAGATCATACAGAGGTGTTCTATAAATGTCCACACTGGAAAGTGCACATCGGGAAAGGGGCACGTGATGGGAAGGCCCAAGAATGAAAATTTTTCGGCTACAACAATTAACACAAAAGCCCACAATTTAGACAGCTGCAATTGTACAGAGACTTGGTTCAGAGTAACAACTTTAGTAAGAACGTACAAAGTGATGCTTTCTGGTGGTTACCAATAGAGTTTAACTCCTCGGGGTGTAAGACCACAGATCAACTCATGGCCTAGCCTTGCTCAGTATCGCAGAAATGATCATGAGATCAGCTCAATAAAGCGTCCCCTAACCTTAAAGCTCGTAAACAGGTTATATATCAGATGGCACTCATCAGCTAGAAATCCGTCTGACTGGACTCATCTGGAGGCTGACCGATGTGTTATAGCCCCTTAGAACAGATTTTTGGATTTTCTCCTTGGACTAACACAGCCCTCCACAACTACACGTATGTGCCCTCAAGCGAGGATCATGGGTTTGTCATCTGTTCAGAGCTTTTTACTTACGTGATTAGCCTTACTCCAGATTTCACCACATCCAAATCTAAGTCATTCTCAAATGTCAGTTTTATCCAGCTGTTGCATCAACAACAGGGACTTGGACCTGCACATTTGCAGCTTTAGCTGACACTGCAAGCTTTCACACATCATCGTGATGTTATTCCATCAAGTCCTCAGTTCCTGCCTCTTGATTAGATCATGATTAAGGTCTCCTGCCACAGGATGTAAATTAAAAAAAACTAAACCCTATAGGAAATGAATCTTTTCAGATTCAGGATCACATCAGCCTGTTTCTGGCACTGACAAAAGAGGTGGGAGACACGTAAAGATTTTTTTTCCTTCCCTTGTATGTGGAGTGCTATAGCAAGCTATACTAAAACTTTTTACCAAGTTCATAGAAACAAAATATCCAAACGTTCAATAGTTCAGCTGAAAGATTAATTCTAAACATCCCATGCAGTAAAACAGCAAATGATCCAGAAAGTTCTATCAATAACTTCACAACACTGAACCTGGGGAACACAACTTTTCCTAGAAATTTCAGAGAACCTAGTTATCTGTCCCACCATAAGCTGTCTTCACTTTGTTTACAATAGTTTAGAAAGAATCAAAACCATTGACTTGGGAGAGCATTACAACACGCTATCTCATAAGCAACTGACAGACATAGCCAGTTTTTCTATTAACATTGCAAAATACATACTTAGAGTAAATACTGGAGATGGTTTAAATTTTTGTCATTTAAAAAAGTGTTGCAGTCAGCAGAACACATAAGAATTACATTCCTTTAACCTAGAATAACTGGATTCATATTTTCAGAGGCAAGTACAGACTACAGTAGCATGTTGGGGTTTTTTTTTTTTCAATTTTTAATTTTTTTTTTAACTGTTGAGCTGTTAAAAACACAGGTCTACTTAAAATTATTATGACAAGTAACTTTCACTGACTTCAAATATTATATACACACACTGGTCACTTTCTCCACAGCAGAAGAGAATCCTGGTAGTATTCAGCCCATAATCCTGCACTGAAAAACCAATGCAGAATCATGATCAAATATTTTAATACACTTAAAAACCCAAACAAAACAAAAAACCAAAGACACCCTGCCACCAGTTAAAAAAACCAAACAACCCAGCTTGGGCCTTTATAAAAGCATTGGAACATCAAGCAATAAAGTACATTAAATGTTATTTCCTGCAAAAAGAACACCTTTAACCCCTCCCTTCTAAAACATTAGTTACCAACAATTCTCAGTATTTTGTGAAAACTACTGCTTTACATTCTCAAGTTCAACAATACTACATTATTTTTTTCTTTTTGTAACATACAATTTGAACATTTATAGTGTTAAAACAGAAGGTATGCATAGAAGACTAAAGAAAGTACAAAATTAAAATTTGAGTACTTCAAGGTACTTTGTACATTGCACAATGTAAAAAGAACATTCAACTCCTCAGAGAGCTCTAATGGCATTGACTTATGCTTTGTAAATAAAAACTTCAATACTTACGTAATATTAGGATCCACTTGTTTGTAAGCATGGGCTGCACAAGATCCACAATAGGTATATCCTGCATGGCTACAAATCAGAGTGTACAAAACGTTAACATGTTAAAATATTGCTTAGCATCATTGATGTTCTTAATAAATGTTAAGATACCAACTATTACTTATCCCCAATGAGCTAGAAATATTAAGAGTGGTCCAAAAATCAACTCCTGAAAGAGCTGGAGAGCACTGTTGCAGTACTGCGTGTACAAGAGACTATTTGTTAAAAGAACTATCACTGACCATTTACTTCAAAGTTAGTAAGCCAGCCCCCAGATCAAAGCACCTTTCCTTATTTATAAAAGGTAACCAGCAGGCAGGCTAACACAACTGCGCAGTATCAAGAGTGCAGCCAGAGGACAAGGGAGTAGCAAGCTGCTGCAGAAAGCTCTGCTAACCATGCTCTGTAACTGAGTAGGGTGACGGTAGAGGGGTCTGGCAGAGACACAACTACATTACAGCAGACATACAGAGAATAAAAATGCTCTGTCATTGAAGAATACCACCTCAGCAAAATAATTAATGGGCACAAGGAGAGAAGGGGAACGCAGCACGGTGGCTGTTCTCGCTAAGAACACAATACATGCTTTATCACTTCCCACCACTCTGGCCAGGAGCCCTTCTCGACCCGTGTTCCTGCGTGCACTCCAAAAACATTCATAACTATCCTGACTACTTGTTTCAAGTATTACATCCAAACCTAAAAAGCCATTCCCTTCAAGGCTGTTAAGAACAGGTGAAGATTCAGTTTACACTGCTAAAAGCATTACTTCCAGAGAACATTCACTCTCCAGAGTCCCAGCCAGCTGGTGGAGGGCAGCTCACGCTCACTCGGCACCACGTCCACAGCAGAAGACCATGGCCACACGGCACGGTGCTTGGGCCTCCAGGGCTCACCTGGAGCGCCTGCGACCCTAAGTCAATAGTTACCTTTTATTTTGAGTGAAGTATGTGCAACACCCCCAACTACATCTTTCCAGGTGACCTTTCTATGCAAAGATACCGCAACCAATACGTGCTGCAAGTCCAAGGACATAGAGTGTGTTTGAAGATACAAGTCCCCCATTAACAGCACTGGAGGATTTTATATTTATTTATACGTATGTATGCTCGCCTACACGTATGTTCATCCACAGAGTGACACCTGGAACAAGTTATCCTCAAAATTACCCTGGGGTTTTACTTCATTACCGTTTACCTCACTCATTTTAAAAAGCTCAGAAAGGTACTAACATACATGCTAAGGGAATAAACAGGAGACGGAGACCGAGTGAGCTGGCAAGGTGCGTTTTTATTGACAATGTCAAATGAGCCTTCTAAAAGATGCCCTCTGCTACAGGCTTCCTCGGTCTTCCACAAAAATATTATTAGCCATATCCCACTTTACAGGTGGGAAAACAAAGGCACGGTTAATGAAACAGTTCGGTGAGACCACGGGAAGGTCCCCAGTGATTCTGGAAAGACAACCCAGGTGACCCGACCTGCAGCTGAAAGGCCTCTTTCCTACACTCCTGAGAGAAAGACTAAGGCATATTTAGGACAATCTCTTCTGTACATTCAATACTGTTATGGAATACTTCAAACATTATGTCAATGCTCTGTTAGCACAGGAAAAACTTCCTATTTAAGGTGCTTTTTCTAGTGTTTCCTTCCAACTCATACTAAATTGGAATGGCCAACATACTTTTCTTATTATAGGTCTCAACTATCCTCAGGAAACCAAATTCTACATAAATAGTTTAGATTATCCTTATTTCTGCTGTGGACAAAAAAAACCCTTATCAAAACCAAACTAAAATAAAAAAAGTAAACCAATTTGAGTAACTGAACAGTTTCATCACTTTTAAGCATTTCTAAGTTTTGATTGGGGGGGGGGGATGGTGGAATTTTTTGTGTGTGTTTTGGTTTTTTGTGTGGTTTCTTTTTTTTAAGGTTTTTTTGTGGTTGTTTTTTTGTTGTTTGGTTTGGTTTTCTTAATAGATGTAGCTGTTCTATACTGGAAGTGCATTGAAAAAGCTGTCACCTCAGGCTACCACTCCACTAATACACCTCTTACATGTCTTACTGGATCACAAGTGAATGTTAAGTCTCCAGTCCATCAGCAAAAGGAAATTAATCATATATACCGAGAAGCGCAGAGATTTCTTCCAGTTTATGTCATATCCAAAATACTTATTTAGAAATCACACGACATTCCCTTCACCCAAATGCTAGCTTTCAACAGTTTTCCAAATCACTCAAAGAAGCATTTAAACCACCAAGTATTATATATACTAAAAACAGATTTCAAACTTACGGTGCAATAATGGCTCTAGCAGGTCTTTTTGTGGACTGTACTTGAGAAAGCCAACCTTCTAGTTGTGCATTCAGCTGGGGTCCTGTGAAGAGGCAAGGAAATACTGAAGCCATAAAAGAACCTAAAATACCTCAATAATTAACAAATAAAGTCCAAAAGTCCAACAGATTTTAAATCCTCTTAAACATCAAAGCCTGTGTTTAAACTTCAACTTAAAAAAAAGTAGTAAACCCAACATGCCTGTAATGTTGAAGGTTACAGCGGGAAAGTTTCAGCCTCCTAGTCCAGGAACTTCATTTATTGTACATGTTTATTGTACATCCAAACACGCACTTACTGTTTCTTGCTCTGTGGGCTGATGCACAGATCATTTCACCATTAGAAAGGATGGCTGTTGGCCTCAAAAAAGAGGCTAACAGATGACTGATTGCTCTGGTAACCATATTTACAGAATACAGAAGTAAAAAGTTCAGACAACCTATACCAAAACAGCCTGACACAGGAAGATGCTATAATACAAAGACGTTACGTACTGACATGGTAGCTGATGGCTATGGTATTTAGCCCTTTATTATTATTAGGCAAGCATAAGATCAGAACACAAAACACAGTGCCACCTGGAAAAAGTGTAAATACACAGGAAAAATCTAAAATGAGAAGCCAGCATGCTTATACTAATGCCTTAGCAACTTCTGATCAACTTCTTGAAAACATTAACCACCACAACTGGTCAATCCAACATTTAACTTCTTTTTTTAAACTAAATTCTATACTTCGACAAGCGGCAAATATTCTCAATTCAATTAGCTGACAGGTGATAAAAATGCCTTCTATAAATACCACATTAACACCCCACCCCCACCCCCGCATTTTGGTTATTTCCCATCACAAAGAACTTTTGCTGTAAAGCTATTCCTGAAGAAGCAAGGCTGGCTAATACAGTGCAACATTCTCCATACTGAACAGCAGTATGAAGACTGTCAAGTAAAACTCATTCAGCTGCGATGTTACAAGTAACATATCATTAGAAGAGAAAAATAGATGCACTTTCTTCAGTTGACACTACACTTTTGACAGAACCCTATGTCAGCAGAGTTTATCTATACAGTGTGGTGCAATATGCCGTTTCTACCATGCACGTTGTAGATTTCCACACCTTCCCCATGGGAGTATAAACCCCACCAACTGCCAGGAAAAGGCAAAAACTAAGTTAAATACCTGAAACTATGTCACAGCCATGTTCCAAACAGCTCAAATCTCAAGCTGACAGCTGTCCGAAAAGTTGACAAGAACTACAGAGAACTGGAACAAAGATGTCAACTCGTGCAGAATCCAGTCACTCACCAGTGATTAGCCAAAAAGCCTTCTCCACCCGGGGGGGGGGGGGGATGGTGGTGGCGTATGTGTGTGGTGCATGTCAAAGCTACCAATTTTTATACAAAACTTAAAGTTCACGTGTTTCACAAGCAAAAAGATGAATTCTGTGGCTCCAAAGAACCCTGCCTTCTTACATGAAGAAGGTGGGCTACGCAGCGCCGCTTCCCTAAGCCTACACTCACCTCCAGTGCCTCGGTCGCTCCAACAAGGCAAGGCACAGCGACTTCGTGAAATGATGGAATCGTCAAAAAAGCATACACCAATTTTTTTATGCTGCTTCTGTTGCTTGGGCAAATTACAAGCAGCAGAGACATGAAATAGCAATAAGGATAATGACATCTTAGAAAATGGGGGCTGTTGGGGAAGTAAAAATAAATAGATCTCTATTTCCATCCTCCTCATAAGCTACTGGGAAACTAACAAAACAGTACTCTGTAACAGTCTTACCACTTTTATTTTTTATATACTTAACAGTGAAGACACAAATCACTTAAAAAAATTTGACTTCCTAATTCTCCCGAAGAGGGTGGAAGGATAAAGTACTTTCTGAATGAAGCTCTACAGGAGGACAAATTACTGTTGGGTTTTTTTTTTTTTTTTTTTCCAAACACCTCCCATCCAGAGACTTAAACAAAGCACGACTCTGCCCCACTGGAGCCCTTCTCCTCAAAGGTCTGCAGGCAGCACCGTGGCAGAAAGGCCAGAAACTCCCAGGCAAAGCCAGACAGCCTGGGGACACTCTTCCCCACGAAGGCACAGGGCCTGGCCTTCCTCCATCCCGTATTTAGCAAGGGGTTTTCATTAAGAAGGTGGTTAATGCGATTTGTCTTTGGTTAAGTCACATCAGGTTAACTTGCTGAACAGTTTAAAGAGTTCAGAATCCTTCATCATTTCCTATGATTGGTCAAATCTGGCCAAAACTTCTGCTCTTACAGGGTAGTAGCAGAGTAAGATGCCCATGTTTGCTTAGTCTGCTATTAGAGACACATGCGCTGACAAAGCAACAAATATTTTCTTCCTAGAGGCAGGAAAACAACAGATCTGTATGACCCAAGGGATTAAACTTCTGTCGGTGTTTACTTAAGGACCAGGTAACACACCTGCTTTCAGATTTCTTCACTTTAATGCAAAGACAAGGTGCCTTTTTAAATCATTAACTTCAACCTAATGTAAGTTTCCATTTCAACTGATACTTATTTGTACTATTTTATTAAAACATGTAATCAAATCTCTCTCTCCAAAGGATTAACGGAAAGAGAGAATGGAGAGTACAACATACCCACCTGACCTTTCAGCTAAAGGGGGATAAAAAAATTGGGAAAAAAAAGTTCAAACAGCATCCATGTGACCTGACAGTATAGTCTACATGCAGCTTCCTATGCTTACAAATACTTTAAAGAGGCTATTCTAAAACTGTCATTTTCTTGTTACCCAATTTGCGTCAACTTTTTGTTGTGTTCAGTGAAGTTTTCCTTCCAGTTTCTCAAACATGGCAGTGCTTAAGGCTAAAGTCAAAATATTTGAATTGGATATACAAAATATAAATAAACCCACATTACCACAGTAGATATGCTCTGCCATATGGAATTGTATTATAGGAGATGAGTAGGTTCTTGACGAAGAGCTCCATAAGCAAGTTTAGTTCATATGTAAATTAAGTTAAATCGGTAAAAAGTCTTTGCAAATAGTCACTGAGATAACTGCAGCAAATATCCATCTCCTCAGCTGACAAACGCATGGGCGAGGAATAGCGGTGCCGCCAGTGGATCCTCCTGCGTGGATCCTCCTGCGTGGATCCTCCTTGGCAGCAGTGGGAAGCGGGAGAGGTCCCTGCTGCGAGCTGAGCTGCAGGTGGAAAGCCCAGCTTCAGAAAGCTGGCAGGACGAGGGCCACCGGGTTTTTAAGGGCAACCGGGACAGAAGGACAGAAAGCCTTCCTTCTGGATGCAACAATCAATACGCTTTAGCATTAATACTGTAAGATCAGACCTTTTATTGATTAAAGGCAGATTAGGCAGCAAAATATGAGCTTCACTGAAGCACATAACATTGAGATCTGCATTTCAATTCTATGAAGTAAAGTATAAATAGAGGTATGTCACAAAAGAATGCTGACATTTTCTGTGGATATTTCACATCCTGTTTTGTTTTGGAAACCGGCTGAAGTTATGCCAAATTAAAAATAATGGCAGGCACAGGCCAAGTCTCTAACAGACAAATTTATGGATACAGCTAGAGGCAACATTTATTCAAATATCTTGCCTAAAAGGATAAATTATTTTTACAGTCAACATTATCCCCTCTCAAAGCACTACAGCAAGTAAGTAAGAAGGAATCCTTCTACATTCTGTCGGCCAGCGTTACCCCATGAATAACACCACAAAGGCATCCAGTACTCACATGCTGAGGTTCATCAACCCCAATTTACAGCTGTCAAGGGGCATTGTGGGTTAAGCCAAACCAGCACATTCTTTCCACAGCTGAGCTCACCTCTCACATGAGGCTGAAGTGCTTATATGCCAAGTGTCAACACAACATAAAGGGAACTTGCTCCGGTCCCAGCAGCCACCATTACTAGTGCAAAACCTACCTTTTCATGTGGGTAGGGGAGATGCAGTGCTTGCTCTGCATCCTCAGTCTCAGTGAATGTTTTTTTTACTGGAAGAGCCTAAGCCTCCACCAAAATTCAGAGCAGCACCAGAGAAAACTGCTCAGGTCTCCCCTGGTTCCATGTGTACAGCACCAGCAGCAATGCAAGCAGTGCTGGAGCATGACGACAGGAGCACTGCAGTCCCCAGCTTTCACGCTTCTACCTGACAGCTTTTATTTGGCTAAGCCTGTCTCCTACCCTACAGGAGCCAACTTATTTTTCCTGAGCCTTATTCCCTCTAATTACCTTTACACACTGATAAAAACACCTACACCTTGAAAACACTTCTAATAAATACTATAGTATATGTACCAAGTAAATAACTCTTTATTCTTGTAAGGCATTCGAAAAATCCAGGTAAGTAACAGTGAAACTTTGGGGGCTGGCACACAATTAGTTTAATAACTGGAACTAAGGGAACTCCTCTCTCCGCAACTTTGAAGGCGAGTCAAAAACATTTCATTCAATTGTCAAATTCCAATCTGAAACATGACAAAGGACTAACTAGTTTCTCTTCTTAGTTAAAATTGCAGAAAGTAGGATTATTTTAAAGAACACAGACCCCACTTGAAAAAAAAATTTTAAAAACAACTTTCTTTCTCACTGCAACAAAAGCCAAATCCTTGAATAAAGAACAAGCCTATCTATGCAAAGACTAGGATTTGTCAGGAACAGAAGGTGATTTCCACCAACTCACGCTGATGGGCACATTTTCTACTGCTAGTGTATACTCTCTTCCAATACTGAATACTGATGAAAACAGTGGCATCAGCCTACAAGCAAGGCAGAAATTTACCTTACACAAACTACATGAAAAATAAAATTAAGATAGAAATGAAGATTATACAAATGCTACATAAACATTATACATGTTGTAAGACAACCATAAAACAGCACATAATGCTTGAATGGGGGAAAACAAAACTGAAGCCACAACAGAAATGTTGAAATCTTTGGTGGCAGTTCTCACTTGCATGTCCCAGTTTTCCAGTATCCAACTAGCTCTTTAATTTCCTTTACTGGAAGTTATTAAGAAATAAATAATCCAACTGTAACGCCACTCATTAAGAATATAAATTACATAGGTGCATGTTGGTTGATAGAATACCTTGGCAGTTAGGTCACTCAGAGATCCAAACAAATGACCGTCTATTTTATAGCTTTGAGAAAAGTGATTTTTGGCTCTAATACATGCTAAATGTAATCTGAATTTCTGAAAGTATTCACTAAGTGATACTTGCAGGCCTGTTTTAATAACACCAGGACTGCATCAAATGTAAAGCTCTTTTTCAGTTCTACTTGTATAGTAAAATTTGAATCTACGTTCTTTACTTGGAATATCTTGATTCTGACTGTATTTAAGTGACTCAGCTAGAAATAATAGCCTGGAAATTGTGTTTTAAATTATTCCAGTATACTTTTGAAGTATACAATGTTAAATAATACAGTCTGCGTATTAATACTGTGTTCCATGATTAATTCATAAAAGAGCTAGCAATGACACATCTACTTTCCCCATAAAACATCTAAAAAAGCTAGAAGACCAAAAGGGAGAGAAACATTGCATTTAGTATTTAAAACTGCAAAGCAAATGCTTTATAAATTTACAAGACACTATGATTAGTTGTTCACAGATTGCAAGGTAAGAATTTAAGTTAATAGCTGTATTTGCAATGCTCCAGCTAATGTCACAACATTAAGATTTCATGATCAGTACATTAATTATCCTCCTACTGCAGAAAGCTCCTTTCACTACAACAGAGATCAGGTCAAAACTTTCTCTCCTTTCAGTGACCCTCACAAGCTTTTTGCTTTTTTTCCTGGATCCATTTGTCCATGATGATCTACAAACACCACAGTGATTCATTACTTGTATATTACATTTATGAATGAGCTGTGATGAGTTACTCCCATTCTGGGGAAAGTGCCAGGGTTGTTGGCACATCAGAGTTAAGCACTTTCATAAAAAGACCCTTTTATGATATAGGGACCATCTTCCTCAACCCCTCATCTGCATTCATAGTCCAACAACACACAAGATTGCGCACATTATTCCTTTCCAGCCACTTCAGCTGCTGCCGAGACTCAGATCCAACACACTACAGAGAAGGGTTTCTGCTGTAAGGTAGGATGCAGCCACCCCGAGGGGCAGTGGAAGCCACCCCAGCAGCACTGCCTGCCCTCAGAAACCATGGGCAGCAGGCCTGGTGAACACATCACACGTATTCAGCATCAGCAGAGCAGAGCAAAAACAGCTGTAACCAATGCACACGCTTTCTACAGTGCTGATAAGAAGTTCCAGCTCACGCCAACAAGCACACAAGTGCTGGGATCACATCACTGTTCATTAAAACAGACACTATAATGCCACTCTCCAGGGCCCCAAGCCCCAGAAGGTGCAAGTGAGAAAAGCTGTACTATTGCAGAATCACACTGCGATTGCATGTTGAAGCTGGCTACCTCACGGAGCTATTAACAGTGGGTTTTGGCATCAGAAAAATCAGTACTCGGCACAAAAGCATTAATGCAGGTCTTATTGGGAATTACAAAGGAGTAGGAGAGACCACAAACGTGCTAAAATAGTGGCCAACTTTGACTGAACATCATTTCTCAACAGATCATTCATGGCACACAACTGCCTTTTCATTTATTTTCTCATCTGCAGAAGTTCTTCAAAGTATTGTACTTTCCAGTGACCTAGACACCACCGTGCAGACCTCAGCCTGAAAGACAAGGTCTGAACAACCCTGGACGCCATGACAGCCAGTTACTTGGAAGTTTTTGCCTTTCTTGTCCAAACAAGTTAGAAGCTTAATCCTTACAAATGCTAGCAACGAGATGTCAGTGCCTAGCTCCTTTGGGGTTCTTCCACTTACGCGCCAAGGCAGCAGAAATCCAACTCTGAATTCAAGAGTACTATGAACTTTAAACTCTCTTCGAACATTCAGACAGGCCATTTACTTGGTTCATCATAAAAAATAGCTTTGAAGGCAATAAACGCAATGGCCTTTTCAAGTCAACGCAGCAATTATTCTGCCAACTCACATTTTCATCAATAAGCGTATGGAAATTAAGGTTCTCCTAGTTCAAATGACTTGGCACAGGCTACCACAAAGCACACCTCTGAGCACTGTGACTTGGTCAAGGAAAACAGAGAAACCAGCCGTACCTAATATAATGACAAAGTCATTTTGCAGGGAAAGTTTCACATCACGTAGTATTGTTATTCATATACACTCCTGATTCGATTTTACTCCTGTGATGTGGAATAGCCTACTAAAAACCTTTGCATTTTGTCTGTATCAGCATGCAGCTGACTGGGGAAAAGTTGAAACAAGAAGTCTCATCAAATGCTTTTAACAAAGACTCGTACAGTATTCAATTAGCACTTCCAGCAGCCAGGCAAGGCGGGCCAGCTGCCACGGAATAAGCCATGTTAGGCGCCCCAATGCGTGACATCTCACTTGTAATGGCACGCTATAAAGGAAAAAAAGATGCACATACACTAATGTTTATTTTCATTTCAGGAATGTAGGGATTGACTCCCCACAGAACGGTCCGGCGCTTACAGAATCTACTCACACGGAGGAGTAAAACAGGAGACAGCATCCACACCCTGTCATGCAAATAGTCCGTGCTTGGGACAGCATGTCATTCCTGTTATATTTCAGCTGCTCCTTTTGTATCTAGGAATGTATCTGTCCTGCATTCAAAATCATGGAAAATTATGCCATTTTTGTGTCAAGTTGTCCTTAATCTTCCTCTTCCCCCTGCTGGTCAAAATCAATTTCTCAGGAGGTCTGGACATTAGGTGGTTGAATTAACCCAGCAGGAGCGGGACTTTCATCCAAAAATAAATCAGAGTGTAATATTTTTCACCACACAACAGTGATACTTTACTTTTTTTTTTAAACAATCCACATGACAGCAGTGCAACAGGGTGATACTTTTATTTACATGGTATGCTTTTATCTCATTTTTTGCAAGTATTTTAGTGGCCATCACACACCAGGCTGCTAGTCCACAGAAGCAGTGGCATGCCACATACCAGTTCTAACTTTTTTAAAAGCAGACATACAGATCAAGGTCTGCAAGAGAAAAAATAGGTTATTTAGACCAGTGGCCTACTATCAGCAATGGTCACAGCACTATTTTAGTTTGGAAGCTCAGCTGTAAAGCTTCCCATATCCACTGCTGTGGCTAAGTAGGAGGAGGAACAACTGACCAGACTTCATCATCAGTTTGCTGCCAGACAAATGCTCCACAGGTCCAGATCTAAAATCCATTAAGATAGTACACAGACTGACATGGAACGAACGTGAAGTTCCCCACACCAAGAAATCCCAAGGACAAGATACGATTATTTTGGTCAAATTCTTCATACTGAACTCAAGCACAGAAACTTCTTAAGGAACTTGCTTTTTAGATTTTTCTTTACAACGGCACATTATGGATGAAGAACACACGGGAAATGAAATGCTAACACCACCATAAAGCCCATCTTCCTCTCCCTGCCTCCCTTCTCAACTTCATCAAGTGAGTAGGAAGCAGTGAGCTTCCTGCTTGGGACCTCACCTTCCTTCCAGTAACAACAAACTTGTTTATTTATAGTTAGGTGTGACATTCTAGCACATGAACATCCTTGGATATGCATAATTGCACACCCAGTGTCACCTGCTCTAAAATGTTAATTAACATCATACAATTAGGTGATGTATTTGCACCAGAACGTAGTGCGTGTTTGTATTTTCCAAGGCAGAACCGCAGCAGTGCATACCCCACAGCTGGAGAAAATAGGGGAGCGAGGGTCTACTTTCATCTGAAGCAATTGCTGCCCCACAGAAACGAGCAGTCTCTGAAGACAAGAAGTGGCATTTCTTCTAAACCCTCCGACGCACATTACATCGACCCTCACAAAGAGCAGTGGCTCCCTCTTACTTGGCTGTGGCTTCACCTCTGATACTGCTTCCACTCCTGGAGCGCAGAGGATCCAGCTAATCCAGTTCAAGGGTACCCTCTGGCCACAAAAGCTGGTCAGTGTTCTGGATCCATCCTTTGTCTTCTTCTCCCTCAGCTGACTTCAGCCCTTCTTTCCCAGGGCTGACTTCTACAGCCAGATCTTGCAGGGTTTTTTAAGCATAGTAATGGGTGCCCTACTTTTGCAGTCAACCCTCGCCCCCCCCTCCCGCAATCCAGGACACCCTGCATCATCCTGGATGTTCTGTTGATGTTTTACCCTCAGGTACCAGGCACCTCAGAATAAACTGCCACTTAAAAACCTCATCCTCACACAGCCTCTTTAAAGCCCTTTCAGGTGTAATGATTTTGAACACATCCTTCAAAAATTCCATTTCTCATTACTCTTTCTGACAGGGTCATCTTAACTATGGAGCAGGATGAGGGTTTCCAGGGCATCCGCCTGCCCCGTGTAATCAAACGTGGCTCTGTAGAAAGAGAGCAGTTTTCAGGAAATGGGAAGCTTAAATGCTAACCAGTTTATATATAACCCAGTAAATCGCTTCTGGGCTGAGACGGTAAGCATGAAGAAAGTAGGTAGGAGGCCTTGACAACACAATCCCCAGAGAATCGCGGGAACACGCTGAAAAGCCATCACAATTCAAACTCTAATCCCTGCTTCAGCTCCATACTTGAAGCTATGAAGGTTGAAACCACATTGTAAAATCCCGATTTTCTTCGAGCAGTATGACTGCGGAAACAAACCTATGTTACAAGTTTGAAATAGCAGCTGAGGTGCAAGTTTGGCCTAAAATACAGGGAGATTTAAGTCTACAATGAACACATACCCTCTTGGTCCCCATTAGTTTCCTCTCGAGTTTTGATGGACCCTCCAAAATAGCACACAACAATCAACCACCAAGCAACACTTAATGGGTAGTCCCCGTCTTGCTGAACGCAGATTTCCTGCTCTCACATACCCTATGTAAACAGCACAAGACAGTTCTATAAGAAGAGACGTAAATAATACTCTTTTCTTGTTTAAGGAAAAAAAAACCCCATACTTCCCAAAACTCCAGTCTATGCAACATCAACTGCACACCCCCACCACAGACACTGCAAGTTACAATTTAACAACTTATGGTGACTGTACTTCTGACAAGTTACAACATGATTCAGTTTGGGTTTTTTCATGCAGTGTAAGTGTCTGGGCAACCATCCCACACCGCCTCAACATGCCATACCCAGAGGGTTGCCCAAAAGCAATGGGAGCAACATGCTTTTGGATGACCTATAACAGACAAGTAGTGCTGGCCAAACAAGTCCCACAGACTTACAAGGTGTAGTGCAACAAAATTATGCACTGATTTTTTACAGAAAAGAAAACATCCGAAGGCAGCACCTATGCCTCTGAAATTAATTATGAAAAAGTATTAAAATTCTTATTTGCAAGCATCCAGCAGTAACTTGGTATGAAGTCCAGTATTAGGCAAATGACAAGATTTACGTGTAAGGTCATCTAACTATTCCACATCGCAAATCCATTTTCTGCCCTATTCATAAATGAAAATATCAATATCCCAAGCAAGGTGAGAAGCATTACAACAAAGCTTCAACGTTTGCACGTGTTTGAATCTGTACCTCTGAGATGATTTTGTTTGCTCTCTGTAAACAGACTACTACCTACCTTTCTAGAGCATTGGAAGAAAACCTGTCATTGCAAGCTATCAACACTGGATGAAGATTTGAGACCAGTTGTGTAAAGGACACAACAGTTATGTTTGGAATATGAAACTCTGAAGGAAAACAATCACTCGCTATTGTTATCTCAGAACCGCCTGCCCATTTGAAGCCCCAGCTATCTATCTCACGATTCTGGTTCTTCCTCTGCCACTCTCCTCCCCGTATTTCTTTTCTTCCAATTTTTACTGCATACCGTGTTCATTAATTGGCAGAGGAGTGGGGAAACTGCACTTATTATAGCCAAGAGAAGCGTATGACTTTTCAAATCCAGCTCTTCTAAAATGTCAGTTGGGGGATCCTGAATGCATCTATTTTTTTATTTAATTTTTTTTCCCCAATTGTATCCCTCCCTCCCAACTACTCTTTTACACAGCCCCTTGTCTGCCCAGGCTTGTTCACCTACAGTTTTGTCACGATCTTTGCTCCTCAGGCCAGTGAAAGGCCACTGCTCACAGACCCCCCCCTGGACAGCCGGGCTCTGCGCCCGCCCACCAAACCCCACTCCCGCACACCGGTGCCACCAGGCCGCTACCAAGGGGATTTGCCTTTATTTGGGGGGGGCGAGGGAAGCGGCAGCCCCCCGCCAGCGCACCCTGTCTTTTCTCCAGCCCTTTCCTGCCAGCCCCGGGGCAGAGGCCAGCCCAGCCCGGCCCGGGGGCTCCCCCCGCCGCCGGGGGAAGCGCGCCGGAGAGGACAGCGGCTCACCCGGGGCTTACCGGGGGGGCCTGGACCGCCCTACTCCCTGCCCCCCCCCCCCCGCACCCGCGGACCCCAGCCAGCCTGTGCTCCCTCGGGGGGGATAGAAAAAAGGGGGGCACCCCCCCCGAGCCACGGAATCGCTCCAAAATGCCGGAATCTGCTCGCAGGCTCCCGCCCCGACCAGGCGCGGCAGGCACGCCGCCCCCCACCGCTGCCCTGGCATCCGGGGGGGCAGCGGCCCGGCGGCGGGGCCGGCACCGGGCACACACTGGCACTCCCGAGCCCCGCCGCCCTCACTCCCCGCAGCCGCCGTGCCGTGCCAGGCCGTGCCGGGGGAGCCAGCGGCGGCAGGCGGGCGCTACGGCCACGGGGGGACCCCCGCCCGCTCACTGGGCCGCCAGCCCCGGCCGCCATGTGCCGGCCAGCGGGGGCGGGGCCGGCGGCCCCTCCCCGAGCTCGGTACCGGCCCCGGCCCCAGCCGCGGCCCCGGCGGCGGAAAATGCTGATTCAGCCCCCGCCCCCCGCCCGCGGCGGCGCTGCGGGCCGCGGTGCCGGTACCTGAGGCGGTGTACCAGCTGCCGGCGTGGCTGGCCTCCCGGCAGAGCACCCGGTTGGACATCTTGGTGCCGGAGCCGCCTATGGTGTTCGGGGGAGGCGGTGGGGGACGGGCCCGGCCGCGGCGGCGGCGCTGCTCCCCCTCCTCCCCCGGCACGGCCCGGGCCCCGCGGGCGGAGGCGGCGCTGCCGGCGGCACCTCCGGGCGGGCGGGCGGGCGGCGAGCGGGAGGGGGGGCGCGCGGAGGCGGCGGGCGGGGCGGCGCGGGCCGGCGGCGCGGTGCCGGGCTCGGCCGCAGGCGGTCGCCCCGCGGGGGGGGGCTCGGAGGGGGGGGCGCGGGGACAAAGCCCGAGGCCGCCGCCGCCGCCAACTCCGCGCTGGCAGGTGGGGGGGCGCGAAGAGAAGGAGGCCGCGGCAGCAACTGGGTTTGGCCCGGCTCGGCTCCCGTGGACTAGGGGCCGCACGGGCGCCGCTCCCCCATTGGGCACGAAAGCAAAAGCCTCGCCGCTATTGGCCGCCCGCCCGCGCTGCTCCCGCCCACGACTTTGACAGGCCCGGAACGGAGCGGCGCCGCCTCGGGGGGGTGGGGGGCAGGAGGCGGGGCTCGGCGGGGAGAGCTGCCCGCGGGTTGGCCGGCCGCGTTGCCGTGGCGATCGCTTCTGGCCCCGCTGATTGGCGGGGCTGTGTCTCCGTGGTGGAAGGGAAGATTACGAGCGCAGGTCAGATGAGGGGAGGCACGGCCGGCGGCGCTCCGCCCCGTGCGGTGCGGTGCGGGCGGGGGCGCGGGCGGCAGCGGGGCCCCCCACAGGGCCCTGTCTCTCCGCCGCGGCGGGCCGGGGGGTTGCCGGGGTGCGGGCGGCTACCGGACACCCCCCTCCGGCGCGGCGCGGCGGGCCCCTGCCTGGCAGGCCGGGGCGGGAGGTGAGGGGGGTGGTGATCCCGGGCGCGAAGAGGTGCGATGCGGTGCCGGGGGTCGCCCCTTTGCCGTGAGGAGAGCGCGGTGCAGGCCGCGGGGCCGCGTCCCCCGGTCCCCGGCACGGGCTGGGCGAGCGGGTCGTACTCTGAGGGGCTCGTTCGCCCTTTCGGGCCGGGGGGCTGGACCCCGGCTGCCGTCGGTGCCGCGCCGCGCAGCGGGCGCGGGCGGCCGCCTCGGTGTAGAAGGCCCCGGTTCACCTCAGCTCCGTCCTTCCTCGCCCCTCGAATGTTTCTGTGAGCTTGGTGAATGGACGGCTGCCATGGAGACGAGAAGCATAGCCCGAAATAGCTCCTACGGCAGAAGGGGAAAGGGGAGCGTGGCCGGTACCAAAGAGGGGGAGGAAAAAAGCAATTGTAGCCGCTGACGTACGAGACCACCGGGAGAGAGGGGTGCCAGGCTGGAGGGGTGGGGGCTGCAGCCATTGACGTGCTAAGGCAGACTGGCGCCCTGTGAGGCGGGAAGTGTGTGGGCCAGGGTAGGAAACACATCCCTCTTCTCCCCCTTAGGGCATTTTATTCTTTGAAAAGTCCCCCAGCCAATTACAAATGAATGCAAAATACAGAGCTTTTGGGGGTTTTGTGGGTTTTTTTTTGTGTTTTGGTTTGGTGGTTTTTTTTATTAAACAGTAAACCAAAGGAAACGGGGGACAAAGGCATTGCACACAGTATGTCTTGGAAGATCAAAAAGTCGTGCTGCAGGGAAATGGCCGATGTCATTTTTATCCGTGGGGATCCTTCTCTGCACCCGTGACGCATCTCCCAGTGCAGCCGAGGGGCAATGAAGACTGGAGTCTCCAATTAATAATATTTGTAATAGTTTGTCAGGGGGAAGTGGGACCTGACTATCTCAGGAAATGTCTGGTATTTTACGTAGCCTTCGCTGGTCTAGCTGTCCTTACAGTATTCCATAGTTATTTTGCAAATAGTGCGTTGAAAAAGGTTCACGTGGGTTGTGACTGCTGCCTGGACTGGAAGAACTATCCTGCCTGACTGCTTTAACATAAAACGTATTGGTGGTTTTGATAAGCATTTATAACTAACTCTTAAATCTTTTACATATACTTCAATACTGGGAATAGTTCCTGAACTGACTACTAATCCCTCAATAAAGTTATTTAAAAGCAGCAGAAGATAAATTTCATAGAGAAAAATAAATGTTGCAATTACGTACTTACAAAAAAAGGTCATGCCAGCAGATAGTTTTTGGTGCACCGTTGTCCCACAATCCACCAAGAACAGTTAGTGGAGACTGCTAGAAGGAACATCTTGGGGGAACTGGAGGTTAAAATAATTTTTAATTACCTGGTATTCCTTTCTACCATTTAGAGGAAGAGCTTTCATCTCATGTAAGCTCTTCCCCTCTGATGAAAACAAGATATAAGAACTTCCAAGTGGTTTTCTAGACAGTGTAATGAGCAAAAACTTAAGTATTTCTTCTGGATTTGCTACCTTTCTCTATGTAGTGGTGTTTTTCTCTTCAGCTTGCCTTTTAAATTTTCTTTAATATATTTCTTTTCTTGTTGTTGCATACCTCTTGGGCTGGATCCCTTTTCTCCTTGTGCTTCCTTTTTATGTTTCCTTCTCCCTTGCTTTCATCATTAACCGTTCTTTACTTGTGTGTAGTTTTTTCTCACCTAGATCAGGTGTAGATTAGGATGAAGTTTTTACTTTATGTATTGTGAATGTAGGATCCATATAGATGCAGAAGAACAACTGCAGCTAAGTGTCACGGAAAGCACAAGCTTCTTTGCTAATCCTTAGATTGTGGCATATGCCTGTATTCCAGTGAATCTCTGTCCTCTGTTAGCAGCCAGCACTGTCATTCTAGAGCCCAGTGAAGCTGGAGGACTTCCTTCTCAGTTTTGTACTGTTCTTGCCCAAGTTTGTCATCCATAGTATACTACAGGAGGAATTTCAGTTGTTTTCACTGGTGAGGGTGACAGTAGGGTTTTTCCTTTATTGCCTGTCACAGGCGGACATAATACCACTGAGCAGCGTTTAGCGATTTGTGGGTTCTTCTATTTTAAGCTTCTGTCACCTCCTGATCACAGTTTGTTTCTTTGTTTAAGGGCTGGTGATGCACTTCCTCAGTACCGTATAATGTGAACGTGAGAGGCAGAAACAGAAAAGCAAGCAGCTCTTCAGTTAAGTAGAAGATGGCAGTGCTGGGCTTGCTGGCACTCAGGACATGGAGGTGTGGAAAGGTTCTAGCCACAGGCTGAGGATCTGGGCTGAGCTTTCAGCTGAACGCTGTGAAGCATGGGTTAGGTTGGGA
The DNA here is from genome assembly GCF_017639655.2 of Falco naumanni. Lineage (NCBI taxonomy): Eukaryota > Metazoa > Chordata > Aves > Falconiformes > Falconidae > Falco > Falco naumanni. Next base: position 9,598,688 of record NC_054065.1, read on the forward strand.
GATCCTCCTGCTTTGTAATTTTTTCAAGGACTGTTTGTATGGGAAAAGTAACAGGAGCGCTTACCTGTTCAGAGCTGTTACTTAAGTCATTTTTTCTTTGATGTGCAGGGGAGATTGACACAATGCATGGACACATGTATGTCTGTTGGCTGGTTGTTCCTTACCTGAAAGAAAAGCATGAAGGCAGATGGTGGCAAGAGTGACTTGCCAGTTAGTGTGCCCTTAGCGTGCAGGCGTTTCCTTGGGTAACATCCTGTGCCCAACTTGGGTGGCACATGTCTTCAGCTGGCTCAGCTGTCAAGGTCTCTTCCTTTCTTGGTTTTCGCTCCTGTCATCTTGCATATGGTTTATTTTGGCTTCTTTCCTATCATCTTCTCACACCATCTTCCTGTCTCCTCCCTTCTCAGGAAGCCGTTCACTGTTACTCTAGGTTTTTCTCTACTGTCATTCTGCATCTGAGGAACCTGTTGATCCTAGCAGGCCTTCCTTCTACTGTACTTAACTCTCTGTCTCTCTCCCCCCCCCCCCCCCCCCCCCCTTACAAGGGAAATATTTCCGCTTCCTGTATAATGGAATAACATTATCAGTGGGTAATTATCCATCTTGTAAATATCACAGTGTTCACCAGAGAAAAAAGGCCATATGCTTTCTAGGAGATACTTCTCAACCATCCAGCAGCATTTATTAATTTATACTCCTCTCAGAATACAGGTTTATTATGCACAACTGCAAAACAGACTTCGAGAAGAGAGAAAAGCACTGTGGGAATAGGAATATGACACATTTCTAGTCAGTGTTGCCCTAGCAGTGCTGTAAACTGCCCCATAATTATTCACAGAGCATTTACATCTTAAGTCCTCACTTAAAACTGTATTTGAAAAGGGAACATTAGCAGAAACGGTGCTGATAACTTTTTTCATCATGCTAAAATGCCTATTTCTGGAACAGCTGGCCTTCTGTACTTTTGTGATCTAGGCTATGTAGTCACCCTTAAAATGAATTCTGACGATGAAATAAAATAGGGAACACAAGCTAGGGCTTGGCTAAGAATAGTTTGTTATGTAATTAGTACAATGATAAGAATAAATCAAAACCTGTATTCTATCAAGCGTGGTAGGCATAGGGATTCTTCTCATGTTTTCAACCTGCTGGTTTCAACTGCTTATATCTTTCAGAATTCAGATTTTGCATTTGTTTGAAAGCATCTGTTTTATTTCTAGAAAGTCTGATGGTGAGAGAGGAGTTCTTTTGATCAGACTGCATTTACAATAGTGACAGCACTTCAGAAAATAAAATGGATAGCTCAAAGACCTGTACTGATCCTGGAGAAAGTCTGTGATAAACTGGAGATGAAAAAAAAAAAAAAAGGCAAGGCAAGTCAAACTGTATTTTTAGGTGGTAACAGGCTTCAGAATATGAGGATATAGAACCCTTTGATCAGAAGTGCTTTTAGTGGGAAATCTTTTCTTCTGCCACTGTTCCTTAAAGGTAAAAGATAACATTCTCAGTAGAAGCATTTAAAAAGGCAGGCTTCAAAATACTGCATATGAGTCATATATAATTCTTCCACAGTTACTGAATAGTAACTTCTGGATATTGGATCAAAAATAGTCATCTTGGAAGATGTGCTGTGGTGTTAGCCAGGTATTCCATTTTATTTTCTGCTTACTGCCCTTTGGAGCATATACTGACTCAGTTACCTAGGGTAGTGTGGAGAAAACTGAAAAACAATTGTTCATGAATTAAGAGATAAAGCTTTCAGCTATTTGGCAGTGGCCTGTCATACATCTAAAGTTGCCATTTTCACTTATTTCTTCAAGCTTTTATTTGACATCTATTAGTAATTTTTAGCCCCTTACATCTATTCTCCATTTTATTGACAAGTTCCTCATTTTTATGAATGTAAAATCACTTGGTTTTTGATTTGTACTTCAAAATGAAATACATTTATCCTGAAGCCCTCAGCAATGGTGTTTCCTGTGGAAAAATAGTACTTCTTTCTTTCTGGATTAAACCACGATAGCAAGCATCTGTCGAGTCTCATCACTGAATCTCCATTGTTTTGTCACGGGGAGAGTTTAAAACAAGTAAATGCTTTGCAAATTTGGACTTTATCATGCCTTCCCTAACTTGGAGAATTGGGATTATTCAGATATGATCTGATTATTCAGATAGTAACTTGCTCTCTTCTTCACATTACAGATCCCAATTGGTGAAGCCAGTTTAAAAAGTAAAAGGAATATGGTTGCACTTTTCTTGTTGACTTGTCATAGCTTTGCAAGAATCACTAAAATTTGTTTCTTAGAACTGGTGATTTCACTGCTGCTAGTAACATTTCAACTTACTTTTTTGGAGGAAGCTGCCCGGAAAAGCTGCTGTAGTAAATCTTCTAACATCATCACCTTGTGAACCTGGCTTTTTCCTTCTCTGGAACTAGCTTAGGTGGGAAGACAACAGCAGCTGACACCTTGTACCAAACGGTGCCACCAGCAGCTCAGTAGGTGGCACGCTGCTGGCAGGGACAGCTCACCTTGAGGCAGGTACAGATGCTTTGAGATTCTAGGTTGATGCTAGAGCTGTGTGGAAAGCCAGTGTGTTTACAAGTTTTGTGCAGCTGCTTGATGGGTGTTACTGTAAGATGAGAAATCTGTATTCTGAAATGCAGGTATAACAATACATTATAAGAAAATTGCTCTGTCCAGGGAAGATTAATAGTTGAACTGCTTCTTTTTATGTGGTCTTGCACAAATTCTCAACACTGACATTGGGGAGCAGCATAGATTTCTGCCGCCCCCCCCCCCCCCCCCTTAACAATTCTTAACAATCTTGCAATGTTGTCACCTATGGATGAAACCTTGGAATGCCACTTTAGCAATAAAAATAGCAGTACCAAGTCTTTATGGTGTCTCGTCTTCACTTAAATGTTATTACTCATTCCAGAAAGTCAAAACACTGTTGTTAAAATCCTTTCAGTGTCTCTTTAAAGTGTCAGCGTTTGATGGAGATGGTATTCACCACAATGCAATAGAATTAGTCATCTCATTCCACAATTTTATAAAGTCATAGACTCATTTAGGTGGGAAGAGACCCTTAAAATCATGGAGTCCAACCAGAAAACTGATGCTGCCAAGTCCACCACTAAACCATGTCCCTTGGTGCTACATCTCCTTGTTTATTAAATACCTCCAGCGATGGTGACTCAGCCACTTCCCTGGGCAGCCTTTCTGTAAATTTTCCAAAATAGAGTTTTTTGGGCTTGGTTTGGGGTTTGCAGGCTTCTTTCCATTTTTTTTTTTTTTGTTGCCCAGTCTTGCAGCTCTGGAACTTTGCTAATTCAGTGTTTCCCTCCTAGCACATTAGGAAATATGTAAAATAATGAGAGCCTTCCTACTAGGAGTAATGGCCAGATCTCATTCCAGCCCCTGCAAGTTAGCAGACAATTGAAAAGTTAAGTATTTTTCCTCTGAATAATGTACCTTCTGGCCATTCTTACACCCATGTATGTAAGCTATTAAAGAAAAGTGATGTTAAAATAAGTTAAAACCAAATGTACAGATTACAATAGCAAAGTCCTCTAGATGACAGAGAATGAAGGGAAAATAATTACTTGTGTCATGGTCAACCTAATATACTGCAAATATGGTGTTTAAGTCATTGCAGGAACAAGTCAAATGAGAGTCCCATGTGTCTTGTGAATTTATGCATAATTACAAAAAAAAATATGCAGCCTTTAACATCACACAGAAAAAACCCTCCAACCCTTGCAGCAAAGAATTTAATTTACAGGTTTTTAACTGCTTGCTTTCTTATAGCAATTAACTAAGAAACCCAGAACGGAGATGAGAACGGTAAGATGGCAATATGAAAGTTTATTTGAATAATAATAGGATTTTGGTTAATTGAGCAACTCTTGGAAGCCAAGTTTGCTGTTTCTGTCACTGTCAAAAAAATTGCAGTCATTCTCCCAGTCTATTAAAAAGTGGGCTATGCTTAATCTGGATTCCAGTATCCAGTGCTAGTGAACAACATTGATTGTGCTCCTTGCTCCAAGTTACAGAAAACAAAAATGGGAATTTTGAGGGCTATGCCTACTCCCTGTACTCGTTGCCAATAACCTAGCAAGCCAGTCCTACAGCTACAAGCCAGACTTTCAATACTTCGCTAGTGTTTTTTCACAACATAGTTTACTGTCTTAAATTATTTTTCTTCTGATCCCCAGTCTCTCTTACAGCTTCTTATATTGCACCCTGAGATCTGTGGCTTTTACCGCTACTGAGATTACAGAAGTAAAATCAAGGGGTCTGACAAAGATGTTAAGAATGGGGAAAACAAACAAAAAAAGTGTTGGTAGACCCAAGGGGAAAAAAAAATAAATCAGAATACGTGGTATTTTACTGGGTAGATGAGGATTATCTTGGACGTCAGGAAAAGGCTTTTCATTGAGAGGATGGTTGGTCGCTGGAAACGGGCTCCCCAGGGAAGTGGTCACAGCAGCAAGCCTGTCAGAGGTCAAGGAACATCTGGATGACACAACTGAGTCATGTGGCTAGTTTCAGGTAGTCCTGCAAGGAGCAGGGAGTTGGATTTGATGATCTTTATGGGTGCATTCCAACTTGAGATATTCTACGATTCGGTCTTTGACAGAGAAAAAACACTCCAGCTAGGGGTAGCTGCACACAGAACTGAATTACAGAACGTTTGTAAATCACTTCAAACTTTATTCGGTGTTTCAGTTAAATCCAGCACACCAGTCAGGAGATCAATGATAAATGCTGCATAGCACACCTCATTAATGTAAATGTCTGAAACTCTGGACACTGTCTGCAGGTGATCTTTGCAGCTGCTGAATCTAATTGTTTTAACTAAGCCCATTTCCTGGTGTTCTGAAGAAAGTTCTCTTCTCTAATCAATCAGTACTTCCTCAAATTAAATTCTAACTGCTCTTAAATTTGTTTGCTTTCTGTTTAGGCATGTTGCAGGTGGAGGGTGCTATATGAAATCAAATTCCCCATGTGATTCCCATAACAAATTGTTCCCCTTTGTTCCATGTGTTCAGGTGATGTAGCCCCATGGAATTATTCATTTCCACCCAGCAGTGGAGTTTCAGTACTTTTATTTTGAAAGTCTCTTAACAGCTAGTTTAAAACAAGTGAACAAATTAAATGTAAAGTCTTCTTTATTAAATAACTCAAAACGTAAAGCAAACTATGCGATTAAGAAAGACAACATCATGGTTCCGAAGGATTTTTACAGCAGAAAACAAATGACGGCAAATGAGCATTTCAGTCTAGCAGCCAAACCGTCCTCATTTTTACGGAGTTAATTTCGGTCCTCAAATTGTGACTTGTTTTTTAAAAGATATGCTGCTAGAAATTCAATGGGATTTGGCGGTCTGTAAAGAAAAAAGTAATTCAAAAGCAATTATTTTTTATTCTATGAAATGAGGTAGTTGAAGAACTAATCACCTTCCCTTAAAAGCAACGTAACTCCTCCCAAACACTTAGAAGCATTGATTCAGAGATGACCAACTACCTAGGGTTACCCTGTAAATTCCCAGTTTGTCTGATGAGACAGTTTTTAGTGAGGGGTCTTAGGCCATGTTGGTTCTATGTTACTAAACTGCTAGAACAGTTACATACCTAGAACTAAGGTATAGTCTGCAAGCATAAATACTCTATGTACATCATTGGAAGTTACATGCATTTGCCTATACCTTTAACTCATGCTATATAAAGTAAAAATTAATGGAGCTGTTTTCATGGTTTCTGACAACTGATATTAACACAACAAAACTTACACAAAAACTTCCAAGTTTGAGAATTGGGGTAACCTGCAAGTAGTCAATAATAAACACTTTGGATCACCGGCCTTAGTCCACAAGTGTTTGGTTTTTTTTAAAAAAGAGCTCCTCCAGCTACAGTGCATGAAACCTGCTAATCTGCATGCTGTCTGCAATATAAACGACAAGCTTACTTATTTCACGCTGAGTCAGACCAAAGGTCTAGCAGTGAGCAAATATGCCTATAAAGAGCATTAAGAAAAATGGAGTAAGTCTGTAGAGATACTTCTCTGGACCATCCTTTTGGCTCCCAAGCACGTACATATTTCTGAGCTAGCACCTTTAATAGTCCTGGGTGGATTCCTCTACAACTTTCACCAGTTAGTTGCCCCTTAAGCCCAAATAAAGTGTTAACATCCTCCACCCGAGGCAAAAAATGATATAGCTTAATTATGTGACCTGTGAAGGATCACTTCCTTTTGTTTATTATGAATTATCTACCTGCTTCACTTACTGCATCAGAAGAGATAATAAACAATCCATCCCATCATCATCTCTATGCTATTTGTGATTTAACAGATTCCTAATATACTCTTTCACAGAAGTCTCCTTTCTAGGTATCATCTATTCAGTCACTCCATATACAGATAGCATTTCATATTTCTGACTGCCTTGGCACTCTTCTAACTTTTTCCATATTCTACCAGAATACAGGGGAATTGGAATTACAGACAATATTAAAAGATAATTTAAATTTACAATGTTCTTGTATGCTATGCTTGGGTTTACCCCTTCAATTTCTAAGTCCTAATGTTCAGAATTTATTTTTGATTGAGCAATGCACTGACATATACATTTAATGGTTTAAAGATACTTTTTCACAAGGGTAATTGTCAACTCTGAATATCACTTTGTCACTAGCATTAGGGTATTTATTACCCTCCTAGGTACATAATTTTCTCTTTATGTGTATTCAGTCTTCCACTTTTTGTCACAGTTTCAATTTTTCATAGCAGTCTTCCATAGTTTCACATAGACTTAGTGAAGTTCCTGTGCAATTATTTGCAATCAACTTAAAAAAACCCAACCAAATAGAAAAATACACACAAAAAACCCCAACCTATTCTGTAAAACTCTGTATCATTGACAGATTGTGTCAGCCACTTCTTCAAATTGTTATAAACTATCCTTTCCAGGATTGTGGTGTTGAGCTCATTTCACCATGAAAATTTACCATTTACTTCTACCCCCTATCTTGCATCTTCCAGTCAGTTCCTTATCCACATAAAGGCCTTTCCTTTAATCCCACAGCAACTAACTCTCTTTAAAAGCTTTTAGTGAATGACTCTGCCAGAAACCTTTTAGAAATTTAAACAGACTCCTGTTCACATGTGCTTGCTGACCTCTTCAATGAACTCCAAGAAACTTACAAGACCTGACTTAAGTTGTGTTGACTCCTCCCAAATAGGTCATTTATCTGTATGCTCACTATCCTGGATGATAATTTCTACTGAATTCCAGGCATAGTCATCAGATGTACTGGGCTGTTCCCCGAACATCTCTGTCTTGCTTAGAAGAAGAAATCAGCATCCATTAGTTACTTTCCAGTTCAATTTGAAGCAGACGAAGCTAGTAGTTCAGCTTTTTCACCCCTGAGGTTTGGATATGCTCAACTGAACAGCCAATTTGACCTCGGCAGTTTGATAGGTTTTTTCCCCTGTATGTTCCCCAACCTCTTCTATCAATGTGACGACTCCCCATAAAGAACAGCTCCTTCCATAATGAAGAAAGATGAAAACCCCACCCCAAAACAAACGTTTGGCCGTAACACAGGTACCCAGATTCTTAAGTGGGAGGTTTCCACCTCAGGCTGCGTTTTACATTCAGTCTGCAGCAGAACTCCCATAGATGCCAACTGAAGATCTCACACTGCTCAGGTGCACACACGGGGTGTACCTTCCTGGGTGCTCTTTTGCCTTATTAGCTGTCTGTACAATGCAGTTCAAACTCACAGCTCCTTTTGAGGTTAAGATGCTGTTGATTGCTGTTCTGGCTGTAGGTACCCTGATGTGATTATGGTCATCCATACCAGCTTTTGAGAATGTTATTTCAGCAAAACTGGGAAAGTTACATGCAGTATGACTCGCCAATAGTTCGGATACACCAAAAAGCTAGAAATTGATTCAGGTAAGATGAATAATTGTTTGCTATTACTGAAAAATAACCTTCTACATTGACTAATAAGAGACTGGGGGCATCTTAACAGCATAATCTTTACTCAAACGATAAACTATCAGTTTACTTCTGTGTTGATAGCACAGGGTCAGCTTCATCCCTTAGAAAGTGTTTTAATCTCGACAAAGACACATCAGGCTCGATTTTTAAATGACAAGCGGAACCCTCTGTAATTCCACACTACAAAAATCTTGTGTTCAAAACTAGAACAGCTTCTTGCCTTGCTGCTATACGGTGAACTATGTGATAAAATTAATGCAAAAATACATTTTTCCCCCTCCAAAACCTCCTTGCTGGAGGATCACATTCAGTAAACTGTTATGCCACATGCACCTCAATGAGGAGCACATCCTACACGGTCAATCACAGCAATTCGTAAGTTTGTAAACCTGTTATGATGACTTTCTTACAACCAGCAAACTAGCAAAACTATGTCTGGTGTGCAAGGTCTGAAAAGGTGACGCACCACCCAAGTTTGAGACCTACTTTTTTCGTACAAAAAGGAACAATGAAGCATCTCACCTTTCTTTTGCAAGAACAGCAAGTCCCTGTAGCAAGATAGGTACAACTGTCTGATCCAAGTAGGCACGTGTGGGTAATGACTGAAGATCCACTTTCTGCTTTGATGTTTTCTCTGCATTTATTTTCTCATTTTCTACTATCCTCTGAAGTAGAAAAAAAGTGAATCAACATTGGTAATAGCAGCCACATCTACTCTGAAGTGTTAGTGCAAACAAAGTACCCATCTCTTCACAATCCACTGGCAATAACTTCTTTAAATCTTTAAAATTTAAGTGCGTATTTTTCCTCGCACAAAAACTCAATCTCGAGGAGCGTTCTGTTAAACTCTTACGCTTTGGGGAAACAAAGTTAGGGAGTCGTAAGTTTCCTAAAACAGGTGACACTCAATCTCTATTGGGTTTATTTCTACTTTTGCATTCACAGATTTAGCTTCTACACCACTGAGACATGAATGACTACTAACAAGGGCTGTCTTAATTAAATGGTTCCTGTATGCACACCCTTTTAACAAACAAAAAATGGTAAAAGCACAAGAAATTCAGGTGAAGTCTGACAAAGGGAACTCTGCTAAAGTTAAGCAATTTGAGACTGTGCTCTATTAAAGTATAGATGGACACTTTAAAGAAAATGTATGCAAAATGCTGCCAGGTACCTTCTGGTCAGAAAGTGCTGAATCATATTACACCATTAACCATAGCTAAAAAAGGATACCCTACCACAGCCAGCAAACCAAACATACTCAACGCAACATATATGAATCTACCGATACACGACCAACATATCCAATGGGTTATGGTTCTGTAGTGGAAGCTGAGGCATACAGACAAACACTTATTAGGGAGATGAGTCACAAGAGACATTTAAGAAAAGTTTCTGAAAAAATTTAGCATAGAGTAGGAGCTTGTAATGGAGGGAGACTGAAGGCCTTTCTTTGATAAGGAGTAAAATAAACGTCATAGAGTTGTTATTCTAACCCACACTGTTACCAACAGTGGAGAGAATGGATTGTGTCTATTCTTTCTTAGCACAAGTAATCAGATACCTTGGATTACTCCGATCCAGTATTTCTATTGACAAGAATATGAAACAAACCCCTTCCTTCAATACTTCTTCAGAAAGGCCACCAAGTCCTACTCTTCCCCTCCTGTAATAAAAGTCTGGCTGGACTTTTGTGGCATAATATGTTATGTAGATATATATAATAGATAGCAATAGAATAGGTAACAATCACAGGATATGTCCAAAAAACCCCATCTCATTAAAGGGTTTGTTATTTACCTCAGTACCATATAGTACAACGGAAGCAAGGCTACAGAAAATACATTAACAGCCAGTTATTCAAGGGACTACTATCTGCTTGCTCAGTTTCCGTCAGACTTTCTTGGGAACATTACAGTAGCTGAAGTTAGCCTCAAGACTCAACACCTTTCTCCTTGATCAGGAACGTGACTTTCACTGTACTTTACAACAACCAAACCTTTGTTACCTCTACATTTTCAGTGAGGCCGTATTCAGAATGGGGATTTTCTGGAACCTGTAAAATAACACACAGTCAGCAAAGTGAAAATACTCTTTTTGTGCACTTAGCATTATGCACATAAAACATTTCTTGCAATACCTGTGGCTGTCCCTCCATAATCTGTTCTGCCTCCATGATTTGAGAAGTGGAGTTTGCTGGATGTAACCTTGGAAAGCAATAAAAAGCACCTGGTCAGCAGGCTGAGACAGAGAGAGCAGCGTTAGCTGACTGACATGGCATCACCTGGTTACTCAGGCACCCTTAGTAGGGAGCAGACTGAGCTCTGTGCCCCCCCCCCCCCCCCCCAACTTGCACACGTTTTTCCCGCACACTGAATTTAAACGCGTCGTTAAGATTCGCGCTACGCTCGCTGAAGGAAACGGTGCCAGGATAAGAAAACCCAGCATTCACCGCTTTAAAACGAGAGCCCCCAGCGACGACCCGCTCCCCTGCCGGTGCGCAGGCGGAGACACCCCTCTCCCCTCCGGGCCCCGCACGCCCACCGCGCCACAGCGCCCGTGCCCGGAGGCGCCCCACCGGCAGGGCCAGACCGGCCCCGGCTATACCTCAACCTCCCCCCGGGGAAGCGGCGACCCTCCTGCGGCTCTCTCACCCGCCGGCAGGCCCGCGGCTCGGCGGGGCGGTGAGACTGGCGCTGCAGAGGGGCACGGAGAGCCTCTCCACAGCAACCACGGCCGCTAGCAGTGCCGTAAATTCTTTTGACGTAAGTGAAAGAGTCGCGCTGCCGCCGCCGCGCAGCGAACTGCGCCTGCGCACGGCGGGGCCCCGCCCGTCCCCGGCAGCCGGGAGGGGAGAAGGGGGTGGGACGATCGAGCGGCCGACGAGCTGCGTCATCGCTGGGCGGGGCCTCCTCCCTATTGGGGCGGGCGCATGGAGGCGGGGCGAGCGGCTGAGGGGAGCGCGGCTGCCGGCCGGTCTGGGTTGGTGTGGTCAGCGTTGCCCCAAGCGGTTCTGGCTGAGGCGTTTTATTTTAAGGTAATGTTTCCCCATGGCAGCAGCAGCTTGGTCCCGGTCTCTGTTAACCGTTTTGAGGAACAGCCCGAGGAGCCTTGGTTAAAGCAAATCGTGGGGGAACAGGCAGCTGATTCCATTTGCAGGTGCCCTGTCGGGACTGCAGCTGGCAGGATGTTTCTGTTCTCCAAACAAGCCTTCAAAAACCACTGGCACTGGAAAGTTTCGTGGTACAGAAATCTAATTATCAGTGTGGTTTGATGTCTGAGGAGCTTGCTGTGATGGTTGTGCAAAATAACTTTGCTGAAGCTAATTTTGAACTGAAAAGGGAAGGTTTGTTAGCGAAGTAACCTTGCAAAGCTATGTTCAGTACAGTTTGCAAAGCAGCGACTATTGGCTGTTAATTTTGTCTGGTTTTCACTGTTAAGAAATACACAGCTGCTCAGCTTTCTCTAGATATCAGCTTTAATCATCCCGTCTTGACTTGAAGCTATTACAAAATGAAAGTCAACTGCTTTTATAGTAGTACTGTTACAAATTGCACTAGTGTTCAAATATCTATGCCTGATTTCTTTGATTTTGTTTTCATCGGAACCAAATTCTGTGTCTGGTAACATGGTTTGTGCTAGTAAATTTAAAAGGTCTTTATAATATTTTTATTTTTGGCCTGAGAAAGTAGTTCCATTCCTGTAGTCTTAAGTTTTTTGAGAAAATAAACTTGTTTTACAGTAGGTCTAATTCTGTTTTCTTGCTGCAGTGACAATTCATGTGAATGATCTAGCTGACACACTTAAGAGATCAGCAATATAGAAAAATAACAAAATACCATGTTCTCATCGGATTATGCTTCAGTATAATTACCTAGTACTTAATGGTGATTAAGTTTGTTTACATCAGTAAGTTGGAAATAATGTTTACAGAACTGGCAGTTCTGTTAAGCGTGATAAACAGGCTTCAAAGCTGGTGCAGTCAGTCACAGATTTGCTACTTGACTGAAGGATTTAGAATTATAGCAGAACTGCAAGCTCTCTTTGTCGATGTGGGTACCTAGTACTATCACAGCACTAACCAAACTAGCCAACTGCAACAAGGTTTTTACCATCCCATATCAGGTTAACTTCAATAAGTAGTTCTTGTGCCTTGCCCTGACACAGCCACCAAACCCCCTCAAGGTTTCAAAAGTTCATCTACCGTCTGTGCTGTTTCTTCAGCCTCTTCAGGCCAATCCACCCTGCTTCTTCTCTCTGCTGTGTCTGGATTCTCTCTTCATCTGAGCACCTCTTCCAGACAGCCTCTCCTCATCTGGGGCACCCCTCCTTGTCTCTCCTACATCCAGGGTGCGCGCTCTCTCTATTCTGCTTCTTCTGGGTTTCTCTTCCTCTAGTGTTCCTCTTCCATCCCCCTTAGAGCTATTTAACTACTTAGCAGGAACCACCCACAGCTGCACATTATCCATGTCAGCCAACCCACCACCCCTGAAGCCACCCCACAGCTGTGTATTATCAATGTTAATTAACCTGTACATAATTCCTCTACAATTCCTCTACATAGTGCTGGCAAACTTAGCTGATGTTGAGGAGGCTAGGTGAAAACACAGAAAGCAAAATCCTCGTATTTTTTTTTTAATTAAACAAAATAGGAATACAAATAAATTCTTCACATGAGGAGGTGTAAACTGTTAATTCCATTTTGAGGTCCTCTCCTAATTTTTCAATGTGTTTAAGCAATAACATTTTAGAGAATTGCATCTAGAATACCTGAATTTGTGGTAGCAATGGCTACCCAAGGGAAAAAAAAAAAAATCCTTTTGCTCCTAGCCCCCTGATTCCCCACTTATGCACTGTCAGTTACATTCAGGTTTTGCAATGATGTCGTGTTGGGAGTGAGAAAAGGGTTTCCTAACTTGACCTTTTGTGTAATGGTTAGTTGTGGTGTCAGGGTAGTTGTACCTAATTTCTATGATTGTGGTGTTTGTCTGCTCCGGTTCCAAAACTTTTCGCTAAGAAGCATACCACGTGCTTCCTCCTGTATTTCATGAGTCCTCAGTCTTCAGGGCAAAGCCAAATTAGGTGGATGAGCTGATCTAACAGCTACCCTTTCCAGAAAGCAGGAGGTTTCACTTCTTCCTCCACCCTTCTCTGCTGTTCATCAGAACCCTAGCTGAGCGAGGACATCTCCCTAAGTCAGTAGAAAGCCATCTATTGCTCTGATTTGTTTAAGTCTTTTTTTTTTTTTTTTTAAACTACACTAATGTTATGCTAGACTGCTAATTAGAATAGTTCACAGACAGGTCCCAATGACTGCTGGAGCCAGCTTAATATAGGGGAGCAGGGTGACTGAACTCACAGTTCACTAAAATACTTCATTGCCACAGCAGCCAGCTGATTCCGTAGGTTCTCACTAAAAGCATTATAACTTGCTCACAGTTTCTGACTGATGTCTACTTCTGGCTTAACAAGTTATTTCCCTAAAAGGTGCACTGTTTACTACTGCATCAGTCTATATTTTATTGCCATGATATAGTCACATGACTTACAAAGATGTCATTCTAAATTTTTAAAAAGTAAAAATAACTGAATAGATTGAGGACTCAGGACTGTTTGAGATCCAATGTCTTCCTGTTGTCATTCAATCTATCCCTTAATTTATTAATAAACTTATTCCTTCACTAGTTTTTCTACTATTTTGCTCAGGAATGGGATGACACTTTAGACAGCAGATGGATAATAGAAACTGTAGACTGGTAATCTTCTGTCATGTGGCACATTGAACTTGATGGTTTTGAATGCTACATAGTATTAACACTGCATGACATTTCTGGAATTTATTTGATATTCCAAAATGTATTAAATTTTTGTATCAGGAAACAAAGAGGGTGGAGTATTGTTGGTTGTTTTTTTTAAAGGACAGTTTGGTATCTTGGAAAAAAATAGATTCTGAACCTTTTTTCAGTCAGGAGTGCACTGGAAAATATTTAATTATATTTTCACAATAGAAGTACATCATCCTTCTTATAAGATGCAGAAGAAGAGTGAATCTTGCTGCATTTTGTTTTGGCAATGATAGGTTTACTGTCTCTGTCTCATAACGGTTCTAGGTCATGAATAGTTACTTTAGGTCATATGTTTACATGTTATTTTATATGTTAATAAAAATCTATTTTATACAGTAAGAAAAGTAATACTCAGGTCTGATGTTAAAAAACCCACACTCGCCTCGGTCACATAAGAAAAAAAATACACATTACTGGGGAAACCTTATGTACTCAAGTTGCATAAGCATAAGCAAATAAGAAAAAACCCCAGCAGTCTTATTTAGGAAAAGACAATATAACATCGGGGACAGTAGTGATTTCAGTTTGGCATATCCTTTTAATTAAACACACAATTTCTTGCTGAAAGCTGAAAGCTGGTGCACTGAATTATTTCATAGTGTTATTAGGCTACTGTATGCAGGCCTGGGGTGGAGGAGAGGGATGATCTGTCATAACGTCACATCAGCAGCTCTCAATTTTATTTGTAGAGCAGTGAGCGTGTGACAAAGCAAGACAACCAAAACCCCAACAAACTTAACAACCTAAAAGAGAAGCATGGGGAACGAGTTTGCTGTAGCCTTGAACGTAGCCACAGCAAAACCAGGGGCAGGTGGTGGGAACGCAGATGTGTGTGGGTGCCCACCCTTGTTTGCTAGACCAAATGTACCAAAGTGTTTTAAGATTTTGAAATAACCAAAGGAGTAAGGAGTTGGAGGATCTGTCTCATCAGGGAAGATGCAAGTAAGTAAATATATAAATAAATGCTTTAATCAACAAACAATTGATAACAGTGGGTGGGCCAACCGGGTATTCATATTTGTAATGTTGGTAGAAAAATTTAGTTCAGATTTTTTTTTACCCCGAACGATGTACCCATCACGTGTGCTGGGTTACGTGAGTCCCCTCCGTGTGCGGAGCCAGCCTGTCACGGCGGCTGCGGAACGGCAGGGCGGCGGCGGGAGCGGCCGGGACCCCCGGGGCTGACCGCAGGCGGGGGACCCGCAGCGTTACGCCTGCGGGGTGTCTCACAACGCCGGTCGCGATAGTTACCGTTGTGAGATTATGCATCGCCTTTCCGCTCGGTGTGCGGACGCCTAACGGTCTCGGCTAGGGCCGGAGCAGGCTGCTGCCGGAAAGCAGGCCGGGTGCCGTGGCCGCGTTCCGCCCGGGAGCCGCCCCGCGCCGCGGCTCCCGCCGCCGCCCCGCCCGCCCCGCCCGGCACGCCGGGAGCTGTAGGCGCCCGGCGGCGCCGTCCCCGCCTCCTATTGTGACCGTCGCCGCGGCGCCCGGCAGCAGCGGCGCCGCCGGGGCCCTGCGCGCTCCGCCCCCCGGCGCCCAGCGAAAGGGGCGTCGCCGCGGCCTCCGCCATGGCCGGTTGTTGTCAGTCGCTGGCAGCGGGTTATGGCGACGGCGGTGAATGAATTCTCCGGGCGGCAGAGGGAAAAAGAAGGGCTCAGCCGGCTCCAGCTCTGCGCCTCCGGCCGCCGGGGCCTCACCCTCCTCGCCGCCCGGGCCGGCCCCCCCCGTGCCGCCGGCGGGGGCGGCGGCGGCGTCCCCCCACAAGCGGAATCTCTATTACTTCTCGTACCCGCTCTTCGCCGCCTTCGCCCTGCTTCGCTTCGTGGCCTTCCAGCTCGGGCTGCTCTTCGCCTGGCTCTGCGAGCGCCTCTCCCGCGGCGCCCTCATGGCCGCCAAGGGCAGCAGGGCCGGGGCCAGCGACGCGCCCGAGCCCGGCGGGGCCCCCGAGATGGTGCGGGCCTGTCACAAGCGGGCCTTCGAGTGCATCTCCATGGCGCTGCGCATCGACGAGGACGAGAGAGGTAGGGGAGCGCCCCGGGCCGCGGGGAGCCGGGCCGGGCGCTGCGGGGCGGGCGGGCAGGGCCTTCTGGCCGTGTGCCGGCGCTGCCGCTCTGAGGTAAAACCAGCCGAAACCCGCTTGTGTGGGAGCCGGGGGTCGCGAAGGAGCCGGGGGGGAGCTGCGTGCCGTGCCGTGCCGGTGCCCCGCTCCCCGGCCTCCCCCCCCGCCGCCCGGCAGGCCCGGGCCCGCGCTGAACGGCGCGGCTCGCCGAGTGCCCGCGCGGCGGTCGGGCTCGCTGTGACAGGTGCTGGGTGCGAGGTCGGGGGTGAGGCCATTAACAGTCGGGGAGGGCGACCGCGACCAGCCGCACAACAAAAGCGCCGGGGACAATAACAAGGGCGCACCCCGGGAGTGCTGCCCTGGCGGACGGTGGCGGTGTTGGAGCGGCTCTCGGGAAACTCGGCCCCAGACTGCCCCTGTGGAGTCGGCTGACTTCGAAGGAAAGAAATATTTCGTCGTGTTTTGGCAGGTTTTAAAAATTACGTTTCTTAAGCTGTTGGACATGCTTACTCTTAAAAAACCCTACCCCTGTGTGACCAGAAGACCTTAAGGAGGACGTCAAGGGTTTGATTAAATAAAACACGGGAATGAGGAATTCTTATTTTTTTCCAAGGGGATGGAAGAACCCCACAGTTGCTAATGCATTTGATTTAGCCATTTATTCTAAATGTAGCAGCAGAACTCTCGGTACCCAAAAGGTAGTCCTTAGGGGCATGCTCTGTTGGGTTTTAAAATTCTCTGGAAACATTAGAATACCTTATTATACCCTTTCAGTTGACCTTTAGTGAAACAGCTGTCCTAGAGGAGGTGGTTGAAAGGGTAGAAATAGGCCACACGCTGAGAGCACCATAAAAGCCAGGGATGTGTCTTGCTTTGCACTGACAGTTTGGGAGCGGCAGCGGTGAGCTCTGGGAGGGGAGAACTCACCGTGCGCGGCGAGCTTAGCTCCAGCAGATGTGCAGTGTGAGAGCACTGAGGGTCACAGGAGCCAACCACGAAAGAAGGTGAGGTAGCTTCAAACTTCAGCGTCAATGATTCCTCTGTGAAGAGCAGCAGTCTTGAATTATCAGGTGCCTGTTCCACTGCTGTGGCTTACAGCTGTTGGTGGTTTGAAGGGTAAACCTTCAAATACCGATTTTAATCGTGGGCTTGCTTTGTAGATCCTTTTAGAGTTGTCATATATTAATTAACTAAGCAGGCCATACATTTAGTAAGAAGTTCTTTGACACAAACAATTGCAAAGCTCTTGTGACCCTGCAACTGCAGTATTAATTTCACTGAGAAAGGACTGACGTTGCTTTAGTATGTAGATTTGTTAGTTTATCTGTTTTCGGTGGAATACATACATACCTTTGAATTTATCTGATCCGTAAACAAGCTGTATTTTTTTAATAGCTTCCAACAGAAAACAGTGTATTAGCATAGTGCACAAAATGGTTGGGATTTCTGGATTGCCCAATATCCTATTAATTATGTAGTGTATTTGCTGTTCTGGAAGCTGTGCACACTTCAGTAGTTCTAATAGCACTGCTGGTAACTTTTATGCTTCTGAATTACTGGGGAAATTAATATTTTTGGTTTGGTATTTGCAAAATCAAGCTTGAAATCTTTTCCTGGAACAGAGAAGGCACGTTTGGTGGGTTGACCCCAGCCAGCAACTAAGCACCCACACAGCTGCTTGTTTACTCCCCTCAGTGGGACAGGGGAGAGAAAAGGAAGAGGAAAAAATGAGAAAACTTGTGGTTCAGCATAAAAACACATTAAGAAGTGAAGGAAAGGGGGTGTGGAGGTGTGGAAACAAGTGATGTAAAGGCCATTGCTTCCCAATGCCCAGCCAGTTCCTGAGCAATGGGTGCCTTGGAAGACAGCCCACATCCAGTTATTCCCCTACCCAGGTTTTTATTGCTGAGCATTATGTTACAAGATACAGAATACCCCTTTGGCCAGTCTGGGTTGGGCATCCTGCCAGTGCCCTCTCTCAACTTCATGTGCACCCCCATCCCACTCACTGGGGATCTAGAGTGAGGAAAAAGAAAACACTGAGATTGTGCTATTCAGCAACAGCCAAAACATTGGTGTGTTATCAACACTGGTTTAGTCGCAGATCCAAGACACTGCACCATAGGGGCTGTTAAGAAGAAAATTATTTCCATTCCAGCCACGTGCAAGGAATGTGACATTTGTTGTATTTTTAATGTCTTAGTCACTGAGAACTAGTAAACCATTTTGTGTGGATTCAGAGCACTACCTTTGCAAACAGCTCGGTGTGGTATATTGCTTTTAAAACTTCTCGAGTTAGAAGTTGGAAGTGAGATTTTAGTGGTGACCTTGGCATGTTTCTGACTGCTTTTCAGAATAGCAGAGGTAGCTGGAATAATCTCAGTTTTGGTTTCTAATAGCCATAATCAACATTAGATTTACACTGCAGTTGAACCTGTTTCTATAGGTGATGGGGAGAAGCTTAAAGAAAAAAAGGCTACAGAGAGGATCAAAGTCACTCAGCTTCAGCATTGTAATTTATCTGTCTTTGTCCTTAACAGCCAGGCAGAGGCTGGCAGAGAAAGGGTAGTAGTAAAATGATTCCCAAGGTGTGTGATGTACATGACTGCAGCAAGGCGCTACTCCTGCGGTATGTTGTCACAAAAAAGAGCAAAGCATGGAATTACCTGCACAGGGTAACATGCTAAATGTTATTAAAAGATTTTGCATCTGGAGCAGAGCAAGAGAAAGCCCTTAAGAGGATCCTAGAAATGTAGTGAAATATTTTTACTGGCACTAAAATTTGTTAAAAAATAGGTTTGGGACTGAAGGTACCGAAAGATTGAAGTGCAGAAGCGACACAGTCGCTACTAACTGGCACTT
This sequence comes from Falco naumanni, assembly GCF_017639655.2. Lineage (NCBI taxonomy): Eukaryota > Metazoa > Chordata > Aves > Falconiformes > Falconidae > Falco > Falco naumanni. The sequence continues at coordinate 9,617,469 of NC_054065.1, forward strand.
AGGAATAGTTTTGTGAAACGTTACCTCTTCTGTAACTAGCATAATGGTATCTAAAGGTTTCATTCGGAGGTGTTTTTTCTAGCACTAGCACTGTGTTAATGCTAATCACGTTTAAATTGTAATACCTGATGTGCCTGTGTGGAAAGGCATACCTAGAGCACTACCTTGCAAAAGTATGTTTCCATATGCAGGCAAGTATTTTTTTAATGCAAAGTATTTATGGAAGGGGAGCAATATGAAGTAGATACTCCTATCTCTTTGATGGGTTATTTGCTGTCACAGTGTCAGATAATATAGGTTAGGCATAGGCATATTCACAGTTTTATTTGCTGTAATATCCATTTAGGACATCGTTGGTACAGAGGTGTACTCTAATTCTGCATATATTGTACATCATGTGAAAGTTGACAGACACCTGCAATACAAAAGTTCTATGATAAGATGAGCAAAGAAATGCCCCCATGACAAATGAGCTGCTCTGTGCAAAAGGTAACCAGAGGAAAAGTGTCTCGTCTCACTCATGTAGCATCTTAGACTCATTGCTTTGCTTCTTGAGTTTCTGTGCTGTTTTGTTTTCTCTTGAGTTCTTTGGCTTTGGCTGTCATATGAAGATATGAGAGACGCTTCTCAATTTGATGTTCCAGAAATAAAACCTGTTAATTTCTGATAATTTCACCTTTTCTGTTGTGAATGAATATATGTAGGCTAGCTTTTAAACTATTTTTTGGTGTTTGGTTTTTTTTTGGGGGGTGGGGGTTGTTTTTTGTTTTGTGTTTGGTTTTGTGGGGTTTTTTTTGTTTTTAGGGGACCACTCTCTTTAAGGCAGATGGAGAAATATTCCTAATACAGGCAAAAGTGATTTGAGGCTGGTGTAGTACCTGTTTTTAATAGAAAAGCTTATTTGAAACTAAGTAGATGTAAAGTTGACAGTGTCCCTTTAAGTGTTTCTTTAAATTGTAGGATTTGGTTCAAATATCTCTTCCTTCCTCTTACTTGTTTTACCTAGCATTATATGGAACCATTCCTAAGCTTTAATTCATAACAGAAAATAATGGGTTCACTTCCTTTTTAAGCAGGACAAAAGGAACAAGCTGTTGAATGGTATAAGAAAGGAATTGAAGAACTGGAAAAAGGAATAGATGTCTTAGTAATTGGTCAAGGTAAGCCAGTTTTGAGTTTTGTGGAAAAGATTTTCGTTTATGGCTTCTTCAAAGTGAGGAATCAATATTTGTATGGTAGGTGCTAGGAGCGGTCTGCTGTATAAATTAATTCATAAGTGTTTCTGATTCCTGTTTTAGCTGTAGGTGAACATCATCCATTTCTCTATTCTACCGTAATGTTTTGGTCTGTAACACATGCAAATCTTGCTTCAAATATTTTCAGACGATCCAAAATCATAAGCAGTTCATGTAAATTCTCAAGCAAAACACTTGATTTCTTATTTAATGGGAATGCCAAAATATTGAGTTCTGATTTGATTTGCCAAAGTTGGCAGTTTGTGTTCTCACTTACGCAGAGTTTTATATTCCCTTCAGTGTAACTAAAAAAGAAACACCCCAATTTGGAATGGTCTAGTATTGTGTTTCTGAATAGCTTATGCCAAAATAGCTGAATGTTTTTAACAAAGGAAGAAAGCCATCTGTGTATATGGAAATGTTTTTAAGCTGTAGTGTAGAAGCAGGTATGTACCATAGAGAAATAGGTGTAATGAAGGACTTGTTAAGAATTTCTGCCCTCAAAATAATAAAACAATTATTTTATATATATATATCATATAAATGTATATATTATATAAATATATTTTTAAAATAAAATAAACCTCCCAAAACCCCCAAACTTGTAACTGCTTTTGCAGACTGCAGTTTTGTTCCTCAACTATGTTTAGAAATGTTTGTGAACAGTATGTGGTGACGTGTTAACTTATGCAGCAGTGCCAGTGGCGTTTGATACAACCTGTCTAAATTGCAGTTTAAAAAAAAAAAGCTTGACTTGAACGGACATTTTTTATTTTATTATATTTTTTTTTTAGGAAATTGTGATATTAATGTCTATAATTCTGTGTGTTTTGAAATGTAAAGGGACACAGTCAACTGAATTTAAATATGTTAATTTTGCCAAAGTGAATTACTTCAAATTGTACTTGCCTCTCAGTCACTTTTCAAGCTTTTTAAAAATCTTTCTTTATTTGACTTCTGTTTAAAAAAAATGCAGTGACAAAGAACATCTCTTAGGTCAGCATGAAGTGTTAGAGAATATGCAAAGCAGTGCTTGGGTTGCCGCCACTCTGAGCAATATTGTAAAGCAGATAGTGTCAACTAACTACATTCTTGCTTAAATGGAAGGCTTTAGGATTTTTCGTTAGTTTTGCAATGAAGTTCCTTAGTGCAAGGGGTAGATAAGGGGTGGGAGGAAGAGGAGGGAAGGCTGGGTGTCAGTATTTTAGCACTTAAAAATTTGCCAAATTGTGTTTTAACATCGATTTTTCTTTGTAAGGTGATCAGTGTGAACGGGCTCGACGTCTGCAATCTAAAATGAGGACAAATTTGGCAATGGCCAAGGATCGCTTGCAGCTTTTAGGTACCAGTTACAATTCATGACTTTGGAAAGTTTTTCATTATTTGCACAACTTTATGTAACACATTCTTCTAAAATATTACTTTATTAAAGTGAAGGAGTTTTTATCTGTGCAGCGTCTCTTAAGTTTGGGTTTTAGCTGAGAGTAAGCAGTAACAGTTTTCAATGCTGCTGATGGATTTTGAAATTGGAATCTCGCTTCCCTATACCGTAGAAGTAGGTGTAAAAGTGACTGAGAATCTTCTATGTTATAGCACGCTTGACTCCTAAACAAAGTCTTGACTAACTTTTGTTGGAATTAGTTTAGGATTTCTGTGCTAGAACAGCAGTAAAACTTACTATTGCTGATCATGAGTGCTAAGTGTGCCTTCTGTAACTGTAACTGCTTCATGTTCTGTTAATTCTGCTGTCACTTATATAACAATTTTCTTGATTAGTGGTATGTGCTGTAATAATAATTTTTTAGCATTATGTAGACCGTAAGGTCAAATCCTCGTTCTTGTAGTTTTTATCTAGTAATGTTCTATTTTAAGACTAGCAGGTAAGATCACTTCTTCTCAGAAGCATAGTGTTTTATAGTTTTAGCTTTATCAAAACTAAGTGTCATAGATAAGCTCTTAACGGACAGAATAGAACAGGCAGAATTGGAAGTGGCATCTTGCTGTGCATGATAAACAGAGATTGCGCCCACCAAGCAGCAAACCCACAGCTTTGTGTAGGGCATCCTCTAAACTGAGAATTTTTGAAACTCTTTCAGTTCAGGCAATAAAATTAAAATAAAGATTTTGTTTTGTTAATTGCTTTTTAAGGGAGAACTAACAAAGGTACTTGAGTTTAACTTGAATTTCTGGATCTTGCATGGTCTTGTTTTGATTCTACTAACTGCCTCTCCTAGGACTGTATAGAGCAGACAGGAAAACTCATGTTCTTTTCTTCTCCTATGCTTCATGATTCTGTGGTCCTAACTGGTGATTGATGGAGAAGTTGTGACAACCACAAGAAAGTGAACCCTTCCCCCCCCCCCCCCCCCCCCCCCCCCCAGTCCCTTTGAGTGTCCTTTTTTCTTTTTGGGGGAGGAAAAAGAAAAAAAGTGAAGGGAACGTGGGGTGCAAGAGGCTTTCTGCTTCTGTGCTTTATTATGAGTGTTGGTGGAACCTTAGTATAGCAGAAAAGGTATCTTCTACTCATTAGGGTTAAAGGCTGGCTTGTAGAGGTTATAAACTGAGGAACAAGTTGTGTGAAAGTGAATACCTGCTGACAGTCTTTGGTAAGGTATGGCTTGTTGCTGACATCCTAACTGCAAGTAACTAGGGTTTTTTAAAAAAATTGCTGGTTTTTGAACCTTGAAATAGCAATGCCTGTGTTTTGTGGGTAGTGCTTCATACTTGCTTGTGTTAGTATAGTAGCCCTTGCAACATTGATAAGTTGCTTGCTTTCTGTGCTCTGATTGTAAAGATAAAAAGGGTAGACATCACAAGAAACCTGACTTGAAGTCAAGCTGGTACATTCATCTCTACTAGCAGAATGTGCAATTACATGCTATTTGCATGCTTCGTTCAGAGTGCACGCTGAAAGGTAAACAGAATAGCGTTTGTGTAAGTTGACGTCAAATATGGTTTTATTTTTACTTTGAAATTATCAGAAGTTTAGTATGTTGTTTTACATAGGTTCTTGTTCAGTTTGTGCTAAGGATCTGCCTCAAACAATGGACTGAAAGCAAAATATGGGTAGAAAGGAGCAAGTGAAGTCATCTGCCCTTTAGGAAGGAAAAAGATGTTGTTTGGAGAGATGACTCCAATGGATTTAAATCCCTGCAAGCTTGATCATTATGGATCTATTTGAGTAATATTTGTTATACCATCTAACTAACTTTCAGATATTGGCAGCATCTGTTTTAAATACTTTGTTTCCTTTTACATGGATTTTGTGGAAATTTAAGGTAATCTAGAGTTGAATTGCATGTGCAATTCTAAAGGTAGCTTTTACCTTGTTACCTAGAGTAACAGATACTTGTAAGCTTTTAAGTGGTGTAGGGATGCTTTTGTAGTTGAACTAAACCTGAGGCTCTTGAAGCTTTTAAGGTTCAATAAAGTGATTTTTTCCTATGAATCCAACTCTTAAGATCAAAGAGTAAGTGTTTTCCTGTAGCCCTGTGGAATTTCTCCATTTCTTGAGGGAGAATAGGCAAGTCATTTATTGCATCAGCTGGCAGAATAAGACAGACTTAAAGTAGACAATAATATAAAATATTTCATCCTGCTTCCTAGTAAGAGACATGATTGCAAACTGCCTAACTGAAATGCCATTCTCTCAAGCAAGTTACATTGGTAATACATAGAAAGTGAAAATTAAATCATATGGATTATAACTGTCCCTTAAAAGTGCTCAGTGCTTTTATTTTATTTTTTTTTGGAGTGTGTTGGATCATCAATGTAAATTCAGTCGCGTGATGCCACTGATGGGGGGTGTGGTGTCTGATTGCATGCGTGTATTATCACCACGTGTCATCACACCGCTGGTGCCTTTTATTGTTCGATCAAGAGGATGTAGGTGCTTACTGTGGATGATGGCTTTAATATTTTGAGCCCTGTTTTCATCCTGAGTCTAAATTACTGTGCCCTACTCTGTTTAAAGACATACTGTGACACAGCCTGAAAGCTGAAGTTACTCCAGGTATGTTTCAGAGCACCTCAAGGTGATTCTGTCATTTGTCAGTCCAGTGACAATACTGAGTTATGCTTCCAAGTTCTACCATTTGAATTGGTGGTGGCCCCTGTTTTTTATGTGGTCTAGGGTGTGTTAGCTGTGCAGTTATTTAAGATGAGTGGATAAATCTTGCTCTGATGGTCTTCACAGACCTGATCTCTCCTGGATCGCCCATGTCAGAATCATTATATTTGATGTATTTGGAATCACAGGAGGATATTTGTTTTCTACAATACCTCAGCAGTTTGCTGTTTACAGTGAAGTGTAACACTATTCAATTCTAACACTATATACATGTTGTACCAATCTGTGTTCCCCGATTTCAGAGAACCTTTCTGTAGGGGGACAGATTCCTAAGATCAGCACAAGTGCCCTCGTTACTTTGGTTGAAGGATGCACATGGTACATGTTTCAAATACCTTTCATCAGTATCCTCTTCAGTAATAATTCTGCCTGAGTATAGATACAGACTTCAGTGGACATCTTTTGAAATTCTTCCACTTTCTTGGAGGTGTGGTGGTGGTTTTGCTTCAGGCTCATGTTATGGGGTAACTTTTTTTTTTTAATTAGAAATCAGTCACATTGAACTCAAGGTCTAGAGTTGCCTAAATAAGAAAATGGCTGCAGTGGTGTTTATTTTGTAGGTTTATGTCAACTAAGTATCATCAAGGACAAATAATGAATAGGGTTCTGTAAACATTTTGAAAATTTTTTTCCCAGTGTCCCTGGAGAAATAGAGAGAAAGCATTAAAATTAAGGTGATAGTGTCCTGTTAATTCCCTGGAACAATATTTAATAGCTCAATTTATTTTCATTATTCCAGTGGGTTCTACAGCTACACTGTCTCTCAGGTGGTATATTTGCTTTATGTAATTTCATGTGCAATATTAAAATTACATGTTAATGTGATGGGAAGATGGTGTGTGAATTGAAACAGGCCAACAGCTGGATTGCATCTTTTTAGTTGCAGTTTTGGAGTTCCTGAATATGTGGAACTAGCTAAGCCGTTGATAACTGTGGTAAAACCCCAGTCTCAAACTCCAGTGTTGAAGCAAATAACATTTCCTGAATTGCTGCCCAAGTCAATTGATTTTGTTATGGTTACTCACTAGAAGGGTTGGGGTTTTTTGTCAAGTTCAGAAATGTTCTCCAAAACTTGAGTATTTAATATCTTGTCAAGTCTATTAATACTTGTTTTGTTTCCTAAGCTTCTCTATGTACTTTCCATTCAGACTGCATGCGCTGGGCAAGGACTAGACGATTCCGCTGTCTCCTTCAGTAGTGCTGCGCCCACTGAAAGAGTACGCTCTGTGTGTGATCAGTCGTACTGAAAGGACTTTTCTTAGACTTCTTCAGAGGGAGGTTTCTTAGGGTAACTTCTTGCAAGTTACAAAGCTTGTGGGTGGTTGTAGGCTGTTGTGTCACTAACATCTGTTTTACTGTACCTGGCTCTTCAGTGCTTTCAGTTTAAAACAAAGTAAACCCTAGGTGCGCATCCTAATCTTGAACTTGAGCTTTTCATATTTGCCTGTAGCTACTAGGTTTTCACTCTGAACCAGGTCTTGTTCAGTTGGAATGTTATTGAACCCCATCGCTTAAGCTACTGGGTCTAAAGGTACCTTTCAGGGAAGCGAAGTGGTGAGTGATCAGGAGCAGGCAGGAGTGAAGCAGAAAGACTAGAAAAGATCTGCAACAGTCAAAGAAGCAGAAGCAAGGTAGTGTGTATGCTTATTGGTTGTACAGTCTGCACGCTCTGAATGGCAGTTCTTCCTCCAGTCAAGGCAAATATTTATGATCTTGGGTGTGCACATTTTCAGTAGAGTTCAGCTTCTTTTGCATGTGTGTTTTCATGCTGCCAGAGGACATCGCTCCTCTACTTGGCAATCTCTTTTCCTGCAGCTTCTTGGTATTGTTATCTCTTGGGGTGAGAGCAGAGGGAGAGGAGCAGGGTGGGTGTGACAGTGTATGCCTTTCATCCTTACAGAACATGTTTTCCTTTTACAAAAAAAGGTGTGTGAAATAAAGATGGGAGAGGCTGTAAAGCTTCCCAAAAGATGTAGAGGTTTTTTAATTGCAGTGGGAAAAGCAGGAGTAGTAGGTGAGCTGCAGAGAACAAATAGTCCTGAGACTGAATTCTTGTTTTGTGCCATTAGCAGCCTTGGACATCTCTGCCTTATGTTTTGGCTAATTTATCAGGACTACTTAGAGTTAATTTCTTTTTCCTTAATCTTTAACTTTATAAATCTTGTATTCAGATGTTTCTGAAGTTAATCCTCTTAAAGAACACAGCTTGCATGACAATTTTATTAATTTCAAGGCAATTATATTTTTAAGTAGAGATTTTGAAAGGCGTCATCATAATGTAGATATGGTGTTTTGCTTGAACAGTTGAGGTTTCTCTAAAGTGCTGACTGGCTGTTCCTACTTAAGTGAAACATCTAATATGCAGGAAAGAAATGACTCCTTGCAGTTGGTCAACAGTAACGCCTTGGGGAGGACTTTCAGAAATGGGTTATCAACATGAATATTTAGTTAATGAAGTTGAATTAATCCTTACCATTGCTTTTGGGAAGTAACTACAATCACCAGACTGGAAGGATTGTTGTGATTAACTCAGCCATAAATGGCTAGTTTTAAAGCTGTTTTCAGTTATGCTTATAATGACAGAATTTTCTTAGAAATTTGCTAAACATGTAGGATAGTTTAGAAATACTCCTTTTATCTTTAACCCTGTATCAAGTATAACAAAGCCAAACTTGACATTTGTGTGTTCAACATACATAAATTTTCTTGGTTCATTTTTGGGTTTTGTTTGTTTATTTTGTCCTTTTTCCTCCCTCCCCCTCTGTCTACTATGTAGAGAAGCTGCAGGCAGTTTTGCAAATTTCCAAGCCGCAAATGGAGGTCTATAATGACAGTACTAACCTGGCATGCCGCAATGGACATCTCCAGTCAGGTGGGTTTGGTTTTACCAGCGCCTATTGAGGGGATGTCTCTCAGTTTCTGGTGTATTACAGGGACAAATATGCAATGCTACGTTCTGGCCCCACGAATTTTTTAAAAAGATGTTTTTATGTTTCTGTTTTTAAAGGCTTTATATAAAATATATTCCATCCTTTCTATGGCTTTGACAACACTGTTTTATTTTGTAGCATTCAGTTCTCTCTTACAATGACTGTCCTAGAATCCAAAACTATTTACTAAGACAGCATTTTATAAAATTTCTTATGTTATATTCTTAAAGGATTTAATTTAAACCTGTTTTAGAAAGGGCTAAAGTCAACGTGGGCTGTGTAGGTTGTATATTGTGCCTACATAAGTAGTTCTTCCTTTGTGATGGTTGTGAGAGTGAATGTGCATTTGCATTAAGCTGCTTTAAATTTCAGGGGTTTTTACTCTGAGACAGTGATACACAATTAAAACAAGGTGGGGCAGGGTGGGGAGGGGGAACAACAGCTCTTGCTTTTTGTCAAAGAAAGTTACTTTTATCCTTTCCCAGAAGACTGCACCAGGGATACTAAAATAGCAGAAGTAAACTTGTTTGTCCATACACAAGAAATAAAGTTACTGTGAGGTTTGTGCGTTGTCTTCAGGGAATGTTTTAAGCCAGCAGTAAGCTATTGTCACAACTGTGATCTAACTGTAATTCATGCAGTAAACTATAATGAGGTTAAATAAAATAGAGAGCTAACAAGCAATGGAATTCATAAAGCTTGTCTGCTGAGTCAAGAGTGGTGTTCAATTTCCCAACTAAACTTGAAACGGTGCAAACCACATACTTTCCTTGCTTGTTTTCTTTAAGCTCCATTTCTGTTTCTGAAGTCATCTTGCTGTTTGGTTTTTTTCTTTCTAGTGTATGGGAAGTTAAAGTGATGGAACTGTGTCATCATGTTCGGCACCTTTAATGTATGTGTGGTATTCTTATTTTGTCAAAAAGATGTAGTTAAAATGGCTCTTCAGTATACATTCCTATGTAGATTGACCTTGAGAACTCTTTACCTTAAATGATCCAGTTTGACTCCTGTATTTTTACCTGGTTGGCTAGAGATTGAATGAGCAAATACATACATGTACACATGAAAGTTGATAACATGCTCCATCTGATTTTCAATATGAACAGCTTTGTACCTTTTTCTCAACGTATCTCAGAACCGGATGCTGCAGGAGAAGGCTAGACTGAACTTCCACTCTTAAAACTGATAGTTTAATTACATTTGTTAGTAACAAAGCATAGAATATCCATTGGCATCCACTGGAGATGAGGAAACATTGTGCCAGTTCTGTGGCCGGTGTTCGTTCTTACAAGAAGCTCCTGTAGCAGGAGGTGGTCATTAGTGGTAACTTGGGGAAAGTGGTGTTAGTTAGTTTATGTAATTGGAGTCATACTCCTGGTGGTTTTTTAGATAACCACTGAACCACTCCTGCAAAACTGTGCAGTAAAGGTCAGTGAAACAACTTTAAAGGACTGTGGTCTTCTGGGGATGCTTTTTTCTGAGTCTTCCCACTTTCTGAAAAAGACTACAGGCTAACGGAGAAACTTTCATTTACCAGGCTCAGTGGGATCTGAGGAGAGACAGAAGAACTAAAGATAAAGAGCAGGTCATAAAGAGTTAGGTACCAGGCTTCTACTGATTACTTTGAACAAAATTTCAAGAGGCTTGTTCCATTCCCATTTGTGTTTACATTGCCACAAGTTATGAATCTAAAGTTTACTTTTGAAAGTCAGAGGCTTACCCAAAGTACTGAACTTCTTGCAGCTGTGAGGTCCCCGATAGTACCAGGGAAGTCAGCCTATTAACAGGTGTCTGAGTGTCTTAATTGGCTGGTGCCTATGCTCCCATGCTTGCTCTGTCTCTTTTTTTTGGGGTGTGGGGGGAGGGAGCCTGGTTTGTAAGAGTGTGTTGGTGCTACACTTTTTTTCTTAAAAGTACTGTATCAGTTTTGCTGCAATCTGCTGATCATCTTGCTGTTCTTCCTTTATACATGTTGTAATAAAGGTAGCATTTTCACGTGGACAGCTGCAATCATTTGAAAACACAAAGTGGATGACAAATTCTTACAAAGCTGTAGAAAATGAGCTTGCAGGCTACTGGGAATGAGGGGACTGCTGTTACTGAGAAAGTAGAGGAACTGAGCCACAGGGCTCTGGCATAAGCTGCCTGTTTTTTGTTGTTTTTTTAATCTGTGTAGAGTATTACCTGCACTGTTGCTTAATCGGGCTGGGCTTTTTAAAAGTCTAGGATTTTGTGAAGGGTGAAACATGGTCATTCATCATCCTAACATCAAGAAGGGGCTCTTTTGCCTGTTCTTTGGTCAAAAACTGCTCTACTTTCATTTACCTTTAAAGACCAAAGTCTTTACAGATGTTGTTGCTTCTTAATTCTGTCTGATACTCTATTCTCACAGCTATACTGCATGTTTATTTCCAAAGTGTTTGTTCCTTCTCTCAAGATACTGTTTGTGTCTGCCTTTCAGACCCATTTACTTGATTCTTGTACAAATGACTACCTATCCTTGTCTTTCTCATTCATAGTTTGTTAACTTACCTCAGTTATTCAATAACTAATGATATTTTTCTTGAAAATTTATCTGATGGACTTATAATGAGGTTTTTATAAGAACTCATTCCAGCAGTATCACCTGCCCTTCAGTGGCAGAAGGCTGCAAGAATAATAAGTAGCCTTGACCCCAAAATTTATTTTGAAATACATATTTATTATTTAATAGCCATCACTCTTGTTCTCATAGCAGTCTTAAATTAGATGTAAAACAATTTAGCTGGATTTTTGGGGGTGGGGGTTGGTTGGTTTTTTTTTTCTTCAGACATGCATGTTCTCTTTTGCATCCTGGGTGGTTGTTTTTTGTTTTTAAACTACCTTAGGAAGGAGGTTATGCCAGTCTTGCCAAAGGCAGCGTTTGTGAGTTGTATGAACTTGTTTACTGGGCACGCAGTACTGATAGTATTAGAGTAATTCTAGTGTACCATTTTACATTTAACGTGTAAATACCAGCATGATACACAATCAGCAAAAATATTTCTCTTTCCTACCACAACACTAGCACTGTGCAAGTAGCGAGCATTTTATCTCAGTTTTCATGTGGAAGGGTTTGCTGGCATGTCTTTAATAGTAGGCATATATTGGCAATGTTTTTCAAGTTGCAAAAGATCTACTCTTAATATTGAAGTGTTTTAAAAAGCTTCCCAAGTAGAACAAGTAGCAGTACTCTTAACACCGTAATTTGGCAACAGTAGAACTTGGGCTGATGTGGGTCTGTCAGCTCAGAAAGGAGAGCAACTGTATCCCTGACACTGGAATACTGGAAATACTGCTACTAATCTTCATGAAAACATTTTTTTATGCATAAGAAGTGATGAAATGGTAGGAACTTGTTTACTAAGATGTCTTTATCTGATTTAGATGCACAAAAGAAAATATAATTTATTTGCTTTTTAGACATAAAAAGCATGTTGTTACCTGTATTAACTAAATCAGCTACAGCTGCATGTTTCCCAGATTTTTTCTGTTTCTCCAGGTGTTTGGTATAGTCAGGCTTCTCTTAAAGTTGCTCAAACCTATCCTCACTTCATTTTATCTTTAAAAACAGTTAAAATTAATAAATGCATTTTAACATTTCTCTCTGTTAAGGAGCCTGAAATTGGGCACCTATGTCTGCACCTTATCACAATTTAGCCAGTAGAAAACCTCAGACAAAGTTTTGCTACTTGCTTGTTTGTAATTTGTTTGTGTTGTGTATATATTTGGATGGCAGATTAAAATTGCAGGGATGCTTTCAGGACTGGATAGCTGTTTCGTCTGTATGAACCAGTGACATTAGCTTGGAGCTTTAAAGTAAATTAATTCTTGACTGGACAGAATAGTCCATAAAGAATAGAGAGTAAAATCAAAATGATCAAGCCACTATTACTATCCTGTAAGTATATATGAAGTAGACAATTGAATTGTTCAGTGTTTCATATACACTTGAAAAAATAGATGGTCTCTTTGTGATTAGAACTCGTTTTAGGCACTTCCTTACTGTTTTGTGCAGAACAGTGAAACATTTGGAGACAGGCTGCTGGAGATATTACAGAGCTTTTAAGGCCACTTGCAACATGTTTTCAGTCTTTCACCAGCTGACAAATACAAATGGTTAAGAAATGTGTTTGGGGAGTTTTGCATTAGTTACAGCAAAATATGCATCTTGCGTAATGAATAGTAGGGGCTATCAGTCTGAGAAGTGACATACATGTGCACTTAAACACTTCACACTTTAGAAATAGGTAAACTTTAGATAAACTGTAATTCTGAAAAGTTTGATCACATTTTTATTTGCTGTTTCGACGAAAATTTGTACATAAAATGAAGTTTTCCCTCTGGAGTTGACACTGAACAACTGTGTTCAAGAGTAGTTTATCTACGCTTCTTTCTGTGCTACCCATCGGGACTGACCACAGAACATAAGTAAACTTAGTGGTCTTGATTCCTGGAGGTACAGCTAGAGGAAATTGTTATTTATATTTAAACCTTTCTCTTCTCCCTTCCTCACCTTGTGTTTCCAGCTTCCTGAAATACTCCTTACCTGTGCAGTTTTATGATATTCAGAATTGCAATGTGTCTATATTGTTCTGAAGGGATGGGGGCAGTTCTGGAAAAGTGTGGTAACTGAGCAACATGTTAGGGTGAAGGAGATGGAGAAAAACTACTTCAGCTTTTACTTTAGCAACTTACATGAAGCCTTCCCATGTTGACTTTAGGCCAGCTGTGCAAATAAGGCTGGAGGGGAAAAAAAACCCAAACAAAACAGAGTGTCCCCTTTTGATTGAATTGGACCAGTCAAAGTGCTGAGTAGCTAGTTTTTTTAATAGGTTCATATACAGCTTTTTGAACTTGAAAGTTGCTAAGTATGCCTAATTTTGAAGAGTTCTTGACCTGGAAATTCCTATACAGGAGTGACAAAGTAAATTTAACCAGCTCTGAATCTGTGTGTGATTTAATCAGTAGCAGTTTGGGGTTTGTTTTGTTTTTTTTACAAGTCATGGCTTACAGGTAAATGTAGTTAACCGTGTTCTTCAAGTCCCCTGTTTTTTCCATATTGATGTATCTGCATTGTTTATGATGACCCCTGCAGAGTTTCTGTAACTCATAAAAGGGGTAGATCTGTGACTGAAGAAAGGCTTTAGAGGCTTGTTAGCCAAGTAGTTCAATACACGGGTAACTGCAGGCTGTGTAAAGATTGACTACTGGTAGTATGCAAGACCTTTATGTTTAAAGAGGCTGAGAACATGGTAGTAATTAATTGATCCTTACATGATACTGTTTCACTGAAGTATTCTTATTTGATTTTTTTAGCACAACATTTAAAATTATGATGCTTTCTATTTACAGTATTTTTCACTGAACTGAATTAAAAATTCTTCATGGAGTCATTAACTTCCTTTGCTTCAGACTGACAAGTCAAATTGAGTTGCAGATTTTTAAAATCCTAGTGAAGGAACTTGTAGGTGAAATCCATCTTGAGCTTCCTACCTCTGATGCCATATTTCTCTCTATCTAATCAAAAGGTTCCTTAATCCTTTTGAAAGGATATAAAATGAGGCAATATTTACGGTTTCCATTGCAGATGACAGTACTGCATTAGACAACTTCCAGTATTCTATTCCCACTACTAAAGGAAAAAAAAAATAAAATGCTGTACTCTGATCCTTAATGAGCCTAAGCAACCTGCCTGCTTGCTGTAGTGCCTTCTTATGTCTTAGTATCTGTTCTGATGCTTTACATGTGTCTATTTCTGTGCCGAGGAACCTTATTTTATGGTGTATCCCAAAACAGAGAATGTAGAAATAAAGTGCTGTTTCACTTAGTACAATGATGGCCTTTTGTAGTTTAATCACTTGTGGCCAATATGTTAAGTTTTACGTGTCACCTAATTAGAGACCTTTCTGCTCCATCATGAAGGTGAATTAAGAGTAAGTGTGAACAGAATGTCTGGTGGTGTTTGAATTCAGTGGTATAACGTAATATTTTAAGACTTGGCTTATGTTCCTATGCTTAAAATTGCTTCAGAGCTGTCTGTTCAGAATTTACTCACCCACCTTGAGGTTTCTGAAGTGAAGCAAAGTTGTAAGAAAAAGCTCCTGACAGTTGCTTGCAGGTGTAATAACTATTTTAATTTTCCCAAATTAAAGTGCCTTGGTGAAGTTTCTGTGTGGAAGGTACTAGGTAGTGTTAGCTGGCATCCAAAATAACTAGCCTGCTAACATCACTTCAGGAATGAATGCTCTGAATCTAATGGCTTGAAATTTGGGGATCATTAGAATGATTATTTTTAGGAGTTCTTGGGAAGGAAAATCTTCTGGCTTAAGGAATAGATGGTTTCTTCCCTCGTTACATACAAGACTGAGCCATTTCCAGCTTTTCTAAGTGGCTAACTAGTGTTGTTTTTTTGAGTTCCTAAAAATTCGAAACCTAACTTCAGGAGAAAGCTCCAGTTAATATCCCCTTAAAAGTACTAAACCTCTTTAAAAACTTGTATTATTCTGCTATAATACTGTATTATGTGTCACCAATACTATCTTCAAGTTGAATTGACAGTAGAAGTATGACTGCTGAAAATGTTCTCATGACATTGGTTTTCTTTATAGAAAGTGGAGCTGTTCCAAAAAAGAAGGACCCCTTAACACACACGAGTAATTCCCTTCCCCGTTCAAAAACTGTTGCAAAAAGTGGATCCACAGGCCTTTCAGGTCACCATAGAACTCCTAGCTACAGTGGAATATCATCTTCTTCTGTGTCTAGACCAGCATCTAATCCTGCAGCTTCGACTCACAAGGTATGGTAAAGATAAATATACCAGTATACATGTGGAAAGTCAATGTAAAGTCCAAACCAAACTTTGGATTTACTGCCTTTATTGCAGTACTGTAGTAGCAGGAAGTTGTTTTTTTTTAAAAAAAACCCCACAACTCTAAACCCCTACATTTTTGGCTAAGCCTCATGAGCTAGGCTGCAGAGTGGAATTTAGGTATTGGGTGGCTGCATGGGCAAGTGGATTTAAAGTGTAATCACAGTATTAAATAATAGTTGTTTTGAACACTGCATGGGAAACTGAGGAAGCTTATCTAGGAGAAAAATAAATGTTACTCCTAGTATGTAAAAGATGGAGAGAAGAACCCTCCTACTCCAGAACTATAGATACTTCTCCAGGCAAGTGCGTTCTATTCCAAAGCACGCATGCATGGGTTGTATTACAACCACATTGAAAAGCAAGTTACGGTTGGATCGTGACTGAAAGACACTTACTAGTCTTGTACTAATAAGACAGAAGAATGCTGAATTTCTTATGACTGATCTCTTTCCTTTCCGTCCTGATCTCCCCACTGCTGCTCCTGCAGTAAAGTAAAAAGAAGAGCAGAATGGGCAGAAGATAAATGTAACTAAATGTTGTTGCTGCTATAATATGAGGGCTTTTAGTGGCCTGTTATTGAAATAGGACAGCAGTAGAAATTCTTGCTTATAGGTATTGAGAATCTGAAAGTTTGTGATGCTCTATTTTTAGAGTATGCTAGGGGAAATGTTTTTAAATGTAATGAATTAGCTTTAAAGCAACAAGAACAACAAAACAACAGCCCCACACCACTGGAGTCTTAAGATGTTCTGTCCATGGTTGAATATGATAGTATGATGTATAGCAAAATACAGCATCAGAATATCTGGTATTTGCTAACATACTAGGTTTTACTGGAGCAAATGAAGTACTGAAGTAATTTTGTTAACAGTATGTTTTAAAGGTATTATGTTGGTGGTTTTTTTTGTTTGGCTTTTTCCTCCCCTGTCTCCAGGCTGCTCCTAAAAACAGCAAAACAAATAAGCCTTCTACTCCTACCACTGCTCCTCGAAAAAAGAAAGACTTGAAGATATTTAGAAATGTGGACAGTAATCTTGCTAATCTTATCCTGAACGAAATTGTTGATAGGTAAGTCTGAAGAAAAGTAGGCTTTTCAATGCAGAAACCCAGTTTTTCCGGTCAGCATGGTCTTGGTCTACTTGGAATGAATTTAGTACTTCTAGTTTGTTGTGGGAGTTCTGGGGATTATTTTGGGTGGTTTTTCTCTGTTACTGTGGCAGAAAGATGAAAATTCAAATAAAAAAATGCTTATCTTCTTAAATGCTTAGCAATAGAAGTTGTAGATTTCCTCAGAAGGATTCTGTAGAATTAGTCAAATGCATTAAATTAGTCAGCTGCAGCTGAAAGAGTATCTCATTGTTAGACTAATTAGTATTCCATTTCTTTGTTAGTGGGCCAGCTGTCAAATTTGACGATATTGCAGGGCAGGAACTGGCTAAACAAGCTCTGCAAGAAATTGTTATCCTTCCTTCTCTTAGACCTGAGGTAAGCAAGCCTGGTGTTGTTATCAGTCGGTGACAGAATCAAAGAAATGTATCGTGCTTCACACATGAAATGGCGATTCTTGAATCCTGTCTTTACTGGTTATTGATTGCTATTGATAGCTGTGTGGTGATAGCCATCTAGGAAAAGGAGAATGGAGAAGCTGTGTATCAAAATACTGCCATTAAATTACTAGTCTTCTGGTTAGTCAGTGTTGAAGAAAGTGACTGAGGCAAGAGCTCTAAAAAACCCCACAAACAGCCAAAACCAAACCAGGAAACTACAAACCCCTAAAAAATCAAACCAAAACCAGCCTGAAAATTTGTGAGGCTGACTGTTCCAGATAGCTGTAGCTGTGTGTCCAGCCCTATGTAGACACATAAAGGATAAAGCCCAGAACTGGAAGAGTGAAACAAATGAGACTTGTTTAGGTGAATTAAGTTATGACATGATCTGATTTGAAGAATATTTAATTGGCATTGTGATCATGTTGTCTGTGTGGATGTTGGTTAGACTTTCTGAATAGTCTATTCACGCCAGGACAGGATGCAAAGTGTAGTGAACAAGCAAGTAGTCTGAGTTGTGTAACATTTGAGGGCAGATTTCCTCGTTACTTGGCTGAGTGGAAATTGGTCATTCAGTCTTTTATTTTATTTATCATAGGTGGTACCTCAAGTACTGTAACTGCCTAGATTCAGATCTGGTCTATATACTGCTGGGATTTTCTGAGCCATTTTGGAAAAAAATTAAATTGGTCATTTTCTAAAGCTGGACTTGCTGCAAGTTGCTGGACTCTTGCAGGAATTGCATGCAGTGATTTACTGCAGTGCTGATTGTTAAGCAAAATTGCTGTTTGTTTATTTGTGGGTCTCTTGTCCCGTTGTTGGGTGACTAGAGTTGCTGTGTGGTCTTTCTCTTTCCTTTAATGCAGTTTCTGGTTTTGAAGCATTGCAGGGAAGAAACCCTAAACCTGCTATAACATCACAGGAATACTAGGCCTGAGGAAAACAAAGCTTTGGCATCAAATACGGATGCTCTGGTACTCTTATGCAGGAAGAAAATGACACTGTACTGTCTCTGTTACTACAGTGCTTTAGTATGTCAGGTTTGTTGTTCAGTAACATTAATACAATGAGCTGGGTGGGAAGGACTTCTGAGATGTGAGGCTTGGAGTAGTTATGGCTCTTTTCTAATAACAGCTGGTGTTTTCAATAAGGTTGTCCTCATGTAATTGTACTACTACATGCCTGCATTCCCCCCTTCTTAAATGGAATTGATGCTCTAAACTTGTCAGGCTGGTCTGTCTTGTGGAAAGTGTTACTGACTTTTATACTGCTTTCACAGTGTGTCCATGTGCACAGAACGAACATAACATAATTTAACTGTTGTGTGGGAAACAATAGTGACATGCATTAGGTCAAGTTAGTAATAGAACGTTGTTTTCTAAAAACCTATGCTGTTGTAGCACTGCTGCTGTTGCTACCACTGCTCATTAGCGAGGCGTTCCTTGGTCTTAAACTGTTTCCCTACAAAGGTAAATCAACATTTTCTTTAAGTCTTTGAAGGTAACTTATGATGATGTACTTTTCAGTTATTTACAGGACTTAGAGCTCCTGCACGTGGTTTATTGCTGTTTGGCCCACCAGGAAATGGGAAGACAATGTTGGTGAGAAAATTACTGCATGCATGAGTTGGTGGGCTTAAAATGTAACCATGAGGCATGGCTTTCAGTTCAGGTGTTGCAGTAATAAACTGTATATTCTTCCTGCGTTTGTGTTATGGTGTCAGTTAAATACAGAAATGAAAAATTGTTCTTAACTGTGGATTTTATGGGGGAGGGAATTGTTAAACTGTTCTCTATTTAATTCTTTTTGATATTTTGAAACTTAAGCCAGCAAGTCCTGTTGTGAGGGAGGGTAAAAGTAACATTTTGTGTACAGCAGTGATTAATCATAAATGGTCTGCTCTCTACTAAAACATACTAGAAGTGTGTTTTTGGGAATGGGGAGAGGGAGCACAGTAGCAAGAAGGAGGGTTGTCTCACTTCCACACTGCTGCGCAAAGAGCGTAATTGCTGTGGAGCTGTCTGGCTACCGCTTGCACATTTCAGCCTGATGTGCTATATCTGGGGAACTAGAGTGAAATGGCTGTGCATCAGCCAGGAGCATTGCAGCTGAGCCGGGCATATCATCCTGCATCACATGGCATGGCTGCAGCTGCACACTCCCTTTGCTGATAGTGAAGCGGCATCAGCTCTGAAGTGCAGGAGTGTGAACGCTGAGCAGCTCACTTGGGGTCGTCTGTTGTGGTTTACGTAATGGAACATAACTGCTAATCACTCAAATTAAGCTGTATAACCAGGGTATCATAACTTCTTGAATATGGGGAAACTCTTCAAGAAGTGTGTACTCTGTATTCTGGCTGAACTGGTACCTTGCTTTCCTCTGAAAACAGTTCTTGCGTAGATAGGGTAAGGATCAAGAAACCCCCATAATTCTAACTTTTTTGTGATGTGACCCAACAGCTGCCCTAAATTACCCTAAATTAGTTAAAACTGTTTCAGATTTCTAATCAGGATACATTGAAAGGAGCTGCAGACTTGTGTTCTTCCATGAGCAAGTTGTAGTTAGCTGTGGAGGTGATATGATGAGAGAAGTCTAAGGGAGTCTGGAAACTTCTGTAGTTTGATTGCTTTCTGTTATTTGTAAGTGGCCTGTACAGAAGTCTTCTGTAGCAATCTACAAGGTGTTCTTTTTGAAGGAATGAAGTCTTTTTGAAAGACTTGTCAATCAGGACACAAGTGCTAGCTACAGAAGCAGTGTATGTGATGTTTTAAAAAGTATTTTTTTTTTCTTTCCCCTTTTCTCCCCCTCTCCTAGGCCAAAGCAGTTGCTGCAGAATCCAATGCTACCTTCTTTAATATAAGTGCAGCGAGCTTAACTTCAAAATACGTAAGTAGCAGCTGTAAATTATATTGGCCTGCAAACACATGTGCTGTAATTGGGGATTAAGGCCAGAGAGACTTGATGAGTCCTTGATAACTGTTAGCCTATAGTGAGTGTAAAATTTTAAAGAAGTGACTTGTG
The DNA here is from genome assembly GCF_017639655.2 of Falco naumanni. Taxonomy (NCBI): domain Eukaryota; kingdom Metazoa; phylum Chordata; class Aves; order Falconiformes; family Falconidae; genus Falco; species Falco naumanni. The sequence continues at coordinate 9,637,223 of NC_054065.1, forward strand.
AAGTAAAAAACTTTGGTTTGTGCTTGTGATAACTCAGTGCCAAAGGCTTTTGCAGTTAAGGATGACCCTGGCTGTCACATAAATGAGTGATCGTGGGTTTTTTCTTATTTAAAAGTAAATTAAGTAGGTCCCAGCTCCCTTTCACTCTGGTAATTTCCGTGCTGAAATATCTTGATAACTCAATTGTGATCATAAGTGAAGTTGTATGTTTCTTGTAAGACATAAATATAACATGGTGTCATATGTAATACTAAACTAGTGATTATCTGTGTATGAATAGACTGAGTGTGGTTGGCTATCAGCAAGATTTCAGCAGGCCCTTATCTTAGCTCCCTTGTAATAATGCTTTCTAAATCCCCTCCAAAAACAGTTTATTGTTGTTTTAGGTGGGTGAAGGGGAGAAACTGGTGCGTGCACTATTTGCAGTAGCCAGAGAACTTCAGCCTTCTATAATTTTTATTGGTAAGACTTTAAATGTTGTTTATTTCTGTGTATTTTCTTGAATATTTTGACTTATTAAATTGGATTCATTAGGCAAACTTTTTTGCATAATTTCTGCAGTGCAGAGCGTCTCGGGTGTGACCTGCTAGCTGATTGGTAGTGCTATACAGGTCATGTTAGATTACTGTTAGGGTATTTAATTGGTGTTAGTAGTGCGAAGAAATGCCCTCAAAACCGCAGCTGCTATATTACCTTTATAGAGTAAGTCCATTTACGTATTAAACTTCAAACATAAAAATGGGGTTTGCTTGCATTGAGTTGCAGTTTATTATGAACAGGACTTCTTTTTTCCTCTCATCTGTACTTGCTGTTACATATTCAAAGGACAGCATGTTATACAGGCTTTTAAACTTGTGTAAACTTAGATCTGTCTGTCCCCTAAGGAGTGAAGATCTGATCTCTCTTACTGGAGCCTTATATTAGCAAAAGAACTTAGGCAAACGTGAAGACTTTGATGTTGTATACTTAATTAAGATCTGTTTCTTTCTTTTTTCAGATGAAGTTGATAGCCTTTTGTGTGAAAGACGAGAAGGTGAACACGATGCTAGTAGACGTCTAAAAACAGAATTTTTAATAGAATTTGATGGTGTAAGTATTTAGTCTTGGGTATTGTTTGATTTAACTGAATTGGCTAATGTAGTGGGTGTCAGTACAAGCTACAGATGAAGCACAAAGAGGGTTTGGCTCTGTCCACCTCCCCCGCCCCCCCCCCCCCCCCCCCCCCCCAACTTGGTTGGCAAACAGCTTTTTTCTGTTGCTGTTAATTTTTCACCTTCTTACTATAGTATTCTGGAAAATTCAGTCTGGGGTGAAAGGTAGTAATCTGGAGATGAGCTCAAGTAACAGGTTGAAAGACTGTGGACAGAGAAGAAGGGGTAACAAATGGCAATGAAAAAGGAGCTGTGAGAACAGATGTTCTTACAGGGCAAGAGGGACACTGGAGGGCTATGCAGAGCTGAGTCCTTGTTTGGAATTGCATGGTTTGGTGAAGCGCATCTCTTCATTCTGGCAAAGTAAAAGAAGATTAAATGGCTTTTAAGTAGTGTCTTTGGTTTTTAAGGGATACGTGTCACAAAAGCATGCACTGTCAAGGTAAGGTGAGACTTGACGGGTGAGGATTTCAGACTAGTTCACATCAGAGGTATACACAGCTCTGATACATCAGAAGGATTAATTTCTGTGTTAGTATGCTTTTTATTGAACTATACATACTTTTTTCTTGGCGCCATGACTTAGACATGACAGGGTACAGCAAGAATATATTTAATAGCATGTATGTAATACCCAGGAAAAGGAACTGGGTTTCCTAGTTGGGAGGGGAACAAATGAATATCTGAAGTCACGTAGCACCTTTTTTTTTTGTATTGAACAATCTTAGTTATATTCCACTGGCACAGTGGTGAATGTGTGCTACATTGATGAAGCAATAGTAATGAGGTACTGGAGTAGAAGATAACTATATATATAGACAGTGGGATCGGGAAAAACTTTTCCAAAGTAGGATGAATCTGGACAAATAATGCAACATGACAATGATACGCAGAAATTATTACATATGCGTGCAGTTTTTCTTAAAATGAAAAGGGGAAAATTAAACCTAATTATTAAGCTAGCAAACTTGGGATTAAGGTGTAACTATATCATATTTTGTGGAACTTTTTGGACTCGGTAAGGCAGTGATAAAGTCTGTGAAGGATTGGATATTAGGTGAATAATAACACATCTGTGATAGCCAAATGTTTTCTTTGAAGTCTGGAAGCTGTAAGTCACCATATTTTTGAGTATAAAATCAAGTCTTGCAGTTGAGCGAATTGGGGGAAAATAACTGTGTTTACTTTTGAATAGCTTTTCATTTTTATTACCACCTTCCTGCAAGACCCACATTAGATGAATCTGATCTGATTTAGTGGTTCTGGCTGCACCGTAGTCTAAAGTTTTGATTGTTTCTTTCTCTGTAGGCTTCAAAACAATGTTTGGTGTTAAAACAGACAACAGCAGAAAGTCTCTAGCTTTTTAAACATCATTATCTCTCGATCACTAAACTTCGGAGAGCTTTTTGTTTTCTCCAGCATTTTAACGTGCAATTCCCTAGCAACATCTGTGCTCTTGCAAGGCTCTTTTCAAGCAACGTAACTTAGGCATAGCGTCCTGTGTCTTTGTCCCTCTTTTTGTTTGTTTTCCTTTTTCCTAGTTTGACATTACGTATATCTAAAGAATGTTTTAAAGCGAACTGCATGGGGAGAAAAAAAGAAGCATATACAGTAAGATCCCATTAGTGTGCCAAATACATGGCAAGTCTCTAACCGGTTTTGTTGTATTACTACTTGATGTAAACTCAAATCCTTCGTTATATAGGTGCAGTCTTCTGGAGAGGACAGAATACTTGTGATGGGAGCAACAAACAGGCCACAGGAGCTTGATGATGCTGTTCTCAGGTATCAACATGTCTCTGGGTTTGAATACAATAGTATGATGTTCGTTATGAAGAGCAGGTTTTGTTACTTAATGTCTCTGTTATAAAGTTTTGGAATAAGTAGCAAAAGCAGTTTGGTGAGGTTATATAATGTCTTGAAGGTGCCTGTCTCTTCTCTTTTGGGTTACATTTACACAAGCATGATGGCCTTGAAATTGCCTAAACCGGCAGTTGAGACCAAGTCAGCATTTTATACCCTCTTGCATCTTAATATATTGCTTTGTAATTATTTGGACCTTAATGGCAGGATGAAGGAGGAAATTTGGCCAGTGAAATCCAGTATTTCTTCTCTGTGAATATTGGACTGATGTCCCATGCAATTACAGATCTTGCAGTAGATTTGCCTTAGGACTTTTTGTGCTGCAAGTTCTCATGCTTTCTCTTCTTTTCATTCTTGATTGAGGAAAATGGGTGTCAGCGCTGCCTGAGCAAACAAAACACATCTTTAATGATTTCAAAGACTCTGTACAGTGAAGAGATGCTTCATTTCGTTGCTGGTGGTCAGTGGTATTTTTACATTTAGAGTGTTTTCTCTCTGGGAGGAGTCTTGTAACTTAAAGTAAGAGTAAGGTGACACCAGTGGCTTCTGTATATTGTTTGTTTGTTGGTTTTGTTTGGCTGATTGTTTTTTAAATCCATAGTTCTACTCGCTAGAATTTGAAATTTTGACACTTACCAAACCAAATGTTAGCTCTGTATGTGCTAAAAAGTTCTAAGTGTGTGTATATATGGTGTTTGGTTTTTTCCAGACGATTCACCAAACGGGTATATGTGTCTTTACCAAATGAGGAGGTGAGTGCTGTTATCCATGCGTTTTCTTCATTTTAAGATCAGTTTTATTTAAAAAAAGAATATAAACTCTATTTCTTAGGGTGTTCTCCACTTGCCCTAGTGGATGATTACAATTCTGTGAGTTAACTTACGGCCCAGCTTGGCAATTGATACACTGTGCTTTAATTCTGGCAAATATCTCAAGGTTTTTTATTTTTTTCATATGTGCTAGTAGCAAATCTGGTAGTAGCTATTCTGTATTTCTTGGCTACTGAGGTGTTGCTCTCATACTGACAGGCACGGACAAGTCTGAAGTAGGGCTTGCAGGAGCACATTTGGTTGGATGGAGAAGAGTGTTTATTGCAAAAGATAAAAGTAGCTTTCTTTAATGTCTTTCAGCTCAACAGCAGATTAGGGCTTTTGGTGAGGATTCTAATGTATTTTTGAAGGGGTTTGACCCTTGATCTCATTGTTGCCAAATCCCTATCTCTTTCCCTGGAGAGATGATGGTGTACAGTCAAATTACAAAAGCACTGCAGGCAAGTTTAAACTAGTGAAGCGCGAAAGATAACCTGACAAACACGTAGTTTTGTGGTTGCAATTTTAAGTGTGCTGTGAAGAAGAGTTTTATATCTGATAAATGTATCTTCTTTTCAGACAAGATTGATTTTGCTAAAAAATCTTCTAAGCAAGCAAGGAAGTCCATTGACCCAAAAAGAGTTGGCGCAACTAGCTAGGTAAGTTCTGTAACCATACTAAATAAACATACTCATCTACTGCATTCATTCAAAATGTAACTAGCGTAAATCATCAGACAGTGACAGTACTCGCTGGGAATGAATTGCATGCAATTTGGGAAGCTGGTGTCCCTTTGGGCTCTATGAAAATGTTTTTATATATCATATATATAATCTCACCACCTGGCTGGGTTTATGTTGTTGAAACACACTCATCGGTGCTGCTCTTCCTGAGGAGGGAGGAGGATGCTTCTCTCCACCTCTCCCCCAAGCAGTCCAGCACTTCTGCCTGATGCCAAAAGGCAGTACCAGTTCTATACTTGGCATGCATTATCAAATCAAAAGTAGCTTTTCTTTGCTGGTCCATTGCTAGGTTTGTTGAGGATATTACCAACATAGCAGAGCAAGTACTGGATAATTTTAGGTTCTTTTCAGTTTCATATTTGACTGGAAAAATGTGGGTTAACTGCTCTTCCTATTGTGAAACTTTGTTGGTTTGTTTTTCGTTATTAAGGTTGACACAGTACTGTTTGTCATCCTCAAATTAAATGTAATGAGTGTAAAGGAAATTAGACTAAAAAGCAGGTAGAGCACCTAGGGCAGGAAGGAATGAAAACAGGGTGTGAGCTATCAAAAATACACAAGCAGACTTACTTCAGTCTCCATTTCTATTTGTGGTAGTACATAGGAGGTGAGTACAGTATTGGATGTAGCATTTGCAGTCTCTTAGTAACACTACAGAAATTTGATGTATAATCCAGCAGAATAAATTCTCTCTGTACTTGCAGGATGCTAGCTTGGGCCTATTTAGGCTACAGTAATAGCTAACTGGAGGAAAAAAAAAGTGTCTTGGATTCTAACTGGAAATTTATGAACGAAATTATAAGTGCAACTTAAGTACACTTTTTTTTTAAGGGTTTAGAGGAAATATAAAAGTTGAGGGTCCTGCCTGCTTAACCTGCCATATTTGTTTCAAAAGAGATAGGTATTTAACCTTCTTCATGATCATGCATTCTTTTGCTCCTCTGCAACTTTTTCTATAAACTATAACAAAATTAATGATGTCCAGAAGACTAGGCTATGAAGCTCTGCTGCTGTAGCTAGCTGCTGTGCTCTATGATCTGGCTGGGGTTTTTGGTTTTAAAATTTTTCTTTAGGCAACCTTTACTACTTCTTTTCACTTTTGTTGGCAGTGTATATTGCTGGCTTCTTGGTTCAGTGGAGACCTTTAATTTGCAAAGTATTGGTGAACTTGGAAATTAAGTCTACTTCTTGAAAAGCTCCCATAAAGTTTAGGTCCTTGGTTTGACCTCTTGTTTTGTTTTGTTATGGTTCTGATGATTTGAATGATCTGGGTGTCTGCCAGTCTTATAATAAAAACCAAAGCAACCCTAGACAGTTCACTTATAGCATACCTGCACGTTTACACTATATTATTTCCCAAATCGGTGGGAAGGGTGTGCAAGACACACTTACAGAACCAGTTTCCTTCAGAGTAAGGACCTGACCACTATATTTCCCTTCCAAGATGAATTAGAATTCTTACTTCAAACTGTGTGACGTGTTCTGGCTTCTGCAGATAACTGCTGAGGTTGTGGCTCAGGCCATTGCAGCCATCTCAAGTCCCTCAGCTGGTTCTTGGTCATTAGCAATTCCAGGTTTAGGCTTTAATGTTGGAATCAGTTGGCGAGTCACCGTGCTATGCTAGAGATAATTTTCCTTGTGTAAATTATCCGAGGCTGTTTCAGTATGCTGCTGCAATGCAGACTGTAAATCCAGTGAGCAGAGAAGTTTGCCAAGTACTTTGAGAGTGTAGTCTATCTGTTACCAAACCTTCCATGCAGGGAAAAAAGTGTCCCACCAGAAACGCTGCTGTCTGTACTGTAACTCCCTAAGCAAAGTGGTGCTGCTATTCAGATTTGTATTTACTCTTCCAAATTAGTAGAATTTTGTACTCCCTGGAGTCCCCGGGTCAACGGCTACCATGGATTTCCATTAAGGGCAGGCTGCAAAGCTATTGTTTATTTTTACAACCAAACACCACTGTTAGATTTTTAGTAATGCCTGCTTTTGCCCTTTGGCTCTGATGTCAGTTACAACTGCATAGTTTTATTCAGAAAACTGGTCATGGGATCGCATTGTAATACCTGTGTGGTGTATTGGATTCCCATTGCATTGATTGGGTTGAAAGAGCAGGACAGCTGAGCTTTTGGTTTTGTATTAATTTATGACAAACTAGTTGGTAGGGCGTTCTTGTAACAAATAGTAAATGTGGTTGAGATGAGTTTTCATCTACAAATCCAAGTTGGTTGCTGTCTTTTTCCTTTTCCTAGAATGCTGTTGTGGATTTTAATATCTGTGCTTTAAATTTGATCTCGGAAAAATTTAAATATAGATCGCTTATGCTGAATGCGCTTCTGATATATTAAATTTGCAAAGCAACATAAAAATAATACTACTTCTGATTAATTATCATTTTAATTGTATGCAATTAAATTGATGGGGTTTGAAGCATGTTTGGTTTTTTTCTTCCTCCTTTCCCCGGCTTTTTCCTTTGACAAAGAATGACAGATGGATACTCTGGAAGTGATTTAACCGCATTAGCAAAGGATGCAGCGCTGGGCCCTATTCGAGGTAAGCTGCATAGCTTTTTATTTAAGTGTGGAAAAGAACTCAGTGCCTTTGATATTAGAGATGCTGTATTTTCCTACATCTTTATAATTCTTAAACCTCTGAAATTAAGCTTTTTAGATTGGATTTTTGGTCTGTTCCTCATAACAGTCCTATACCTATAAGACTGACCTTACAGAAAACCCTTCAGTACCCCTCACCATGTGGAAGAGACAGTTTTTGTGTCTTAAGAGGAAAGCAGGGTGAAGTGGTTTTTGCAGATTTGTGTTTTGGTTTTCTTAACTAGTGCATCTTTCTTAGTCTAGTGTCTGTTCTGTTGCATCTAAATTATTACTCGAATGGCAGTCTCTGACTCTTACTTGTCTTTATAAAGTGGACAGATCTCCTTCAAGTCTGAAGGAAAGAAGTAGCGAAACAGAAGCAATTTTTGTTTTGTTTTTTTTTAGATATGGTTTGAATGGCACAGCTTTCTTTAAACTCTCTTTAATGTCAAATTGTGATCCAGATGACAATTATGATTCAAGTAGAGTTTTACCTTTATTTATTTGTTTTTCCTCTGATGTTTCCAACTCAGAAAACCCAGTTTTAATGCAAACTGAATACTTTTTTCAAGCACCCTGCCCCTTTGTTCTGTTTCACTAGCTAGTTATGGGTCCAGTAACCACATATGAAGGGGCTTTGTTTTGTAGAAGTCAGTAGTGGGGTTTTGTGAAAAAAAGATAGTGGTGAATTGATGCTAGTTTTCTGGTTGCAGATATTTTGTCCTACCCAACAGAAAGGTACTAAAGGCAGCCAGAGCAAAAGTGTTCTGTAGTATCAGCCTATTATGTGTAAATGAAAGTTGTTGCAACTCTCTCAAATGATTTATGGGGAGGAGAGGTCTGTACATGTTTTGGGTGTGTGTGTTACTTTTTTCAATTGATTAAAAAACACTATAGCATGCAGTTTTGCCAGTGCTCTGTCTCTTTGAAAGCAGCTGCTAAAAGTAATGTTACTTTACCAACTCACTTCGAGCTGTTGAGATTATGGGGTACATCTTCCAAAACCCGGCATAATAATTGGGAAGCAGAACTGCATTAAATAGCTCTCACAAGAAACATCATGTCTCCTAAGATTTTGAATATATTTATTTAGGGTGGTTGAACTTACAGTGTATGCATTTAGGTATGCAGGCTTTACTTTGCTGACAAATCACTTCGCATGCAAGTCCATTTTGAGTAGAGACTATGAAATGTTTTTACCTATTTCTTCCACCTGCTCCTGGCATCCATATAAAACAACCTATTTTTTTCAAATTTTTTTTAATGTCAGCCTTTCCAGTCCTGCCTAGATTCTTTCTTGCACCCTCAGAGCAAAACATTTGCTCTAATATGTTGATACCATAACAGTATTGCAGGAAAAAAAAAAAATGGCCAAGTACATGGGAATGATTACATCCCACCAGTACTGTGCAGGGCAAGAAGCACTCCTGTATGGCCTGCCTGATTTTATTTCTGTGTTCTTGGCTGATGGTACCTTTCAGTTTCATGAAAATTGTGCGTTTGAGGGGTAGGGGTGTTGTAGGTGCCAGGAATAATGTGGGGAAGGCAGCTCTGTTATGCTTGTGTGCTGTTACCCATGCTTCAGGAAGAAGTAGTTCTGCTACCACTTTGTACTGTATCTGCAGCGTTGAGTGGGAGCAGCCTGCTTGAGGAGCTGGGAAATGTGGAAGAAGGGGGTGAAAACATGATGTACCTTTTGGTACAGGAGATTATGTTGAGGCAGGGAGGTGTAACTTTCAGCTCTGGGTTTTTTCAGGATAAAAGTGCTTTTAACATGCTTTTGTTGACATAAGTGATGAAAGTTTTCTTAAGAAACTCACTGGTCTCCCTTTATATTTACAGAATTAAAACCAGAACAGGTGAAGAACATGTCTGCCAGTGAGGTATGCTGTTCTAGCAGTTGTATTTTCTTCTTTGAATAGAATGCATGCTCACCAGAAGCTTTTAAGATCCCTTTAGTATCACACAAAATACATAGCATAATTTTTGGGGGTTGGGGGATATTACACTTTTTGCTTACTTCTTCATTGAAGAAAATCCTTTACAAATAATGATAGAAAAGAAAATCTGTCCTCAGGTGTTTGAGTTAGGTTGTGTAGTGTGTTGGTTGTCAGCCTTAAGAGCACCTCTTTCTCTGATAGTAAGGCTCTGCTGTTAGCTTCAGCTGACTGCTCTTTTCTTTTGCACTGAACTGCAACATGATCTGTTACCTATCAGATGATGTCAGAGGCCTGGCTTCTATTTTGTTGTAGTGTTACTCCCTCAGAACACTCCCAGAAGTATTATGTCAAATGATTCATTTTATTTCTGACCCCCCTGCTCTATCTTTACATGAAGCAAGGCAACTTAGGGAGAACCTCTGAGGGATTTTAACAGATTTGTGTATATGTATACTTACTTTCTTTCATGTCAACCATCATAAAGCAAAAAAAAAAAAAAATTCCTCACCACAAATTGCATCTGTAAACCTCAAAAAAAGAAGAGGTTGGTCTTGCGTATAAAAGTTTCTGTTTAAATGTGTGTGCAAAACACAGTTATGTAGGGGAAAATGAAGGAAAACTTAATTCCCCTGTTGCTTTCCGTGTTTAGCCTGAGCTTGTGGCTAAGGCTGTAATAAGCTGAAAGGATTTTTTGCAGGAAGACGATAACATCTGTGATGGTTTGTTGTGAATACAAGTATAGCTCCAATAGCCTATAAACACTCAGTCCTAAAGACATGTGGGGAGTCTTCTCCAGTTGTAATGTTAATACTCATTTAATAATGAGGCTGCTTGTTCCACGCAGTTCGGATATCCCCGTCATGCCTGGGCATTCCTCTGTGTGGGAAATGTCTGTTATAATCATGTCTTCTGCAAACAACTGAAAGGCACGTGTTGAATCGGAGAGGTTGGCTGATGGGGATTACTTGCCCGCCAGCATGCTGCGGTCTGAATACAACAGTCCCCTGTTGGGCAGAAGCGTGCCGTAAACATGTTAAAAAATCCCTGGTCTTACTCTTCACTCAGTTCTGTGCCCTCACGTGCACCAGCTTGCACCACCTAGTGAAACGGGAAGTAACGACACAGTCTCACGGGCTATAAATAACAAGGCAGACATTATGATTACCAAGCGTTAGTTTATTAAAACCAGTAAATACTAATATTCTTAAATTACCAGACTCTCTTGCATCAGGTCGTAGAATCATAGAACAGGCCAGGTTGGAAGGGACCTTGGAAGATCATCTGGTTCAACCTTTCATGGGAAAGGGAACCCAGATGAGATTATTTAGCACCTTGCCCAGTCACATCTTGAAAACCTCCAGCGATGGGGTGGCAGCACCTCCCTGGGGAGGTTGTTCCAGCAAATGACTTCTCACTGAAAAAAAACGTGTCTTATGTCAAGGTGAAGCACTCGGAGTATGCTTTGTTAAAAGTGGATACCGAAGTACTACTTGAGTAAACTGAAGTATGTAAACCACTTGTGATCCTGATGGCTTTCACTTCTTGTTGTTTAGATGAGAAATATCAAACTATCAGATTTCACTGAGTCTTTGAAGAAGATAAAGCGCAGTTTGAGCCCTCAGACCCTGGAAGCATATATTCGCTGGAACAAGGACTTTGGAGATACCACAGTGTGAAACACTACTTGAAGTGAAATGAAGTGCTGCCTGAGGAGTGATTGGTACAGACTACTGGAAAGCAGCCAGAGTTTACAGGACTTTACAGATCTTTAAGTATCTGCATTACAACTTGAGATAAAGAAAAAATTATACAATGTGAAATGTGTTTATCAAAGCCTCCTTGCCATTTAGTGAGGACTTAAACGCTGTAAGTAAGAGCACAACAGGACTTGAGATAAGATTCTTAGCAATCTGATTATGGTTGAACAATAATATGTGTATTTTGTTTCAGCTAGAAGGCTCTGATGGTATTGATCATTGGAAGACCTTTTCCCTATGTTTTGTGTGTGTGTGTTCTTTGTTTTTAATTTTGCCATGACATCAATGTCTGGCTTTCTTCCTGGTAACTTACTAACTTATAATTGGAGGTTTGTAAAACTTTGGTTCAGTTTTTGACTTTTTTTTATCCTTAATGTGCCAAATAAAACAATTTCCCTATGCAGGGAGGAAGAACAGCATCGGGGAATTATGATTATTAAAATGTAAAAAGCAGCTGGTCTGTTATTATTTGTCTTTCTGTTTAGTTGTAATGTGACTGTATTGTTCACAGAACAGTTTTAAAGAAGACCTTTGATAGCAGAACAGCAAAAAAACCCCAACCCTATAAAACCAATTCAAACTGTCTTTTAAAACAATTTAGATTACTAAATAAAAAAAATAGACTAAGACATTCATTTACTGGCAGTATTTTCTCTTATTGCATTTTGTAACACTTCCATTGGTAGAATGTTAGCTTATGCTTATGGTGTACAACTTGAAGCCCAGCTGAAGTTTGAGAGTAAGTGATGCTAATTGTCAGGTTTTGGAAATGATGTGTTTCTACTCTGTATTTTGGTCTCTTGATGATAATTGCAAGTAAAATTTCCATTGTGATAATTTTTTAAATCTCCACATGTAAGCATTAAAATACAAGGCTACATGTTTAATACATGGCACACATTAATGTTTTTATAGCTTTCATATCTTTTGGTTTATATATTAAAGTATGAAACACTCAATTGATCTGCTTTTTTAAAAAAGAAACTGCATCTTTGTACAAAGACTTGTTTTTATTATATAAACGACAAGCTATTAAAAAAAAAAACCCTTTAAAAAAGCCTTTAAATACTGTAATAAAGGAAGACATCTTTGCCTTTACTTCCAAAGGCCTGACAACTTGTTTACAAATTCTACATGGATTTGCAAGGCAGAACACTAGTTCCTTGTTAGAACAGGTTTGTGGGGGGTGTGTGTTTGAGTTTTTTGGTTTTTTTTAAAGACAACTACCCCTAACTTAGTGATATTACAAATACGCATATTGTTTACAGTTGTTTCAACTAAATTGAGTTACAAGCTCTGTTTGCTTTTGGTCTTAACAGAAAATTTTGTTCTTAATTTTGTTCATTTAACTTATTTTTTTATTGATAGGAGCAAGTCAAGTATTTCTGGGACTACTCACCTGAAAGTTGACTATAAATAATATATTATATATATATATGGAAAAAAAAGACCCTAGCTGATAGATGCAGTATAGGTATAGTAGTAAATACCCAGAGCGGACTCTGTGCTCACTGTGTAGTATTGAGTACTGAACAGCAACTGTGTCAGACTCCTGAGATGCACAGATGCGGTATGTTTGGGATTCTGTTTTTTATTGAACCAGAGATGCTTTTAATTGATCTTAAGATTAAAAGCAATTAAGTAAGAGAAGACTGTGTTCCACTAGTATGCCTTTTGAAATAGTCTAACCAAACCACTTCTAGCCTTCTAAGGGTATGGCTCTCAAATCTATGTCTTATGTAAATGAAATGTGTGACTTCTGTTCCCCGGAGTGACTCCCCTTGGAAAAGCAAGAAATGCTAAAAGATTTTAGTTTCTTAAATCTCATGTCTTGCTTGCTTTGCCTTAGTTCTGCTTTCAGTAGACCATCTCTGGTGCTGGAGATTTTGGCTGACTTGATCGGTGTTTGTCATAGACCTCATAGTGCTAAGCATGAAGATGTCACTGTTATGTTAGCATCTGCCAGATAGCTCAACAGCTTAAGGTAGGCCCTTGGTAGTCTTACTCATAAAGCTTCTTGTTTCCTTGAGATTGTTTGCAAATGAGAACTTTGAGGGTAACACTTCTGGGTTTGAGTGTTCCTAATATTTGTTATCAAACTCTGGTTTCTTCCACTTGATTTTGAGGAATATACTGGTATGAATTTCAAATACATACCTATTGGCATGTAATAGGTACCTGAAATGTTGAGGTAAAAGTTCCCATCTGCTGAAACACCACCAGTATGCAGCACAAAGGGTCAGAAGTCTGAGCTGCTAATTCAGAGAAAGGGGATTAGGCCTTTCACTTGTTTGTACAACCAGTTCAGGCCAAGAGAATCTGTGTGACTGGTGCCACTGCTTTTTGGTTATTTCTTCTGCCAGATTGTTTTCTGCATAATGGATGAACTACAGCTCTATAAATCGGTGCTGGAACACAGTAATAAGAACTCTGTTTTGTTCTGTAACATCAGTTTGCTCCACAGCTGTTGGATTTTTAGCTCATTGACCCAGTGCTGTTTGGTTCATAAATCACCCTAAATGTCTTGGTTATGCTGTGTTCTGAATACTGTCTTTTAAGAATAGTTCTGGCCTTCATAAGGCATTAATGCACATCTGCTTCCTTGTTTTACATGTACTGAGTAAGTCCCAGCTTAGTCACTTTCATCTATGTGTTGGATTAACTGTACAAAAGCAGATGGGGGGGGGGGGGGGGGGGGGGGAGAAAACCAACACAAACCACCAAAACCCAACCAACCAGCCCAAACAAACAAACAAAAACCCTCCAAAATTCAACATCACACCACACACACACACCTCCCACACCCCCCGCTGACTTCCTTTATTTCCCAAGGCTGTGGTATTTTATATAGAACTTTGCAGCTATATTTACCATAAAATCAGATTATGTTCTAATACAGTATCTTGAATGAGGCTAGGATAAGCAGGGCAGCAGATTGGATGCTTTTAACCTTTGCAAAGATTGGCATTACATTAGCTCTCTAAACTGCCTTTTTTTCATGTGTGTATGTATGTGCCCACTGCTAATGAAGGAGTGATTTGACCCACTTTTTTGAGAATAAGTTCAATGGGAAGCAGGTTGTCAGGCGCTCTGCCAGCATGTTTTACTGACTAAGTGTAGCAGTTACTGGAGGGAGGAAAAAACCATGAGCCCAAGCCTGCCTGCACGCACACACACACACCCCCTTTTTTAACAACCTTTTTCGTATATCATTGCTTCTGTTTATTAAGCAAGAAACACACCTTTTGTCTTTCTGCATGTTGGAAGAACAGTGTCTTCTCAGGCTGCGGGCTGCTGCTTTTGGTGGCATAACAGGAGGAAAAAAACTCAAGCACTGTGTGATGCTTTGTCACCTTTGAAATGAGAATTTGTTGTGTATTGTGATTATCCCTTTACTAATGTTGACTTTTCTGTAGAGTACACCAAACCTGTACGGGTTCTCTCCTTGCAGCTAAGACAAAACCAACACATAAGATAAGCCTTAAACTAGGATATTTATGCACATCTAAGTCTCTGTCCTGTTAGTCTCTTAGATTTCACAGAGTTCTGTGTATTAGAAATAGGTATTCTGCCCCCGAGACGTCTTACTGACTCTACTTCAGAAAGTCGCTGATATGGTTTTGTCCAATTTGGCCCTGCAACTTACTTTATGTAGGTAATATATGTGATGGTAACACTTTAAAATGGAGAATAGGATCTCTAAACTGAGGTATTTGTTGTCACTGCACTAATTGGAGGCCATTGCTGATCTCACTGTTAGATTCTCTCAAATGTTTTTAAAATGGTAGTGTTTATATATATATAACTTACTCAGATAATTAACCTTACCTTCTGGTGTAGAATAAATAGTAGTTTTTGTATTCTTACCAAGCGGGTTTTAGCACAGCTTGGCACTGCTGCCAAGTCCATCTTAGGAACTTACAAGTACTCTGCACTGGGAATACTGAAGTCGGATACGATGACCAATTTAACAGAGACTTCTGTTCTGCAACCAGTATGGAAAGCAGCATTCTCCTTAGGGCTTCCTTAACCACCTATGGTCAAAATTTGTACCCTAGCTTCTTACACTGCTTTCCTACCCAAGACACGGGTAACGCATCCTTGTGCCGAAGACACGCTTCCCTAGCTATTCCAGTGCTGTAGTGATGCTTCTGCATGTGGCGGCTTTGGGAGGTGGCAAGCGCTATTGTAGGTGACAGATTTTTCAGTCATTGTGGTGGTCTCAAGCTTTCGTGATGTTTTTAGTTGTTGGGGATTCTACCAGATATCAAAATTGGAATGAAAAGTAGCAGGCAGGTAGTGAATGCAACTAGTTATCTCAGTTATTGTGCTAATTAGAGGCAGTTGCTGATATTGTTAGGTTCTCTTGAGCTGCTATTCAGTGTTGAAGGATGTTATTTTACTCGCCTATGTGAATTTTTATTCTCAGAACTATCTACTGGTCATCCTAAGAGGTGAGCGATGGATCAGTTATTTTCTTTTAGAATTTTTTCTTTAAACATTCTTTTAAATATTTTTCCTTTTAAATACTGCTAATTGTAATTCCACAGGATAAGGAAGTTAACTGTCACTTCCTACAAATACAGTATAATCTTCGGAAGTATGGGGAAACGTGTATTGTGTTCTTCCTGCTTCTCCTGTAAATCATTAACTGTCTTAGAGTAGAAACTGTTTACTTTGTCAATAACTACCTCCTGAATTTGGCAATAATTGGCAAGGTGTACGCTCCTCCAGTGGATCATATATATTGGCTAAACACTGTGGGTTCTTCAGAGTTTGATCTTTTGGTTCCCAGATTCTTGATGTGTCTGGAAACTATGGTGATCAACCTTGTTTTGCTGCAAGACTTTCTTTGCCTTCGTAAGACCACACTTCTTAAAGTTCTGTTTCAGAGAAATGGTTTTGAGGGAAAAAAGTCAATGTTCTCTGTAGTTGGTTAATATAGGCATGTTCTTCTACAATGTCAGGGGTGTAGCCTCTCAGTTCTGCAAGTTGGTTGGATTTTTTTTTTACCATTAGAAGCAGGGAAGAAAGTACTTTAATAGTTGTACACCTATCAAAGGGACTGGAAACAGAGAAACTGGTTTTGCCACATGATTCAAATTTTTATTCATGTGAAGGGCTAATCAGTATTTTTGAGATCTGGATTAAAGTGACAAAAAAACGAAGGTGGAGACAAAACACTATACCCCACCCCCATTAAATATATTGGGTGACTCCAGTCTGGGATGGGGTTAATTCTTGTATTTTGTTATTTTGAAGCACACTTGTTTCATTGTTCTCTTAAGAATGTCTTCTGAAATGTTAAACATCATTTTATTAACAAACAATGTAAAAAGCATGATGAGCAGTCACATAGCTTTAGCTTCACAATAAAATGTTGCATTTGTCCTGTTCTTGTTTTCTTGTCTGTTTATCAGATAAAATGTCCAAAATGAAAAGCCTTTTTGTTAAACCTGAAGCCCATTAAATCACTGCTGGTTTAAAAAAATAAATAATCAGGTGTTGTATACCAGATGATGGAACAATAAATATGTAAATACCTCACTGAGTTTCTAAAGGACATAACTGAAGTTCTTAAAACTAATGTAAACAGAAGTGCTACTTCCTAAATAAATGTGCTGAAACTGAAAGTGTGTGCTTATCCTAGTCTTGCTAAATCACAGTGAAAACCAGGAGGTTTCATGTAACTGATTCTGGTAGTCATGGTGAAGTCCTCAAAATCACTATTGGGAGCCAATTTACTTGATTTCAAAATGGCACTTTTGCTGGGAGGAGAGTGCTGCCGTTACTTCTGATGTAACAATCTAAATTCTTCACTTATCCCCATCTCCTTACTCCTTATAGTTCTTTCTGGCCATTGTCTTCATGCTGCATCTGGACTACTAATGGGACTACTAATGACTACTGGGGTTTTCTATTCTCACAGTTGGATCCTGATGAGATTTTAAAAAAAAAAAAAAAAGTTGGATTAAAGTAGTATTATTACATATCTGGCAGCATCAGGGGTCTCTCAAAAAGTGGCCACGATCACTGCCTTCAACAGATCATCCTATCAGTCACTGTTAACGCAAGCAAACAAAACAAAAATCAGTACAGCAATGGGGGGGGGGGCTTTTGAAGATTTCACTTTTTTTGCAAATATATATTGCAAGCACAGTGTGTTCTAATATTGTAACTTCTGTTATTTTCAAATCTCACTCTAGGAATTTCTAGGCGGCCTCAAACTTGCCTCAGTTGTAAGCCACCCCTGAAGACTGTTTGGTTTTGCTGTATGCAGAAAGTTAGTATCAGCTGTGCTATTAGTTGCAGTATTTAGCTTCTCTGAATTGTAGAAGTGCAGTTTCTTATAACTTGTTTGCTTCTTCTGGGAAGAAATACTCCAAGATGTGAAATAATCAAAAAGCCCGATAATGCATCAGTAATGAAGTAACCAAACAACTCTTTAATTGTGGAGCATATCACACAGATAAAACGTTAGCCCTGTGGTTCACCCAACTTCTGATTTCCCGGTTAAAGTTGAGTGGAGGTAGCAGCTGCAGTTTGAATTCTCCTACCTGTCATGCAAATCTTAGAGTGCAAATGGATTTTTTAAATTGTTCCCCAAACTACTTCTGTACACTAGAAAAGATTTCTTCATGACAGCCAACAGCTTAGAACGAGGTCTGAGACATTAAATACATGTCTTGTGGAATACAATTACCTGTCCAGTCTGATAGTTGTTCTTAATGAGTGTCCTGTAAGGACCAGATACGCTCAAAATGTGGAAAATAAAGATTATTTATTTTCAGCAATGAAATTACATGCACTGCAAATGCAGAGGAACCAGAGAAAATGCACACCTAAAATTTATCCAGTGGGTGGGAAGCAGATTAATTTTAAAGACCGTGGCTTGTTTCTGGTTTCAGTTGATGCACAGGCCACTTCAGCTCTGCATCTGCTTTTGGTGTGTTTCATGAAACTGATTAGATGCAAATAACATTTTTAGTCACTCTCACCACGGGACAAGTGAATAGACCATTAAAAGACCAAAGATGGGGCAGCGTTACAGAAGGCTGTTTTTAGTACCTTTCTAGGCACAATTCTGTCTTAAGAAAATACCTAGCTTAAATTTTTATTCCTATCCCTCCTCCACTTCTTTCCCAAGCACGGTATTAAATAAGCTGTCTTGTGACTAGATCTTTCTGTAAATTAAATACCATGCAGTGTTTTGTCACAGTTTTCCTTAACAGAGCTACCCTCGCTTCCTAGATGACCTTGGTTCTGTATTTTGTTCCTGGTGGGTGCAGGTTCCATGTGAAGCGATCTTACCGTCCACATTTCTACCGACAGAAGCTATGGTTTAGCAGTCTGCAAGCCAGGCCACAAAAAGGGATTGTCGTCACCTTGCAGTCCTTGTGTCCCCGTGTCCCACAGCCTCAGTAGCAGTAGTCACAGCAGGATCTTAAATCGGGCCTTGTGCTTTTTCCTCCCTCCGAGCCCCGGCTTAGTGCTACGCACCTGCTACGCACCAAAACAGACACTGGGCCGGGGCCGGGCTGCCTGTAGGTCACTCCTCTGAACTGCGACGCTTCTGATGTTGTAACGAACTGACAGCAACGGGAGCGATTCTCACAACTTCGGCACACAATACGGCGGCTACATTTCCAACAGAGCTACCGGCCCTCCGGCCTTCTGCTGGGGAAAAAGCCGCTCTGGCAGAGGCGTACTCACCGCCAGCGGCGCGGAGCCCTGCAGGGCCCGGCCTGCCTGCCGGTGTACTTCCCTGTGGAGGATTCCGCGCCCCGGGAAGCGGCGGACACAAGCCGCCCGCGGGCAGCCGCTGCAGCAGGGCCGGACGGCCGTCACGACGGGGTGTCACCTTCGTCTGCCACAAAGAGAGGCCGCCTGGCCCACTGCTGCGGCCGGGGGGAGCGGCCCGACCCGGCCGCTACTTCCGGTGGACGCTACGTCACGTCCGGTGCGGCGCGGGGCCCGCCGGGACCTGCTCGTTGCCGTAGTGACGGAAGCCGCCTCCGCCTCTTCCGGCCGCGCATGGCGCCGTCTCTTCCGGTGCGGGGAGTAATATGGTGAGTGGCCCCCGCCGGGGGGGAATTCGTGCGCGGGGAACGGGGCGCGGGGGGGGCCGCCGTGGTCGGGCCATGGCGGGGGGCCCGCTGCCACCGCGGGGGGGGGGGGGCGGCCAGAGCAGCGCGGCCCGGGCCTCGGCCTCGGCGCAGGGCCCGGCCCGGAGCGCGCCGCCGCCCCCCCGCCAACGCCGTTGGCGCCAGCCCCGCCGGGCCGGCGGTGACGTGGCTGCGCGCCGGGGCCGCCCCGCCCGGCCGGGGCTGGCGGCGGGGAAGTGCGGGGCTGGGCCGGGGCAGGGCCTTGGCTGCGCTGCCGGCGGCGCGGCCCTACGCGGTGCGGGGCCGGGTGTGCCCCCCCTGCACACACCGGGGGCGGCTCCCCGGGGCCGGGGAGGGCTCGGCGGGGGCTCGGGCTCAGCCTGGGGTTTCTCTCCGCACCAGCTGAGGGCGGGAGCCGCGGGGCGCAATGGGCCGAGCCACTGACGGGCGGCCCCGCCGGCGCCGGGTCCCGGTACGTGGGGCTCGCTGCCCGGGGCCGCTCCTGCGGGGCCGCCGCCGCGGGCGCAGGCTTCCCGCTCACGGTGAGCCGGGCACAGAGCAGCTGGTGCCGTGCCCTCTGGCGCTGCGGGAGCGGGCGCCCGCGCTCCCTGCGGGAGTAACGCCCTGTGCGGCAGCGGCGGGGGGCGCCCTCGGCGCACGGTGTTTCTCTGCCGTGGGGAGCTAGGGAGGCTGTAATGCTCAAGCGCAACACCGGCTGAATTAGCGCTTGCTGCCCGGAGCCAGCTTTGGCCAGCGTGGGTTTGCAGGGGAATCTCCTCCGGGGGACAGGAGACGCAGCTCTTAACCCCCAGCACCCCTGGGGCGGCGGGCGGGCGCGGCACGGCGCCCTTCGGCTGTGCACGTAGTGCTAGCGGCACGGGGGAGCAGGGGTGCACCGGCGACAGAGCAGCCTTCATAAGCAAGCAGCCCGCTGCCTGTAGAAAAGCTTTCCAAAGTGTTCTGCCACCCTGTGGGTCCCTACTGAGGAAAAAAAAAAATCACCATGTGATGTTTGGCTAGTGAAGAAAAATAGCAAGCGCCAGCCCTTTGCCCCTTGGCATCTCTAGTACAGCTCTTTTAATTTATGGCACCGAGGTATCTGTGTATTTCTACAGATAACAGGAAATCCAGCTGCGCTGACAAACGTGTCTGTGAGTTAATTGAGTCTGCTTTGGTGACCCATCTGCTAGTACATCTTTTTGTCTTCTGCTGCAGTTACAGATTGTAGGAGCTTACAATCAAGCCTTATTTTGTCCAGCCCCAAATCGCTGCATGTGACAGACCACAAGTCCACGCGTTTATACTGCAAGTGAGAAGGGCTTTCCACGTGGGAAGCTTACTTCTTTGTGGGGAGAGTAGTGTGGAGGGCAACTAACTAGAAGCTTTGGCCCTCTGAGGAAGGGGCCACAAGTGGTGTGGTAGATGAATTTTTCTGGTAGCCTGCTCCCTGCCATGCTTTCAACCCCCTTGCTGCCACCCCTGTATGTGCATTCAGCCTCTCCAGCCCAGGAAAGAGCTGATCGGTGTGTAACTGGGGGTTGGGAGAGGGAGCACCTGTAGTGATGGTGTCTGCTGCGCACGGGTCGGTTAAGCTGTTGCTGAGATTGTTTCTGTGTCTCACCGTGTTCCTGGCCTCGCATCTACCGCGTTACAGATGATACCGGCATTGTTTTTATTTCTCTGATGGGTTTTCATTATATATATAAACAATATTTTCTTTTTTAATAAACCGGTTGGCTTTCGGTGGGAAGTGTGCTTTGATGAAGAAAAATACTTGTGTTTTCAGAACATCTGTAGTAGTTTTATTTAAATAAAAGTAAAAAAACCTCCACTCTTTAAATGGTGTTTTGGTGTGTTTTCCAGTAAAGTTGAATTCTGGATTATATCTAAATGAGGTTTGATTCGAAGTGATTCATAATTTTCTAATACATTAATGATGTAAAATGGTTACCAAAAACATTGTTGTATTTAAGGTTTATGGGCAATCTCTAGTTAACAAAATACTCATTCTGAATCTTTGATAGAATTACAAAAATAGTTTGTAAACGAAGATTTCGGTTTTGCTAATTTAAAGTAAATTTAACTAAACTTTTTAATTAAACTGTTAATTATTTTTTTTTAAGGGGACAATACACCTGTTCCGCAAATCACAGAGATCACTG
This sequence comes from Falco naumanni, assembly GCF_017639655.2. Taxonomy (NCBI): domain Eukaryota; kingdom Metazoa; phylum Chordata; class Aves; order Falconiformes; family Falconidae; genus Falco; species Falco naumanni. Next base: position 9,658,341 of record NC_054065.1, read on the forward strand.
GTTGGAAAGTTAACGCATGAGTTTAGGCTGGTTGCAGCAGATAGGAGGGTAAGTATTCCTTTTAAAAACTAATAATGAAAAAAGACATCAGCTGTGATAAGTTAAAATGCATTATTAACTTGAATATATTTTGATAATTTTTCTTTGAAATTTTCTAGCTGTACTTAAAAAGAACCCATAAATCCATCTGTGAAGCTGGGTTCCTGCCTGTGCATCATCCCTGTCAATTAGTGTTGTCCAGCATTCTTCTTATATTTAATGCCTTTGGTAAAACTGTAAACTGAATTTTCACAGATGTTTTGGGGACCTCAGTTCCAGCACAAAGAAAGGAACCCACTAATATAAAGCTGTAGAAGTCTGTCTTCAAAAGTCGGATGTCGTATGCTATAATAAAATGCAAATATTATATGAGGGTGATTTTTTATTATTTTTTTTTTTTTTACCAAAAAGGGATTTTAAGCATGGTGCACAAGCACTGTTTATAAACAAGTTTTGAGACAATCTGTAAAGGTAAAAATAGAATATGAGCTTGTTGTTCTGAAATGACTTGTAAATTTTTGGGAAGGAGAAGCCAGTTCTGCTTGCTGATGAAGTACTACAGTATTGTTTTTTGAAACCAGATGGATATATTTTTGTCTTGTAAATTTTGGAAGATGTGAAATGCATATTTATTCTCATCAACAGTCGTGGAAGATCTTGCTGTTTGGTGCTATAAATTTAATATGTATTGGCTTCCTGCTAATGTGGTGCAGCTCTACAAACAGCATAGGTAGGTGGCTCTTTTATACTGATATGACCCACTACCATGTGTGTATTAGCTTGTGAAGTTGCAATGTACCAAAAAACGCACGTAATGGAGTCAGGTGGCTACGCAGCCACATTTGGGAAGTGTTTCCTTTTGATTTGCCAGTCAGTTTGGAGGCACCTCTCACTGGCAAGGGTGGATGGATGGAGGTCCTTCAAAGTCTGCAAGGTTTTCCAGACCTGCTGGTCATTTTCTACCTGCAGCACCCTCTTTGTCTTTAAGATTGAAAAAAAGTAGATTTTTAAGCTAGTCCTCAAACCTGTCGCTTATATAAATAGTACCAGTGACTTACAGAGACCCTCACTTGCAGTTGAATGAAGACGTTTGTAGTGTGGCAAAAGGCTTGTCCAATTCCAGGAATGTCCCTTTTCAATATTTTTACTTTTTTAATTTGTGACACAGGTTTTCATGCAGTTTCAAGACAGGTTGGAGAAGCAAAACAAGTAAAAAATTCTGTTGAACCAGCTTTTCACTGCAAAAATGCACGTTAGAGATCTCTTGCTATGGTAGATGACATGTCACTGGAAGATGTCCTGACTTTTCTGTATTTAAATTCTTAGTCACAAGCATAATACCTTTTGTATCTGGGCATTATTACATGCTTTATTAGCATTAGGATTGCCAAAATCAACCTGTTTATGAAGTTAAATATATTGGGGTGTGTAGGGCATTCATATATACACATGCAAAAGACAGTGAGACTTGCTGTATCAGCAGAGACAGTTCATGTAGACAGAAGATGGAAAAGTGCTGCATGAGAGAGGCTTAGAATACAGGCGATTTCTGCATTGAAAAATTATATCAAGTTTTAATATTTGCTTTTTTTACAGCTTTAACAGCTTACACATATTTGACAATCTTTGACCTTTTCAGGTGAGTTTTTTCCCCATTTAGTCTTGTCTTTCATTTGTGTCTGTCTTTGTATGTTTCTATACCGATAAAATTTAATTACAGATACAAAAACATAGTCATCAGTATAGAAACTAACTGGTTTAAATATATCTTCAGTGAGTACGAAATTATACATCACAATAAATAGATGGTGAGAAACATCGGAGCTGTATTGAGAATGACAGGTAACAAATCAGTTCAGTCATGGATTTCTCTGTGCAGATGCGTAACAACATAAAACAGAATCCAGCATCAAACTGTCATCTTGTTGTTCACTGGGAACATTGCCCTATTGCCACAGCCACTGGTTCTGAATTACCCCTCAGTTCTAGCATCAGGAAACAAGGAGTATGTAATCCTGTTTCTGTTTCCAAATGTTTCAAAAGCTAGTTCCCAAGTACTCTTCCAGTAAGGTCATTAGACTCACAGTGGTCTCTTTCAACAGTTTTGATTTGCTCTAAGGGAGAACAATGCTCAGTAATTCTGCTGCAAAAATCAGTTTCAAATTCTTTCATTTTTGTTGTCTTCTGGTTGTTTATGATAGTCTTACTGAGATATGAATTTACTGTTTTGTATATGAGCAGTATTATTTCCTCTGCTTTTGCTTTTACTCCACACAACTGTGGGTCAGGTTGTGATGATGTGATCGTTCAGCAGCTGTGGGGATGAGTTCTTGATCCAGTCTGATTTAACATTGTCATTAAGGAAGGGCTGCGTAAAGACACTGATGGCGCTGAATCAGAGTGGGTTCAAATTAAAAAAAAATTGTCCAAAGTGATCAATAGAGGAAAAATAGGCAAAGGAAATGAGTCATCCTGGAAACATTCAGGCTAGTACCATGAGGATAAAATAATTGGGATTTCAGATGTTCAATGTGAGAGGAAAACTTGGAGAGAAAGTAGCAATAGACACCTGTGGCTGTCTGCAAATGGCTGTTTAGATTAGAGCTTGTGTAGATTAAAGCAGCCAAAAAAGTAGATCTGTTTTGACCTGTTTTGAGTATCTGTAGACAAATTACACCGTGGAAAAGAAAGGCAATATTTGGCTTAGCCTGAGACTTATTCTAGAGTGCTAAATCTATTCCATAGTGTATCTCTAAAAGAAGAGTTTAGTGGAGAGCTTTCTTCGCTTTTTCACTGGGATACAAAGGAAGTGACACCAATGTGACATCTTGTCATGTTGCTGATCATGTCCCTTCTCATTTAGATGGCCTTTCTCAGGTTACAGTATTTCCAGGCAGGTTCATAAAGCACATGCAAGATGACCATTTACCTGGTGTCTAGTTTGATATTTTCACAGGCTTTTTTTAGCTTTGTGTTTTTCATTGCTCTGTGTGACATTACTACATGTGATGCCAGGCGGCATTGCAGGGATTTTCTCAAACCACCTTTGCATGTGGGTCAGATTTTGGGGTGCCTGGTTTCATGTGCTCCCAGGTCCCTTTCAGAAAAATTCACGGAGTGCATACAGATTAAGCACTGGTTGTGCTGGTTTGTGTCAGGGCCTCAGTGGAAAAATGCATTGCATTTGGCGTGACAGTAAACTTGATTTAGGCTGAGCAATGTTCTATATTAAATAAGGTTGGTGGTGGCCTTTGTAAGCACAGCATGTCGTAAGTACAGCGTTAGGCTGTCTCCTGGTGCAAGGAATTAGACCGGCTACCATTCCACTACAGTTATTTGCTGCCCTTTTTATTGGAACAGCTGAGACATCATCGTGCAGTCTCAGTTTTATTCCAAAGCACAGCCTTTTCTGGGTTCACTGGAACTGTCACTGTGACCGTGGCGGGGGTGTGGAGTTCATGGTAACACGCAGTTACATTCATATGTTCAGTTCCGATGGTTGAAGTGTGCGTTTGTAGATTACCCATTTTGTGAAGGCTGCAGTTACTTACCATATCTAATTCTCCCCCTTTTTTCAGTTTGGTAACATGTCTAATAAGCTACTGGGTAATGATGAAGAAACCCAGCCCAGTCTATTCATTTGGGTAAGTGCTGATAACAAGATCTAGTGTTTGATAGTACATTTGATACAGGCAACGACAGTCAGCAACATATCTCCTCACAGCCATGACTAATTATCTCTGTGTAAAAGAGCCTAAAAATAAGGAGGCCCAAGACTGACACTGTAAAGAACAGTTACAGAATAGGGGAGGAGAGGAAAGGGGAGGGACAGGAAAAAGAATTAAAAAATGCTTAAAGTCGTTTGTCGTAAGTGGAGCGTTGGTTTGAAAGAAATTGAAAATAATGCCTATTCTGTAGAACTTCTGGTTTTTTCCTATCTATCTGCTTTTGAAAGAATTGGAAATACTAGGTCTATCCTGCTGGTTCCTGCACAGACCAGAATACATCTGATACATTGTTCAATGTTTGGTGTTTCTAAACTTAATTCTCAAATTTCAGGTTTGAAAGGTTTGAAGTTCTAGCTGTATTTGCATCTACAGTTCTGGCACAGCTTGGTGCTCTTTTTATACTGAAAGAAAGGTAGGGATATGTAGCATTTTCTATACATTTTTGTTATGTATGAAGATATTCCAGATTGATCAAAAGCATATCCATTCTACAAATGCTATCTGTAGAGAGATACTGTAGAAAAAAACTTCAGGTTTTTAAAAATATTGCTAAACCTTACTGCTCACTTATTTGATTACAGTACCTGTAGGCTTTAGATGTAATGATAGGAATTGATAAATGTAATTAAACAGCCTTCAAGGAAGAGACTCATTGTTCTTAAGAATCATATTTTCCACAAAGTTATTTTATTAAATGCATTTCTCTATGCATCTTGACTTTTAAAGTCCATTAATAAATAATATTTTTTAATTACTTGAGTTATTTCATGAGTAAAGCAACTTCATAATATATTAAGGATCTGAATGTTTAACCTGTCAACTTCATCAGTCCCTCAAAATTTGCTCAGGTATTGATTTGACTTATGATCTATACTTGGAAGCATTTGTATTTTAGGAGGTTAGCCTACAAAATTATTTTATTTTTTAAAAATGAAGAGGCATTTTAACATCTGGAATTCAAAACTGGGGCAGCGTACCTTCCATTTTTCTATTTAAGGGCTCTGTTTTCCCTATAAAGGGCTACATTAACAACTTTGAAATTTTATATTATATGTCGATCTGTTGTACTGACAATACACTGTAATTAATTCTTATAATGATGCACTGTTGGAAACACTCCCAAGTTTCCAAACATCAATTTTAGAAAATTCTCAAAACTTATCATGGGTTTTTCTGTTACAGCTAAAGCTCATTTATTATTTTACTAGTGGCTAAAAAAAAATAATTTCCGCCACAGTATCCAGCATCTACTTTATTTGGGCTTGCTTAGTGAGAGGCTGTAAGCCAGGGATTTCACGCTTGGTTTGTTGCAGTTACCAATACCAGTGGTGGCAGTATCAGTATTTTTTGGCATGCTTATTTACAAGCGTCTTTTTATTGTGTAGGCAGCATTCATGGTAGCTAGCACCTATGTGGCACAATTTGGAAGTATTTGGGAAATGTAAATTAGACCTTGCTTTGTTTCAGTATTGAATGCTCTCATCACTTATTAAGTTCTAAGTAATTAATTTTCTTGCAGTACTGTATCTGTTGGGTTTTGTTTATGAATGGCAGCTAATTCTTCAGAACTGAAAATATAAGCTTCAAGTACCAAGATTTTATTGTATGAATATAACTCACGTTTTCAATTATTTTGTAGTGCAGAGCGGTTTCTGGAACAACCTGAGATACACACGTAAGAAATCATTTTGATATGTAAAGTGATAGATTTTTCAGTGTCCCTTTGAGTTTCTAATTATTCATTTAGCACGTATTAATTATGCAAGTACAGTCAACACCAAACTGGTTTTGGTACCTTGGTGTTCGTTTCAAACTATGTGCAAGCTATATTGGAAACAGTTTTTTCAAGGTACAGCTGAAATGTAATGGACGTGCTCTCTTAAATAATGATTTAACTGTGTATTGCTGGCTTTGCTAGTTCAGTTACTCTCATTTCTTACGGAGGCCTCTTAGGAGGCCTGGTGTGAGTGTGGAGGATGCTGTGATCATTAGGGAACTGACGGTGTTGCAGAGTTGTTGCTGAAGACTATAAAGAACACGGGGAAAGGAAAAGGTGTTGCGGGGCAAGAGACTGAGGCATGGGGTGTACGGTGAAGTTGTAGTTCTCCTAGGAAAGGGTAGGGGCATAGGGCGTAATTCCATAGGACACTAAGCTTTTTAGCTCAGCTGTTGAGGGCACAATGTATTTATATCTTCAGAGGACAAACATACATATGTGTGTGTATATGCAATTAATTAAAAACTGTTACTCAACATGATGAACGTTACGTACAGCCTAATGTGATAACGCCAACATACGAAGTTCACTGATCTCTCACAACCCTTACAATTATAATACACTGCAAGTTATTAAGCATTACACTAGTTTATCTTACTCTTGTTTGCAGCCTCAGTGAAAGATACTAAGCAAAGTATTTTGATATTGTTCCTAGTAATTACAGTCTGATTTCTTGTTTTGTGATGATGTGAAATTGAGATACTACTTTTTTTTTATTTTTCCCTCCCTAGGGGGCGACTGCTGGTCGGTACTTTCGTGGCTCTCTTTTTCAACTTACTTACAATGCTTACCATTAGGAATAAGCCTTTTGCTTATGTCTCTGAAGGTATGTGATAAATTAATCTATAACAAGAATTGGGAAAAGATTTTAATGTTCCTATTTTTATTAAGGTATATTTTGTCTGGTAACTTTTTTTAACTGGTGGATATATATTACTATTACCTCCGTTAATATTAACTTCATGTGGTTTAGAATTGCTATCTGAATTTCAACTCTAGGTTGTTTATAGGGCTTTCTGAGTGGTATGTAGTCATTAAAATGATACGTGGTTTATCATATTAATGCTGAAGTACTCCTTATTTTCAATCTTTTGGATTCAGCCGGTGAAGGTCATCTGACAGATGTCAGAACTTTGAAGACATTTTGTGGATATATTAATGGGTTAAAAATAAATTAATGTAATAATTCTTCTTCACAGCTCTTTTATCTGGGATTTGTACAGTGCGAAGTAGGCTTACAGTCATTCTCACTGACTGTAAATTGTTTGTAGTTATAATTACATATTATATTTTGTATTATATAAAATATAATGAAGTTGGTTATAATCTGCAATTATATTTGTATTTAATCAGTTCGTATTATGAGAGATGGGCATTTTACTTACTGTCTGGAGAAGTCAGACTTTGGGGGTTTTTTTCAAGGGACAGTGAATCTGTTGAGATACATTTATTCATTCACAGCTTATTGGGTTTTTTCCTTAAAATAAAACCTTAAGTATACTTTAAAACAGATATATCTACTGGCAGTAATTTTATTACCTTCTTTTTTTCGCAGCTGCCAGCACAAGTTGGCTTCAGGAACATGTTGCAGATCTTAGTAGAAGGTAAAGCTTTATAATGTTTTTCAAAATTGTTAGGTTCTAGAGTGAGCTCTAGAGCAAACATTGTCTCTCATATTTCCCAGATACACAAATCTAATAGAAATACATCTTTTTGCATAACTTTCTCTTGGAATGTGTTAAGTACGTTGTATGTAATTCTCCTTGGATGAGGTGAGATATAGTAGCTTTGTCCTGCACAGACTTGAATTGCATTTCTCAGTATTCATTACCTGAGTGATACATTTTGTAGTAATTTCTGTTTATTTACTCTCTGGGGTGGCCAAATGACTAGGGTGGTTGCAGTTTAAATGTGATATATGAAACAGGTTACTCACTGAAACATAGCCATGGAAACCCCTCACCTGTCCAGCAGGAAACTGGAAAGTCTGTGTCTTTGGGGGCTGAAGCAGTGTTGCTCCTTCATCTTGGCTGTCTTGCTCGTGTTGGATAGCTGAATGCAAGATAATACTGTTTGCAAATAGTTTTGTCAGATACATTTATTTTGAGCCATATTCTTCCAAGTACTTATGCTGTCAGTGTCAAATTAAGAATGTTAAACCTTGTTAAGCATGCTGCAAAGCCCATCTGTTTCTGTGTTGTGGTTTTTGTAAACAGTTGAGGAAAGCAGAGAATGCTGGCTTGTTAAACAGAAGAATGGATTTTATATGGGTATAAGGTACATCATCCGACCCAAATTCTGTAAAACAACTTTGGAGGACTAACAAGATTGCTCAAGTCCTTGGAGTTTCAGTGTAAAAACCCCGATGTGGCTAGCAATCATGAGCGGAGTTTTTCTTTAATGATGTGGTAACACCGTGTTATGAGGAAGGACACGGGTAACTTGAAGGGCTCCCAGATCAAGAGTCTAGAATTACTACTGGGTTTTGAGATAAACTGTAGACAATTAAGCCAACAATTTTTTAAAAGTTACTAAATTTGGTTAGTATGTACACAGCTATTTCAGATGTGCTGTGTGAAGCAGTGCTGATTACAAAATACCTGCACCTGTATGTAATTAGGTTGATTAAAATTCTTAGCGGAGCAGACCAGCACATGATGCCTAAACGTAGGTTGGTTCTAAACAGAGCAACAAAACTTCTCATGTTGTCTTTCCCTTTAAATTTTCCAGTACGTGACATGTACTGGTATTCACTGGGAAACCCTTTTCTCTCTTCATGCTCCCATTGATAGGAGAAAACTATAAATAAATAACTCTTCCCAATGTTCCCTGGTGGGTTTTTTGGTCTCCTCTTATTCAGCTGGCTGGTCTCCTCCCTCCTCTCAGGCTCCATGAGTTAGCTTTGGCTTTAGAGCACTTTGGCACACCAAGGTGGCAGCTGGATGGAAGACTAGGGATATGCAACCACCCCCTCGCCAAGACTTTATATCTAATACAGTATCTGAACCTGTACAGTACTTGTCGCGTGCAGCTGACACGGCTGGCTGTGTTACCAGAAAAAATAAAGTAGCACGAGATACGTATTTTAACGTGTAGAAAAACTGATTTGGGGTTTTGAAGTAATGATCAACAACTAACTGGCAACTGCTTTTTCTTTTTTATTACAGTATTTGTGGAATCATCCCAGGATTGAGTAGCATCTTTCTGCCACGAATGAACCCTTTTGTCTTGATTGATATTGCTGGAGCTCTAGCTCTTTGCATTACATATATGCTCATTGAAATCAAGTATGTACAGCTGTTGTTTAAAAAAAGTAACTCTTTTTGTATCCAGTCTGTGGGAAATTGCATTTTTTACATGAAAGGAATGATCTCCTCAAAAGCTGTGTTTTCTGTGAAAGGGATTGCAACTCCACAAATATTAGTCTCTTTTAAAAGATGTGTAGTTCAGATGGGATTCGTATGTGTAATATTCTGTAAGCATGCATCATTTAAAAGAATGAAAAAGAATCAAAAGAAAATTCTTGTGCCTTTCCAAAGTGTAAATACCCATTTTTGTTTAAAATTGCTCTTTCTTTCTAGCAATTATTTTGCTGTAGACACAGCTTCTGCTATAGCAATTGCTTTGATGACATTTGGTACCATGTATCCCATGAGCGTCTACAGTGGGAAAGTACTACTGCAGGTAAGGCAATGGCACAAAACAAGGGGGTTTGTGGTTTCAGTTTGTTAGATGTCCTGATTTTTTAAAGAAACATAAAATCTGTTTTAAGCATTTGAACAGGAGGTGTTTCCAGGGGAATTTGTCATGTGCTTTTTTAAGGGCAGTAGAAATATGCATCATGAAGTCATAAAAATTCACTGTTTAATGCCATTGGTCTCTTGCGTAGGTAAAGCAGACTTAAAGGCTCTCTTACTTAAACAAGGGCCAGTTATCTTTATTATAACTCTTTTCCTTTTTTTTTTTTTTCTTCTTAAAGACAACCCCACCTCATGTGATTGGCCAGTTAGATAAACTTCTTAGAGAGGTAAGTCAGTGTACAATGTATAACACAGCGTGCACAGCTAATGTTAAATAAACATTCAGGAATATGAAGAGGTTTTGTGAGCAGTCCAAAAAGATTGCTAAAGAATTATTTTTTTAAGTATTCTTTTTTAGCTGCATGTAGAAAATATAAGATAAATAGTGTCATTCAGGAATCTGGAACACATCTGTTGAAGTAGTACAACCTGTTGTTTTTATTAACCGAATATGTGCTACTATGTGAGTGGGGGGAGGAGAAAGGAATTCAGGCAGCTGCTAACTTACAGCATACCAAGTTGAGAAAATACTACAGTGCAATTTGACTGCAAGAGTTAATTAAATGGGTTATTTAAATCCACTTTTTAATGGATTTGGCTGTTTAAGTGTAGCAAAAGTACAGCAGATAAGCCTTAGTGGCATCATTAACAGACCTTGTCCATTTTGTGTATGGAAGCTTTTATTTCACCACTGCAAATGCTGTATTATTCAGCTATGTGTAAAAGTACATTTCAAAAAGGATTTGAAACATTTTTCATTTGTTTTCATATTTCTGGATGTTTGTGTAAAATCAGGTTTCAACTTTGGACGGTGTCTTGGAAGTTCGAAATGAGCATTTCTGGACATTAGGTTTTGGCACGTTGGTAAGTTATGACTTCATGAACTCTGTAGCCTTTAAGAAAGAGTTGTCAGTTAGTGCTATAGATTTTTTATTTAAATGAAGTAAGATATTTCTTCTGAAATGTTAAATATAAAAGTTTGAGTCAGTACTCAGTCCTTGTGATTTATTGCAAAACTTCTCTTCCCCTGTCCTTTACATTTTTTAAAAGCTTTGTTATTTATTAATATTATTTATGTATATTGCAGCTTTGGATTAAAGCATGTGTTTTGCAGCTATAGAATTTCTTTTGTATTTTGGCAGTGAAGAAAACCCCAAACAATAGTAAACACGTTTTTCAAATGGTATATTAGTGTAAGTTGTCTCAGAGGCGAGAAAAAGAAAACGGTAAACTTTCAGGTACGAAAGGTCTACGGTAAAATCATGTTTTCAGCATTTCTGGGGGGACGGGGTGGAAAAAGCCACTTTCAGTTGTGTACTGATACTCTGTAAGCTGAAAGAAATGAAGGGGGTTTTGCAACACAGAATGTTCGCACAGAACTCGGTTATTCCTAGTTGATACAGGTATGTTATGACAGCCAGAAAATTAAGACAAGATTTGTCTCTACTTTTGAATTCTTCCGGTATGCTACCCTTCTTTAAAAGTGAGAAAGGCAGCAGCTCTGACGTGCTGATGCAAAAATAGCTTTCGGTTTACTATTCTGCCACTGGAAATAGTGGATCACAGCATTGTTGGATTGGTCACAGATATTTACAAAACCTCTGTAAGCGTATTTACCTATTGGCACCTTCCAGACTGTAGTGGAAACTTCCTGAGACCTGAATATAGACAATTACCGAGACCTGCACAGTCTGATGTAAAAATGGCTTATATAGCACAAGTGAACCATGTTCTTTATTAAACGTGAACTGGAAAAGCATGCGAACTACTGCAGCAGTAGTTCAAGGTAAATGAGAGGGTGTTACTGAGAGGAAGGCAGGGGCAGCCCGCAGTCACATGCATGTCCAGGAGAAACTTTTAGTCTGAATTCCACAAGGGGCATTGCCTGTGTTCTTGTTAATGGTCCCAATCTGAGCGTGTCTGCCGTGCGTGCTGTCCTCTCGCCTGCTCCAACAGTACAGCAGTGACACTTTTTCCTGAAGTTGGCATATGGACCGTGCCTGCACTTTGTTCTTCTTTCGGGCCACTTTTTCTCCTCGTTGTTGCCTTTCTTTTGCTGCCATCACATGTTGCATTTTACAGTTTCGTTTTAAGATGCGCTTTTCCTGAATGATGATCTTGATGTGTTCGTAAGTGATCAACGCATTGGGAAAGATCAAAATGTGCCCATTAAATAAGTTTCTCAGTTTAGTCAGTAGTCTTCACTGTGAAAGGTCTTTGCATAGTTCTCTGCAGGGTAGCTTACCTCTTCTTGAATGCATATGAAGAATCTTTTTTGAAGTAACCGTTAACAGCCAACTTGTTTTTATCCCTTTCTAGGCTGGATCAGTACATGTGCGAATTCGGAGAGATGCAAATGAACAAATGGTACTTGCCCATGTCACTAACAGATTATACACATTGGTCTCTACCTTGACTGTTCAGATTTTCAAAGATGACTGGATCAGACCTACTTTATCATCTGTGCCTATTGCAAACAATATTCTGAACCTTTCGGATCATCATATTATTCCAATGCCATCTTTGAAGGCTTCTGATAATTTGAACCCTGTTACATCCACTCCAGCTAAGCCCAGCAGCCCACCGCCAGAATTTTCTTTTAATACACCAGGCAAAAATGTGAGTCCAGTCATCCTTTTAAACACTCAGACAAAGCCCTATGGATTGGGCTTTAATCATGGATCAGCGCCCTACAGCAGTGTGCTCAATCAAGGACTTGGAATACCGGGAATGGGAGCAACTCAAGGATTCAGAACTGGTTTTACAAATGTCCCAAGCAGATATGGAACAAACGCTCATGGTCAACCCCGACCATAATAAACACCATTATTTATTGTACTTAAGGGTATTGACTTAATTCTTTTATTACCCAATTTTGATAAACATTTGGAATGTCAGATCATTCTAAATGGCTGGGAACAAGTGCATTGTTCATATTCATGAAATGGTTAATTGCAATTTTTCTCTTTGCATCAGCAGTAGCCTGTGTAATGCCACAAGTATTTTCCAGACTTACAATACTTTACAGATAGTTTTTATAGACTGTCTATTTCTATTCAGCTTTTTATTCACTTTTCTTTATTTTCCCAAGAATGTATTGAGCTATAGCACAACTCCATAAGAGAATAAAATTGTGACCAGGTAGCATAATTTTTTTTCCTAATGAATGCCAAATAGCTGAGAGAGTAGGAAATTGCAGAAGTACAAGTCCCAATTTTTAGAGATGTTTTGATTGCTGTATTAAGCCATTTTTTGGCAAAGTCACAACTAGTTTTTGGTTGCAGAAATCCATCAGTATTCATATTGTGGCCATTGTGAAGACAATCTGGCATTTCAGATTCTAATCAATTTTGTGAGACCATGTTTTTACATTTTTATTGATGCTTTTATAGAAATTCAGATGGTTCAGCAACCATTTTCTAGTTGTAAGTATTCCATATTCATCTCTGATACTTCTTCCTTTTTGGTTTAACTGCAAAATTATTTAGCAATATACTGGGAAATAAAATATTTCAAACTTAAGATTTTACAAGCACCTCTTTTTTATGATTAATGCTATTTAAGATACAGAGCAGATGGCTGTATTGTTTCTGAAGCCAGTATTTCATTTTTGACTACGGAAGGTATTCTGTGATTTGATTGTGACTTTGTATTTTTCCTTTTTGTATTTTTTCTGTAGTTTCAGGGGAAAAAGTATCTATTTATATTCCTGGTTTATATCCATAGTGCAGGTCAGTGATCACTGACAGTTCTTAGTCATTGCTGGAGTGCTTAAACTTTGGAGCACGCTTGGAACAAGACTGCCTAACTTGCCTCTGCTTTTGCATTGCTGTTCTGCTGTACATCCAGATGGCCGCATTTCTTCAGGGCCTTTCTCAGAGAGCTTTTCCCTCTGACTGCTGTCTTTTTCTTCACTGCTCTGGTAACAGGGAAAGGCCTTTTAGAAAGACTTCAGGTTTTTTTTCTGTCCTTCTGTGCAGTATGTGTCTTGTAATTCCCTCGCCAATATCTCCTCTGCACTTTCCTTCTGCATCTCTTGGCTGTTGGGGAGTGGGTTGCCTGTTCCTGTTGTTTCACTTGCAACTCAGGGTGCTATGTGTTGGCTTCCACCTTGCTTATCTGTATACTAAGTCTCTCCATTTGTCCAAGGTGGTTATATGGAGCTGTAGTATCTCAGGGACTCCAAAGATAGTATGTTACCTGAAGATAATGGGTGTGATAGAGAAATCTTTCTCTTGTAGAACTGAGTTGAGAAAACAGCCTTCATTTGAATGTTAAAGATCTGTGGCCTCTTCACCCTGGCTGAGGATTTCTTTTTCTGCACAAGGACATTACTGTCCTGTTTTTTGGTGGTTTGGGTTGTTTGTTTGTTTATTTTTTTCCTTCCCCTCTCCACTACTTGTGTTTCTCGCTCCACTGCATGGGAGGAGGGTGTCACTCTTGCAAACAAAGTAAGGGTGACATTCTGCATGACGGTATCTAGCCAAGATGTTTTAGGCTGAGGGTAGTGTCCAGACTGCCATGGTACACAGTCCACGTAAGCTGCAAGTAGGGAATCTAGTTCTGTACTTCATTTGCAACAAGAGAAACAGCTTCGCTGCTGTGTCAGAAAATTTAATGACCTGGAAAACTTGCGTTTAAAGATTAAAGCAAACTTGCAACAATTGGCTGTGTTTCTGTGAGGTCAGTATTGGCTCAGAAATCGCCTTTGTTTCATTACTTTGTCTTTATGTGTAGTCTTACACGTGCCATTGCTGCGTGGAAATTCACTAAGTACAGAACACTTGAACAGATTCTCTGTACCTCTTGGGTGCTGAACTAGACCGCGCTTTCTACAGCATCTGCAACACCTTAGAGCCAGCAGAATGTTTACAATATACTACTCTCGTGTGGCCTATTTGAGAATTGTTCCTTACTCCGGTTTCATAACCAGACACTTGCCCTTTTTCTGACATTTTAAATACATTGTATTATATTGATCGCATGCCAACTTGTTTTTAGTAGAAAATTAAAGCTCCATTTTATTAAAAAATGAAGCTGATCTTTGATTTAAAATGAGAAGGGAGAATAAGTATCCCAGAATTCTGAGTGCAATATAATCACTTGAATAAAATTATTTTTTGGAGTGATTGTTTACAATATATATCATGTGCAGACGATAAAAGTTCTTTTAGAGATTAGAACAGCTTTTTAGCTGCTTTATTGTTATGAATATATTAAGAATATTTGTTAAATCGGCACAGAGTAAAATGTCTCCTTTTATACGAGGAAAATAAAATCGGTGTCATCCTTAAATGACAAGGAAAAAGTGGTAATTTGTGTACAAGATTTTATAGTTACCTTTTTATATATGTTGATCGTTTAAGTGATGCTCTCGAGTGAACTTCAGTCTCAATGAGTAGATGTGTGAAACTTCGGAACTGTTTTGCTGGGTCTGCTACCAATATGGACTGCGTCCTTGTAATAATTCTACAGCGAGTGTTTTTACTGCCTTTTGTCTTTTATAACTGTATTTTGCTGTTAGGTGGTCACAATCTAAATGTTTGTTTGAAATGTGGTGAATAATAACTGTTAATTTATATGGTCTTCATTCCTAGTAATAGGAATGCTGCCCCAGTTGGAGAAAAACCGGAGGGTGGTACCCTGTGATTTCTGTCTGCCAGAGCATTTGGCGTTGTTACTCCCTGAACTTGTTCCAGCAGTGATTGCCCAGGATCACTTCACTTACAGGTAAATTCATCAAGCTTTAGAGAATGAGCTGCGTGTACCATTACTTAGGCTTAAGCTTCTTGCAAAAACTGCATTGTCCTGATACAAAAGGAGCTACAGCGCCTGCTACAGCACAAGTAACTAATGTAATATGGGGGGGGGGGGGTGGGTTGCAGCTTTACCTGTTGAGTAATGGCCTTTGAGTTCCTGCTGTTCTGTGTTCCCTTCACCCCGGTAGTAACCACACGCAGCTGTGGGAGGGCTCCGAGAAGCCAGTGACAGCCTCGCATGGGTGGGAGATTGCTGATTCCCCGCCACACCCCTTGACCGGGGTGCGACAAATCCTTTACAAGGAGAAAACATGCGCAGCAGTTCTGCTGATGTGTCTGATTCTTGGCTTAGTTGATGCTGCCACCATCCAGCTGGGACAGAGAAACTAGCCAGGGAGAGGTTCTTCAGCAAAAAGCCTGTCTCCGAATGCTGAAGTGATTACCTGTACTGGCATGTTCAGGTCCGTAGGATCTGGATACTTGATAATATTAAACATCAAAACCAACAGTAGAAGAGATACCATCACTTGTATTTTTTGTTTTCTGGGTATTTTATCACATGGCTAGAATTTCTCTTGCCTGTTTGTTTTCCTCTGCCTTAGCAGTGAGACCCCTCCTTGCACCATGTTTTTGCCTCGTTGACTACTTCAGGTTCTTATGCTTTTGAGAGCTTGGGTTCTTGGATTCATGTGGATACTGGGCAGATTTGAGTTTTCCTCTCAGCAGTTATTTTTTTAAGTGAATGACGGCTCATATGAATTCCTAAGATGATGACCCTCCCTTCTAAGTACACTCTTTCCAGGGCTCACATCCAGTTAGGAGATGGCCCTCTCTTCCTGTACCAGAAAGACCCCAAACTCAAAACTGATGTTTTGAGAGCCATTGGGTCATATTACACCAACCTGTACCTCATTTCTTTCAACTGAGTAAATGTAACTCAAGAAAACTGCATGCTCAGGCTGTGAGAGGTTGGTGACAAAATTGACATGCCAGAGACTTGGTGTACTACGTGATTAAATTATGGTTTTAAAAAACTCTGATAGGTTTTTGTAAAAATAGGCTTTTTCCATTTGCAACAAAACTCTGATCCCACATTTCATCATGAAGCCTATTTTAACTTTCAAATTCTTGAAGCAGCAGAGTAGCAGTGCGCCCTGCAGGTGCATACAGCATTTTGCAGAGGCCTGGCAAAGTATGAAGTAACACAAGAATTCACCTGTAAAAACGGAATTGGCCATACAAACTCCTGTTTAACATACCTGTATATAGTCATTTTGTTACGGTTTTATTGCCACTTCGGAGGGTGCAGTAGGTGCCTTATAACCGCTCTGAGTATTCAAACTTAAGAAGATTTAATGTAGTTGTTTAGAATGTTTTCTCATGGGCTGAAGTAATGGAGAATATGAGAGCAAAGACTCCAGATAGCTTTGATGTATTTCCACAGATGTACAGTAATATCTGAAAATAAATACATCTGTCCAATTTGTGGAATGTTCATTGTATTCTATTTCAGAAGTTGCATGCAAAATAGAAACGTTTCTCACAAATGTTAAAATCGATGGGAGAACATAAAGGGCTTTTGTTTCATCTTGAACAAGAAAATCAGATTGAATTTCATTTTCAGGCTGTCCTGTAATAGTAACATTCTACAAATTTGCATTGTTGTAAATACACATTTCTGTTGCGACTTTAAAGTATATATGGAAATATTTTAGGTTCAGAAATGTTTGCTTTAGGAAAAGGGTAAAATACAGGCCAAATCTGACATGCCTACAACTGCATAGCTTATTTCTTTTTTAAATCCTTTTGCCCAGGATAGAATTTTCTAATGAAAGAAGTTCAGAGCAGTAAAATAGCTTGATTAATGTTTGGTTTGGGTTTTTTTCTTCAAATGCTGTCATCTTTTTCTTACCAGTAGAAACCATAGTTTTGTAGGTAGCTTTTGAATATTGATTCTTCTGGCTTCTCCAAATGGTTTAATTCCAGGCTAGATTTCTGCCAGTGTTACACTAAATTTACTGAATAATTCCAATAAGGAATGTAAAAGCACGGGGTTGTTAAACTGGTATCTTTTTCTGATATAGGCTTGTCCTTATTTTTTGGTGCTTAAACTGTCTTCTTGCTTCTGACTCATTTTACTCTTGATAGATAGCACTTTGCCTTTAAAATTATATTTATTTTAAACTCTAGTTTCTGAAGCGATCGCTTTCCTAGTATGATTACATCTGATATAATCTGTATTAAAAACAGCAGGGGTGTTTGATTTGGTTTTTTGGGGGGATCAAATTGTGAATGATTCTCACATGAATGAATGGTGTGTGCTGGGGTGTTGCTTCCACCCACCCCCCCTACTCTTCAGTTCCTGTCTCCTGTGTTGCAGCCAAAGCACAACGGAACCCCCCACGTACCTTCCTCTTAGCATCGCTCCCCACCACCCTTCTCCATCAAAAAGTATCCAACAAATGACAGAGAAAAATTAATTTGGGTTATTTCTCGGGTTCCTGGTGTCAGAGCAGGGAGGATTAAAAATCCCATTTGTGTCAGGAGTTCTAGCAACTCATTTCAGAATGAGGTGGTTTAGTGCAGCGCAAAGTAGATACATGTTTTAGTGTGAGTTTTGCCTCTTTTAATAATGTGGTATAAATTTCCATTGCTGAACACTGCAAAAGTTGGTCACACCTTGTAAAAACTGCAGCTAACGCTTAAGTTGGGAGGCATTCCCTTCTGGGATCTTAATATCTGACACAAAACAGTGATAACGATCTGGAAAAATTCTGCAGGTTTTTTTTTATTCAGCGGTAAGACATGGAAAAATCAAATTATTTCCAGGCTGAAACTAATTCTTATTTAATGCTGTCATATTTGGCTACATGGAACACTGGGCCAGGAACCTCTGAATCAATAATAGGTCTAGTAAGAGCTATCATTATATTTTGCACCGCTTCAGTGCTCGCCAGTGTAATTACATAGCAGATGTGAAGGTGGGCAAACAGTATTTAGAATGAAGTACAATTTATTGCCATTTTGTGTATCACAGGTTTAGATATTCCAGTACAAACACTTGCAGGATTTTGCTGAGATTGTCGATAGTCGTTTTGTCAAGGTTTTCTTCTGTGTCCTCCATGGTATGCCATACTGCAGGAAAAGGGGATGGAATCAGATGCAGGACTGGAACCCCTGTAAGGAGGAAAATGAAATTTGGAGAAGAAATATTGGTGAAGTTCTCTTAAGCCAATTAATATGTCACTGTTTAGCAACAGTCAGGTAACTACTCAATAAACTTACTTTATAGAGGAGTGTGTGTCACTGCAGTTTCCTTTTACCTTCTCTTTTTTTTTTTTTTTTGTGTTTCCTAGAACTGGCACTTTCCTTTCTTTTAAGTTTACCTCTTTTATTTATTTTTTTTTTAAAAAAAAGATCCTTTGCATTGTAGGTGTTGATACCATGTTTCAAAGCCACAGAAGGGCACAGATATCGCTGCAGCTCCCCAAACTGAAAACCAATTGTTGTGTTTTTGGACAATGTTAAGGCTGAGCACTTCTAGAAGCATTTTTTTAGTCCTCTCCATAAATGGTAAAATAGGGTGTCTGTATTTTTACTCTGTAAAATAGAACCACTGTAATCCTCAGGTAGAAGAACTTCCACTTGAAATTATCTGTATGACTGCAACATCAAGCCACCTATACATGCTGCAACTTTAATGTAAAAAAGGAGTTAAATCAGTCTTCTGCTTCCTAATTGCTTTTTTGGGGGGGAGTATTGTTTCTCTCCAGCCTCTTTCCTGTTTTACTACTTTTCCTCTCTCATTTTTCAGCTGCGTACTGCTAAGGAATCTGTTTTCTTCACTAGGTGCTAATCGTGAAAAGAAAAGGTTTTGAGGTGTAGTCATTGTATTCCCTTATCAGCTTCTCCCATGTAGGATTTTTGATATCCCTGGACATGCATGTGTTGGTTGTTTGGTTTTGTTGGACCTGGGCTCTGCCTTGGTGTGAAAAATGAAAGATTCATGGTGTAGGTGGCTGCCAGGAGAAATGCTTAGGTAGGGAGTCCCACTTGCAGGTGTGTGCCTAATTCCAGGAGGGATTTCAGGCATATTGTGTCCTTTGCTATTTCTGCTGGCTACTCAGTGCACCTTTCCCACCCCTCAAGCTGGCAGCTGTGAAATCTACATTCTCTTTAGGGGACGAGAACGTCTAATTTCAGTATGTGAGTTTTTGCAGGAATCAGTGCCTTCAGATTTAAACAGGTAATAAGGAGCGTTACTGTAACTGTGACAACAGAGCTTTACAGAGATTTTTGTAGTCTTTGAAGATACAACCCTCGAGTGTTTCACGGCTCCTAGAAATAGTCACTGGCTGGCTAGTGTGGTATGTAGGGATATCCCACTGGATCAGAATTGCTTATCTTTGTAGGAGACACTACTGCTGACAGGTTTTTCCATTATCTGTGCCACTGGAGCTGTGCTCCTGCAAAATGATGTTGTATCACTGCTTTTGTTTGGGTATCTTTTCAAAGCTTCTGTAAAGTTGGATTTGGAAGCCTCAAGTTGGGGCAAATAAGCTTGAAAAACAGGATCATGTGCACGTGCTTATTCATGAAATCATGCATTTGTTACTGAACAATAGACTGTAAAATATAGGAGCTTCCGGTACCTCTTAATAAAAATGGAACGTGGTCATCTTCAACCAGGCCTTGATATAAAGTATTCTGGAAATACTGCCTTTCAAACACATGGTTCTTCAACAGATTCATGTTGTGTAGCTCTTGCTCTGTAATTCACAATGCAAGTGATTATTACAAATTTTGGACAATAGGAGGCATGCAAGCATGTTTGAATTATTTTTCCTCTCACGTGGAAGCTTTTCCCATCAAAGAAGAAAAAGGCATGGATGACAGTGTCTTGCATTTGTTTAGTACTTAGAAGACCTCAAGACTGGTGCCGTTACTGTCATTTTACAGAAGTGAGAACTAAAACACAGAAGTGAAGCAATTCCCAAGAGTTGCAGAGTGACAATCAGTAATAGAATCTTGTTTCGTGGATTCCAAAGGTCTGGGAATCTTCCTCAGTTATTAACTAACTATTCAAATCTTTGTGTAGGTTTAAGATGCAGTAAATTTAACACTTACATTATTAAATAGTATAACTGTAGAACAGAAAAATAATCTGATTTACGGGACTTAATACATTCAGAAGGTATATCCCAAATCTTCCAATTCATCAAAAGCCCATACCCTTCTCCTTACCAATTGCTTGAAGCCTCTGAAACCATCGAATAGTGTTCGGGAAATAATTGGGGAAGACTGGGTTTGGTGCACCGATTAAATCCAGTAGTACAAGCAGGTCCTACAGAAGAAAGAATCTTTAATACAGAATTCTCTACTACACCACCATCAACCACAGCAGCTGCAACCAGACCTCTTGGTTCCTTATAGGTGTTTGATAGCCCTGGCCAAGATCTGGCTTTTCTACCATGGTGCCTAAGAACTCATTAGCAGAACCTGACTCCAATCTGATGCATTTTGCCATCTTTTGGAGGAGCAAAACGGTAGCCTGCTGCTCTGTTCCTCAAGCTGAAGCAAACTGCATCACTTTCTTTGCAGTTTGTGTGTTATATCCCTTTAAAAGAAAAACTAAGGTAGGTGGGGAGAAAGAAGAGGAAATTGCTGCTTCCCCAGAGAACAACAAAGTCTGTCAAGGGAAGGACATTTTATGAGTCACAAGATACAGTGACAGAAGAAAAGTGTCTCAGCAGTGAGCAGGGAAACTAGAAGGCAGTAGGGAGAACGGAGCAGACAACCAGAATGTTAGCAGGAATCCAAAGGGAAACGGAGCTTGCTTGTAGCTTAGCGCTGAGGTAGGGGAGGTCTGTTCCTAGACTGACGATATGTCTGTGTTCTTCCCTACTCACTTTGAATTCTCTCTCTTGAAGAAGGTGGGTATCCTAGTTTATGTTCTAATTAATTTGTGTATTTTTATTTTTCTGTGACTCCTCATACTTGCATGGAGAAGGTCTAAGCAGATTCACCTGAAAAGGTCTTGTCAACTCTCTGTTTTACCACATCTCATAAAATTTCCTCAGGCTTGCTTCTTCCCATTAACTTTGGTGGGGTTCATGGTTTCTTAAGAATTTGGCCAATTACTTACTAATTAAATATTTTTTAAGATGCAATTTACTATTACTCATTAAGGAAGTGAAAGCCACTTACTATGCCATGCAGCTGATTTGTGGTTGTTGAACCAGGTGGATGTGGAGTAGATACCATTTTCCGAGCTAAGTGTTGAGATCCATAGAGGGAATCGGAAGGGGACCACCGCACAAAGGCTTCTTCACCATCAAAAAAAATGAGCTGAAGTGAAAGGTCT
The DNA here is from genome assembly GCF_017639655.2 of Falco naumanni. Taxonomy (NCBI): domain Eukaryota; kingdom Metazoa; phylum Chordata; class Aves; order Falconiformes; family Falconidae; genus Falco; species Falco naumanni. The sequence continues at coordinate 9,679,808 of NC_054065.1, forward strand.
GGTCTTGATGTTGAGCTGGTCTGTTGGAGGAAGTTAAAAATAACAAAACTCATTCTGGTCAGAACATGAAATAAAGGACAAATACTGTAGTCATGTCAGCAACATCAGTAGGGGTATATCTTCAGGTACAAACCTTCCTATGGCTGTTAAAACATGCACTACGGTGTAATAGTAGTAGTCTTTATTATTTATCTAGTACATCATTATGTCATTATTATTTATCTAGCACAGTTATATGTTCTCCAGTCTGGTGCCATTTTGGTTCTGGTTAAAAATTTCATTTCTGACTTTAGCAGACACGAGCTGAGTATGTTGAGACAGGTCTGCAAAACCAGGTAGCAGAAACATCATCTCAAATAACAAGAAGACATGTCAGCAACAACACCCAATGTGAGTGCTCATGGTATTACTCAATAACGCCACAAAGGAGTAATGCCTCTGCTAGAGTTGTGCCTCTGTAGCGGTGAATTACATATTTGTAAAGTTGATGGTTTTTTGAGGGACAGAGTAGCCAGTCGTGAGAAGAATGACCATTTCTTTTCCCTTAGGGGGACTTGCAGCCACCAAGGCAACTTCACTCTAAAACCAAAGCACAGGAATGGAGTAGATACGCCCTTCCCTTTCAGCAACCAAAAATATCATAGCAGTAAAAACTGAGAATATATATCATTAACGTATTCAGGGTCACAAAGGAGACATCTGTGTGAAATTTCTTCCCCATGTAGAAGGAGCCTTTTTTCTGTCTCTGTTTACTAACCGAAGCCTGGTTGGCACCAAAAGCATTTCCTAATAATCTACAACACGGCTAAACCCAGTTTGGTTCTGCTATAGGAACAGTTTTGGGAACTGTAGTCTTGGCAGTTGCTATAAATATTTTAACCCCTCTACTAATTAATGCTATTTCAAGTGAAATCACATGATGTGGTTAAAAAGGTGGGGTCACCGGCAACAGTCATGTCCTGTATGGGCTACAACTTCCAACTAGCTGGAGCTGATCCAACATAAACAGTAGTGGAAACTTCCATAAAATGTTGCTCACATAGGCAAGTTGATATTGATTATGCTTACGTGATATATGGATTTCTCTAATGCAGTGCTTTGCTGCCCTTTGTCCTTTGCACAGGACAGTTGATAGCAGTCAGTTTGCATTACATTCTGGAAGAAACTGTATTAATGCTATTTGAATTTTAGAAAGTGGTATTTGTAGTATTAGTGCTATTACTGTTTAATACATTCCCAGGTCTGAATAAAGTAGAGATGTCTTTTCTCTTTAATTTTAAATTTACTCTATGTAACTGGAGAAACATGAAGATAAAAATTGCAGCTTCAAGTCGAAGTATAAATAGATTTGTCCGAAAACATAACGAAGGCTGTTACGCTACTATAAGCAGAGCAAAAAGGTCATAGCTAATGTATTAAGCAGATGGATGCCAAAGTATATTTTGTTAAGACTGTACAAGCGGTAGCCTGTGCAAAGTAATTAGATTGTCATTTTGTCAAATGCTGTCATCTTACATGATAAAACAATTTAATCAAAAAATAATATGTTACTTGAGAAAAAGTCCAGTCTTTAAGTCAGCATGCAGGTTGTTCCATAAATAACCATCAGGCAAATGTATTCTAAATGAAGGCATATGGGTTACAAGAGTGCTCTGTTTTGTGATTAAAAACACTGGCATATTCTTAATTTCTAATTCTGAAATATTCTTCTGTCAGAAGGCACCAAATCAGTCTCTGAGAACAACTGCCAAGTAATCTGAATACCTGAGCCGAGTGTATTCCCAATGCTTTGTAAAGCATTTGAGAGACTTTTACCTACAAAAGCTCCGGTAGTGTCGAAGTGTTCTTCTGTAAACAGTAAATGCCGAACCAGCAGATGGCACTCATCGATCTGTGATCCTGCGGCCTCTAAAAGCCTGTAGGACCAACAGATTTTGCACCTAGCAATGGCAGCGCTTCAAAGCAGATTTTCATAGCGTAGGTAACACAGACTGATAATATTATGCTATTGCTTGACTGTTTTCCTGTACTCAGCCATGACTTGTTTCATAAACATTTAAATTGATAAAGGAAAACAAGAAGAAAAGCTTGAAACCATCATGGGATGGAGGGATGCGTATATAACTTTCCTTCACAGCGATTAGTTCATCTGTCTCCCAAAACAGAATACAACTGAGAGATTTTAAAAGTGCAAGATTCAGAAAGCAACAAAACTTTGTCAGTGACCCTAGATGTTACTGGACATGAGAGCAACTTCTGAGTAGGGTTCTGCACCTTTTCGATTGAAGGTAGGATTATATTTCAGAGTCTATGAAACGTATTATTAATGTAGAAATTATTATTTTTATGTAGTATATATTAAGTGCTTTTTAGATAGCAAGCCTTTGCCTACGAAGTTTTAATGTGATAATGTATTCTAAAGTTCAGTTCTTCTTTAAGTCAGTAGGAGTTTTACTACAGGCACAGCAGAGAATCAGGCACGCAGACTGTGGGAGAGAACATGGAAGTGCCCAAAGGCCTATTGCTGATGCAAAACCAAATGAAAACGAAACAAGCAAACTACCTTGATCAGCTGAAGCTTGTTGTCCAGGGCACGTGCCAGCTCCAATATCATAGCACAAGGCACGGCTGAATCAGTTGCTCCTACAAAGACTTTCTCATGCCATTGTTGTCTAAAGAATTTTGAGTCGTAGTGGCAAGCAAGTACTAGATGGCGTTTTGCAGAGGGGTTGAGAGTGCTAATAATGTTAGAAAATGTTTGATATCCATATGGTGTGTACCTCTGAAATGTATCTTCTTCAATTTCCCAACCAGCCTGTAATCTTTGAAGACGGTGCTTGATATGCTGCATTTAAAAAAAAGATAAATCAGATTAATATTGCTTGCTTTAGAAAGATGCTGCAGACAAACTGTTATCGGCTAATTAACAGTGGCACTTAAGCTTATTTCTGTAAATTCATGGTATTTTAAACGTTACAGTTTAGAACCAAAAAATGTAATATCAACATATAAAATAAGCAACATCCTTGCTACCTTAGCCTTTGAGTGACTTGCTTTTCATTTTTTCCTTTCATCTCTTGTCTTTGGAGTGTGAAAGTGCTTTGAATGATTGCCCATTACTATGACACATTAAGATCTTGATCTTTGAAGTTTCCAGGCCAGTGTTTTTTCAGGTGTAACCAGGACAGATTTAATGTTTACCTCTTCAAATTTAAACTCAGTTATGCCCTTAAATTAAATGTCAGAACTGGCTGCAGAGAACTTGGCATGGCTATTTTGACATAGATGCCACAGCACTATAAAAAAAATGCTGGAGAGTTGTTGGGGTTTTTTTCGGTTGTGGTTTGCTTGGTTGGTGTGGGGATTTTGGTTTTGGGGTTTTGGTTGGGGTTTTTGGTGGGTTTTTTTAGCTTCCATGAGAAAACCAGCTTTCAAGTGATGTAAGTTGTTTACAAGGCTGTAAGAGACAGTATGATTCCTGGAAATTAAAGAAAGAATTAAACATTTCAGAACAATGTTTTAAAAATGAAATCTTCTAAGTGTAGCTCATGTAAAGATAAAAATTAAGACAGTGACTATAAAAGAGATGATTAATTTTTACGTAACTTCCTACCTAAAGAGAATACCTCTAACCCCAGTTAGATACTGAGTACAGAGTTCTGGCTAACTCTTATTGGAGGGCCATCTCTGTTGAGCAACTTATTTTTATGGATCCCTAGAGTGCTTCTTCAAGACAGATTCCTCTCTTCAGATAAACATTAGGAAAAGCCTCTAAGGGGGTGGGGGGGGAAATACACTTTGAAGACTTGTTCTGCTCTTAGTGAAGTCAGTGGGAATACTGCCATGAATTTTAGCGCTAGAACAAACTTCCATTTTGTTCATAGTCACCCTCTAAAAGCTTTTATGGCATCGTTGTGGTCTGTCTGCTATCTGTAGGCAGAGCAAAGGATGTCTGTTACGGATTAAGGGGAATATATAAGCCTGGATGGAGTTCCCAGTGTGCGCTAGCTGTAACTGGCAGTAGCCTTCTCCCTTAAAGGAGCCTGGTGCTTTTTCTGTGTCTTAGAAAGAAATGTCATTTGTTTCAAACTCCACTGTGCCTTGACAATGGAGGACTCTTTTCCTTTGGTGGGGGTCTACTTTAGTACATGCTGTTACCTTGGAACAGGATGATCCCATTTTGAACATGGTTTGTGGTTTTCTAGCCTAGACTCAGCTGGTTTTTTTGTTTTTCTTACTTTTTCCCCCTTTCATTTGGCTGCCTTCCAGGGTATCACTAAAGAAACCACCAAACTACATCTATAGACGTGCATGCGCGCACACACAAAGCATTAAAAAGCTGTTTTTTTCCAGTTTACAAACTGCAGAGTAGCAAATAAACGTACTGTAGTTAGGGCTGTCTTGGAGCTGTTGCGTCGCTGCCTGAAGGGTAGATGAAGGCTAGTGAGATGTTGTGAATGTCTTGCAGTAAATTCAGCTGTACCAGTTTTGGTCTCCTTGGCTAACAAAATCCAAAGCCGGCACAGCACACAATCCTGAAGACGCACACCGTGACTGCGGAGCAGAGGTGCCGATAGGGCAGCAACCCAGCCCGGTGGTAGCTCCTTGTAGCTCAAATACAGCGTGCTGCAGCTTTTACTGGCTCGGGGTCAGGTGCAACCTGGACGCGTTAGCCCAGCATTAACGGGCTGCTGTGCTTGGGCCAGCAGAGCTAGCTAGTGTGCTGCTTGGAGCTGTGCTGCCCTTCATCATGTTGACCATTTCACCTGCCTGCCCGTTTGGGCCCCTCTGATCCCTTTTTGTGTTGATACACTTGTCTGAAGCAACACTGCAGGGGACTGTAACAGCACAGAACCTCTCCAGAAATGGGGCTGGGGGGAGCCTGGCATTTATTAACTGGTGACCAAAAACCTGCTTCTGTGAGGGAAAGGACAAAGGTTGTGTTGTACTTTTGGTACCAAACCTGAGGCAAGCTTTTTAATTAAAATAATCAATTTTTTAAACCGGTATTTTTATTTTTTTTGTCATGCTATGCAGCCTTGGGAAATAACAAAGTGCAAGCTGTGTCATGTAGGCTTTGTGCAGTCTAGACTTGAACAAAGACAGGGTTCATCCTACTGAGTGAAAGGAATGTGTCTGCCCCGTTAGCGGTCACTAAAGGCACTCAGAATATAAATAATAGATGTTCTGAGAGGTTTTCAGGAAATACTGTCTTACCTGTCGTACGACATAATTTCCTGGTGATCCCGAGTATCTTTCTATTAGGATTGGGCGCAAATCATTCTCCCACATTTCAGAAACATCTGTGTTTGCTGCAACTTTTTGAATAGCATCAGAATGTAAAATTCTTGGTTGGTGAGAATACTGCAGATGGGAGAAAAAGGAAAGATTGCTGTAACTATTACTAGACGTTTTAACCATAGTTTTCTTCAGAATTACAGTAAATGTGATGTACTGCTCTTACTGACAACAAAAAATTAATTTTAAAAAAGCTTTTCTCTCAAAAATGATTGATATTTTTAAGTTCTGTGGCGTCTGTATCTTTGATTTCCATGTAAAATGTACTAGTATTAAAAACATGGGAGAAATTTTAAACCTATGAGCTAGCTGTGAAATCTCAACCCATGATTGGGTTCTCTCTTTTCTAATCTCTTAATTCTGCATGCACCCAGTCATGTCTGCAACCATGCCACCTTCAAATGAGTTTTCCACTGAGACAAACACAGGAAGCTTTGTTTTTAGTAGCAGTAATATTTAGCTTTACCCTGTGTCTACGTTGCGAGGTGCTGTACTGCAAAGGAACGCATAAACCAGCTCAGTCCCAGAAGGAGTGAGGCTGTGTCACTGTGGCCTCTGCCCACGGTGGTGGTGGTGGTGGTGGTGTAACTACACAGCGTGCTGGAGCTCGTCTGGGGCTAGCTGGGGTATACGTCAACTTTGTGACACATGGGTTAACCTCAGAACTGGCAGCTTGTCTCCTCTGGCAACAGCTAGCAGTGCTAGCTACCTCTCAAGCAGCTTCTTTTCTGTTGCCTGAGCACAGACCTTTAGAGCTATTTCAGGTGACCTAGAATACACCAGACATCCTTACGGGGCTGGCAAATGCATGTCTTTAATGTGCAAGAGCCTTGTGCTGTGATGGAGTGATAGCTGAATCCCAGGTGGGGTCCCCAAGGACATCTCAAATGCCCCTTTGGGCACCTGATGTCTATCCAATGTCTAGCAACTGTCTCCTCAGGAACTTCCCTAGCCACTCCTGTTTTCATAGATCCCTATTTTATGCACTATCTTAGGATGCTCCTATGATACCTATATTCCTTAGTTCCCTCTACTCTTCTCTTTCTCCCTGAGAAATCCTGGTCTGTTTATTTGTTCTTTGATCGGAATTGCCTTACATTGTTGATCAGACTTGCTGTCCTTCAGTGTACCCTGTCTATCTCATCCTTTCTGAGATGAGGAAAGCGAGGGAAACTGCAATGTGAGTGCACCATCACTTATAGTGTGTGATAATGGTATTTTATATTTTATTATTTTCTTTTCTTCAGACTGTTTAATAACTGATTTGCTTTTGGGCTGCTGCTGCACCAAACTGACATTTTCATAAATCTATTTAACTCCATGGTTGTATGTATTAACAAAAAATATTCATTCCCTCTCCTTTCCCACTCACTCATGCGCATCATTTCACATTTCTCTGAACTGATTGCTGAAACTCATTACCTGGCCAGAAAGTGTACTGACCTTGAGATCTTCTGCAGTCCTGTATAATGACCTGTTACCTTAATTACCCTGACTGATGAACATTGTCAATGTTTTTTGCCTCACTATTTGTTGTCTTTTCTACTTCATTTGTGTGTGTGCACTGAGCAAAGCAGGCACAAGAACAAATATTTTATAGACCTCACTGTAAACATTTAATTCTACTCTTCTCTTATTTCCTAGCTGTTTATCTTTGCATGGACCTCTTCTCTAATTCCACTTCAGTTCACTAGTGACATTAAGTAGAAGGAAGACAAAAAGACACTGAATCCTACGATGCCAATTTTATTATAGTGTTTAAAGCTGAATTTTAAGACTATAAAGACACCAAATTTTAGGATGTGCAGTTAACATTTTTAATGCTAGCAAATTTAGACATGGGTTGAAGAAAAATTGCATTTCATCTGATATAAAGAAGAACTTTTACAAGTTTGGAAAACGTATTGAAGATGATGCACAAGGTGTCTTTTGAAAGACTAAAAGTTTAATATGGTGGAATTTACACCAGCATACAAAAGGCACAGAGAAAAGAAAATGTTGTCAGGGAGCTGTTCTGTTTGAGGAACAGGCTGTAAGAGGAGAAAGAAAAAATAAAGCAACTTCAGAAGAGTGTAGGAGGACAATTTAATTAGGAAAGCTCAGCAAACAGGCCTTCAGTTGAACAAGTCAAGGGCTCTGTTAAAATGTGGAGTCACCTTGCTTCTCGCTGTAGAGCATGCCAGGGAATTGGGGTCACTGAATCACTTGCAAAGAAACATCATCGTCATTATTATTATTATGAAAGTACCAATGTATGAAAACACTTCAGAAGAGGGGAATAAATTCCCGTTTCTTCAAATTTGGGAAGTGAAAGGAATTACAAAAGTGGTCATGAAATAAAAGAGAAGTGGAATGAGATCTGTGGGTGACTCATTCCTTACCGTGTTGGTCAGTCCCCGTTTCCTCCGTGGCTACAGCAGGGAGGCACAGCAATGTACTTAAAACAGGGCTGTCACTAAACTTTTTGTACTAAGCTGCATAGAAATGCAAGACTTCAACTTCTACAAGCAGCCCACGCTTACCTGCCAATTTTAGTGTATTTCAGCTCTGTGCCAAGGGAAGTTGGCTTCTAAGAACTCTGAAGTTTAGGACCCAATTCCTCCTCCTCAGTGAGAGGAGGAGGGGAAGGTCTGTTCACTGCAGAGTTTCAACTTATGGCTTCCTTTAGGGAGAAGGAACAGAAGTTGTCAAGGGACAAGAATTTGTAGAGAAAGAGGAAGTGGTTCTTGGTTAGTGTCTCCATGGGCAGAGGAGTTCAGATGCTATGGTTGGGCGGTTAGATGATACTACTTACATCATTGGCAAGTAGATTGACTAGTAGGAATGGAATGAGCTGGAGTGTGTTGGTGTGGCTCAAGGGGGCTGAAAAAAGGAGCACTGGGGCTACAGGCTTGTACTTCCACTAGTATGACTAAAAGATTTAGCCTCGTATATTCTTATGTATTATATATACATATATATGTATTATGCATACTACAGATATGTTACAGATACATAGCCTGTACAGGAGCTATATATATAGTAAGATACAATTAACAGAACAGAATTACAAAGTTTCTCCAACCCAATACTTACTTAAGTGGGGAGTGAATAAAATCAAAGAGAAAGGGAATGACTGAGGAGGAGCTGGTGGCTAATGAGCTTCACAAAGGAAGACTAGGGGAAATGTGGACCTGCTCTGGAAGGAAATGGGAGCCCTAGTTACCCAGGCCATGGAGAAGGCTGAGGTGTGCAGTGACTATTTTGCCTTGGTCTTCACTGGCAAGTGCTCCAGCCACACTGCCCAAGTCACAGAAGGCAAAGGCAGGGACTGGGGGAATGGAGAATCAGTGGAGTGAATTCAGAGGAGGACCACGAAGATGATCAGTGGGTTGGAGCTCCTCTCCTCTGAGGACAGGCTGGGAGAGTTGGGGTTGTTCAGCCTGGAGGAGAGCTCTGGGGAGACCTTCAAGCAGTTCCAGTACCTAAAGGGGCCTCAGGAAAGGTGGAGAGGGACTTTTACAAGGGCCTGTAGTGATAGGACAAGGGGGAATGGCCTTAAACTGAAAGAGGGTAGGTTTAGATTAGATGTTAGAAAGAATTTCTTTACTGTGGGGGTGGTGAGGCACCGTCACAGGTTTCCCAGAGAAGCTGTGGCTGCCCCATCCCTGGCAGCGTTCAAGGCCAGGCTGGATGGGGCTTGGAGCAGCCTGGGCTGGTGGGGGGTGTCCCTGCCGGTGGCAGGGGGGTGGAACTAGGTGATCTTTAAGGTCCTTTCCAACCCAGACCATTCTATAGTGGCACGTTATGATGGAAGCTTCATTTTGCCAGTTTTCCTGGACTCTGCTCTATTGGTGAAGAAACGGTGCACTGGATTAGTGGAGTTCAGTCAGTTCTGGCTGAACTTTGAGTTCAGCTCTTCTATAAACACCTGGAGATGGGCCCTAGAAGTATGTTTTCCGCTTGGATATTCCTGAACCCTTTAACTGAATGTAATGTGCAGCTGTATGCCCTCCCATCTTCCATGTGGTTTAGTTCTTCACAAAGAAACTGTTAGTGTTTCATGATCGACTGCTAAGAGAAATCAGGGGTTCACTGCTCATTACTCTTTTCCTCGCGATTGCTTTTTTCACTGTTTCAGAGAACACTGAATTACAACTGACAGAGGATGGCTCTATGACACGTTAGGGTATTATATCCATTTAAAACCGTTTTACAGTAGCTGTCAGCACTGTCCCTGCTTGTTTTCCCCAGCTACATGGGCATCGCTGCTGGCAGAGCCATGTTCTCTCAGCCTGGAGGCACCGTGCTGCGAATCACGCTGAAAAGCGGCGTGTAACTGAATGTTACATACAGTATAAATTCGGGGTTTGATCCCTCTTGCCCTGCTCAGGTTTCCCCTAATTCTCCGGCTGCCTCAGCCCGTCGCTCCAGCAGCCCGGTCCCGGGTGGCGTTAAGGCATCGCCGACACACGAACGCGTGGAGCCGCCCCGCTGCCCGCCGCCATCCCCGGGGGGCGAGAGGGGCGCCATGTTCCGTTCCCCTCCCCGCCCCACCTGCGCGGCCGGCGGGCTCGGCGCGACGGGGCCTCAGGGCGGGCGGCAGCCCCGGCAGCCGTTCCCGCCGCCCGGGGGGGTGCTGGCCGCGGCCAGGCGGAGGGGCGCCGAGAGCCTGAGGAACGCAACCGTGACCCACCTTCTCCAGGGTCCACTCTGCGCCGGTGTCCCCGCCGTGCGCCAGGTGAAAGCAGGCGGCGGCGCAGAGGCTGAGCGCCCCGAGCAGGCGGGGAGCGGCCGCCGCCCCCTCGCCCCCCGCCATCCCTCTCCTCTCCCCTCACGGCTCTCCCGCCGCCGCCTTCCCTCCGCCCCTCCGCGGCCCGCGGGCGGGAAGGGGAGCGCCGGGGCCGGGGCGGGCGCTGGGCTCTGCCGGGCTCCGCCAGCCTCTCCCAGCCCCTCTCCCCTCCGAACCGAGCCGCATCCTTGGCGCCACGTCAGCGGCGCCCGGCGGGCTGCCCGCCACCGGCCCCGGGCCCGCCGCCCCCGCCCCGCTCCCGCCGCCCGCCGTGCGGCGCGGGGAGCCTGCCGGGGGCCGCTGCTCCGCGCCCTGAGGCGGGCTGGAGCCTGCGGTCCCCCCTGAAAACGCGTGTTTCGGGGGGGCAGCCCGGCGCTGCGGGGGGGCTCCCTGCGGTCCCGGTGCCGTCCCTCCCGGTGCGCCTGACCGAGGGCGGGCGGGGGCCGCCCCCGGGATCGGGCCCATGGCCAGTGCCAAACGGGTGTGCGTGGGGGTCTGGAGAGGCAAAGACCTATGCAATTGCGAAGCGGTTTAATTTATTATTCCTTAAGCTCCTCTCACCACCTTTCTTAGGCCTAAATACTTGCTAGAATGACAATCCCATCTTGCCATTTTACATTCTGTAGTTACACCATTGACTGCCAAGGAAGCAAGATCTGTAGTCAGGCGCTCTCTTGCAGCAGACCCCAATGAAATGATTAAACCAAAGATAAAAGCTTCTGAGCACACAAGCCCTTCTTTAGTCATTTGACATCCCTGTCCTTGCTCTGTGGCATTGGAGAAAACATCTGACTATTCTGCATCACAAATGCTCCATTTAAAGCCTCCAGTTCTTACAGCATTCTTAAAGTTCAGGCTTAATGCTGAAAAAAAATGAGAAAAAAAATATGAAGCAAGCAAGAAAGGAGGGCGCGAGGAGGAGTATCATCTTGCTGCTCTTCAGCCTCGCGCTGGAAAGCCACATCCTGGCAACCACAGCTTTGCAAGTGCTCAAACTGTCTGTGAGGGCGATATGAGAGACGTGGAGCGATTTGTTGCTTTTCAGATTCTTGACACAGATTCCACTGATTTCCTAGAAAAGCTGGTGGACCTGCTGCCCAGCATACAGATGGGATCTCTGGTGGTGATAGTTTTACTGCAGATTCAGCGTCCTTACGGTTGATACTCAGAATGTGGCTGTATCCAATTTTTTTTTGTACATGGGGAAACAAAGATTTAATTTAAATCAATGTCATTTTTTTCCACTCACAAAAGTCCACACATTGCTTTGTTAGGAAACTGGTCCAAATGCAAAGGCAAGTCACTGGTGAATAGGGAGAAATGGACAATCATCTGATTACCAAGAAAAATCAGCGTGGTTTACAGATTCTTAGGCAAAAGCCCTGGCATGTCTGCAGAGATCAAGTCACAGGAAATCAGTCCAAATCCCCCTACCAAGTTGACAGTGATCCCAACAGGACTACACAGCAGAACAAAAATCTGTTGCCCCTCCATCAGATTTCCTGTGGTTGACTATATAATCAAGATGCTGGACAAAATTTCTGGCTGATGTGCCAGGGTTCTCATACAATTTAGCAGAAGAAAAAATAATACAATAGCTACAGGAGAAATTTGCCAAGAATATAAGCTTGATTCGGGACCAGCTAATACTGTTTTTCTCTAAGGGACTGTGGTCCCATGGAGGGCTGGAATTCTTTGCTAGATTATGAATGTGGCAAGCATAAAGTCAGCTTAGGACAGTGTTGATCTCACCTACATGGGAAACACAGATAAAAATTTAAGTGCTGGACCAGATGTGTAGAGAGATTGAACAAGAGTTTTTAAAGGTGTTACTTTCAAAATTTGAAGTAGAGATCTCCCTTCCCTCCCCCTCATAACCACCCCAGAAAGTTCTATGTCTAATGATACAAAGATGACTGAGGAAAAAAAATAAAAGAAGCATCTATTGAAATGTAACAGAAATCAGTGCACTTCACAGCTGAAAAGAGAATTATGTAACTTTTTAAAAATAATACACAAAGTTTAAAAAAATCAATCAAAGGTGACAAACATTTTGTTTTGCCAGGGATTAGTAAAGAAAAAAACATGTTGTTTAGTCCTACTCCATACTACCAAATTGAAAAATGTCAATGAATTGCCCAGCTGACCAGCCGTTCTGTTTTATGCATTTTAAATAGTTGGTTTATTATCCTGAAAAAATCAAATAGATGTAACCAGATATCATCTAGAGAGAAAAGACGGTAGATTATGCAAAGAAAATCATACATTATCTGTTCAAATATAATCTTTACATCGTTCCTTTCCTGTAAGCCAGCTGATGTGACAGTGCCATCTATTGAAGTCCCGAAGGATAGACGTTGGAGGCAGCACTGCCGAAAGCTTTTCCTTGTGCTGACCCTACAGCATGTAAGCATTTGTCAGCCCAAACCGCTTCTGGGAAGCTGAGGCTGCATGCTGTGTCATTACCTTCGTTATAACTGGAGAAATGCACCGTCAAATGCTGCGGATTTGTTTCCTCAAGAACGGGATCCCTGCCTCTTTCACCATTTCGAATACAGTTTTGATGCTCAACTCTTTCAAGTGGCAGACCCGTGGTGGGGAGAGGAGAATAAGTGTGGTTCGTTGTGGTTTAAAACACAACGATTTGCCAGCTATGGTAATGCTGCTATGGCCGATTTGCCAGCAGTGGTAAGCCAGCAGTTAGAATACACAGTCTGAGATGTCCAGTGCTTGGCAGCCTGGGCTGCCGCATATTAGAAATCCGTAGGCAGCTCTTACAGCTCAGAGGAAGAGGGTGGCATTCACAAAGAAGCACATGGGCCTGCAAGTGCCCGGTGCTCATGTGCATGCTGTGGGCTTGAGCTGCTGTTCACCCCAGCCAACTCGTCCACCGCTGATTCCTGTGGGGTTTGGAAGAGAGCCTTTATCAGGCTGTGGAAGTAACGTGCTTGGTAATTCAGGTTTAACAGATTCTCTTCCCATGGGCTGATGTATTCATGGACAAGGTTTTAGCAAGTGAAGTGTGCAGGTTAGCCTTAAACATCTATTTAGGGAAATGACTTTATGTTTATTTCAGAGTCGGTACAGTAGGATTATATGGTATGAATGAGGCTACCCACCTGGCAGGCATAAGGATCTGTGAGATCATTCTTTAAACTAGTAGGGGGTAAGTGAATTCCAAAAGGTCAATTACATATAACAAACAATATATTTTGTTTTCAGTGGATTTATACCAAGGTAATTTTTTATTCCATGTGTTTTAAGCTTATACTAAACTTTTCACTGTTTTGTTGGAGGTGGATTTTAGGACAAAGTTCAGCTAAGGGCTCAAACCGAGACGATGAGGTAATTCAGAGACACATCCACATTTCAGGATTTTATCCAAACCAAACCTGAACTCCTAACTCTTTTTCAGTTCTCTAATGGGGAGAGGAGGAAGAAAAGAGACCATGAGCTGGGGGGGGGGGGGGGGGGGGGGGGGGGGGGGGGGGGAAGGGGTGGGGATGGGGGGAAGAAAAGCAGGTCAAAATTTTGTCCATAGAGATATTAGTTCCTCTTTTTTGCAAGCATTTTTTGCAGATCTTGCAAATCCTGAATGGGGGCACTTGCTATGCAACATCAGTGTCAAAAGCAGTGAAAAATAATCATGGCAGCACATGTTTATGGAATTTCTCAGACAAATGCACCAGTCAACTCTCGCAAGATGTTGCCTTCTTTGTAACCAGATAGATAAGAAAATATTCCAAACATCAGATTGGTGAATAGAAATGAATACATTATGCTTCCATTTTCAGATACAAAATATCCAAATGCTATCGACATTACTTTCAAACTGGAAAAGCTTGAAGCATTTTTAGTTATCTAACAGTTGTTCCGAATGCATTTGTCTATGTAGACCTAGCGGTCCATATAGAATGAAACCCATTTTTTTATATAAAAGCAAATAAATACAATAAAAGTTACCCCTATTCCTTGTATCTTGTGGCTGTCAAGAGGGAGTGATCTGTAAAGTGCAGCTGGCTTCAGTAGGGAAAGCTCTGCGCTGTGAAAACAAGCTAACCATCTGAGGGAATGATGTGGGCTCAGAAAAAAGGTGAACTTTGATGAAATCCACAGGAAATCAGTAAATACGGTAGTCACAAAAATAACAAACAGAATGCTCGCTCCGTCAGCTGGTGCAGAGAGGGCTAATGCTGTCACGATGCTGCACTATATAGTCACACAAAGTCAGTTGCGCATATACACAGATGTATGTGCTGCTCTATACATAGATGCTGAAATGCAGAGCTGCTTTCAGATGTGTGTGCAAATACTTACAGCAGTTTGCTTTCTTGTGGCTGATGCTTTCCTGTGTTCTGTAATAAATTGATTTAACTAATCCATCTTCTGTTCTAATTTATGAAAAAGCAGCTATTATGGCTTAAGGCAGCAAATTAAATGGCACCAACCCTATTGGATGGTATAAAGCTGACCTTCTTTGCAAAGATGTTTAATCGTTGCCCAGTGACTGTGGTAATACCTTAGACCCATCTGGTATTGTCCATAAAGCACTGTTTTTAGGGCTGTTACTCAGAATGTGAGAAGCTTGCCGCACTTTAAATATTCCAAAGTATGATTCCTTGCTGTGCTAAACATCAAAAATCATGTTTATGGAGGCAAGCTCTATGTTTACAGTGGTGGCGTGTGGGAGTCCCACTTCAGAGGAAAAAGGAAACGAAGATTGCTCAGTTATCTGGTGCAGAGCTTTGGCAAGAACATCCTCTATTCATGGAATAGCCTTCATTAAAAAGTCCCAGGGTGTTTTTTTAGGATTCAAAACCAGTTAAAAGCAGAATCAACCGTTAACTGCTACAGTTTTAGTTTAAAGTAGTTCCAGATTTTGACAAGAAGCTTCAGGCTAATTATTTATCAAATAAACTGGCTCCAGTCAGAATACGGACCTGGTTACAGTCTATATCAGCTGCACTGTGTAAAGGTTTGATGCAAAACAAGGCAAAGTAAGTGAAAAGACTCCACTCAGCTTCAGTGGGTTTTAGGCCAGGCCTTAGGAGCGTGAGATGAAGGAAATGAGAAACGTACATTACAGACAGCACTACAAGTGACAGAGCACTAATCTGTTTCTCCATCTGCGTCTCGCTGAGCTGAGAATTGGAAGCCTTTGAATTTCTGTTAACAGTTTGCCTTTTCCACATGTTTTCGGTCTGGTATATAATTTAAAATGCAGTTAACTCCTTACGGTTTTAAGAATCGTACAGAGAGATTGAATCCAAATTCAAGAAGGAAGATTATGTGTTTCCTTTTGAGGGGAGCTTTTTGGCTGGAGGGAGGTTTTAAATACCGTTTTGCCTTGTGACTGGCTTTACTCAGTATTTCTGCTGAAAGCGTTTGCTAAATATCTTGCGTGCAGAGATTTGCTGGTGATGCAAGGGGGGCATCACTAACGCGGAGCAGAGGACGGGATTTGGGTGAATTAGCATTCGAAGCTGAGGAGGGGCGGGGGGGCCGAAGCACTGTAGCAGACAGGGACAGCCATGTCCGAAAGGGCCCGGAGAGCTTCTGCGGCAGGCGGCCAGCTCGCCCGCTGCTGGGGCTACCGCGGGGAGCGGGGGGGGGGGCGGCAGGCACGCTGCTCGCACGGAGTCCTTTCCAGCTACCGGGTCGGGGCGGCCACGGAGGAGACCAGCGTGATCCTGTGACACACTAGGTCAAGTATTTCCTGTGCAGAGATGAAGGGCCCCGTCCCAGGCCAGGGGGGAGATCCCCCCCTCCTCACCCCGCGGGGCCGCGCCGCCCACGCCCCGTCAAGGTGAACGGAGCGCGGCGCCGGCGGCGGGCAGGGCCGCGGCGGGGCGGGCAGGCCCGGGGCGCTCCCTCAGGCGGGGGGCGGAGGAGCCGGCGCAAGGCGAGGCCGGCGCCGCCACAGCGGCAGGCGGGCACCAGCTGACGGGGGCACAACTTTCGGCCGGGCCGGAGGCGGCGGGGGCCGAGGGGAGGGCGGCGGCGGCGGCAAAACGGAGCGGCACAGCGTCCGCAGGCGCCGCGCCCCGCCGCCCCGTTAGCGGTCCGGGGCATCACCGCCACAGGCAAGAAAACTAACGGAAACTCTGCGGGGCCCGCCCGCGCACGCGCCGCGGAGCGCCGCCCGCGCGGGGCACGCCGGGGCGCGTAGTTCGCTCGAGCGCGGCGCCGCGGGCCGGAGCGCGGCCGTGGGACTGCAGCTCCCGGCAGCCCCCGCGCCGGCCGCAGCCCGTCCCGGGCGGCTCTGGGGTGTGCGGGGCGCCGCGGGCTGCGCGGCGGGTGCGATGCGCGCGGGGCAGCTGCGGCCCGGGACAGCCGGCGTCTGGCGGGGCCGCAGGTGAGGGCGGGGGGGCGCGGGGGCCGGGGGCCGGGACCTGCCGAGGGGAGGCGGCGGGGGGGGGGGCGGGTGGCCCGGGCTCCGCCGCGCCGGGGAAGGGCGGGGGCGGGCTCGGAAAGTTCCTGCCGCGGCCGGAGCGGGCGACGTCGCCGTCGGCGGCCCCGGCCAGAGCCCTGCCCCGGGGGGCTGCGGGTGGGGGAGCGGGGGTGAAGGGGCCGTCGACAGCGGCATCTCCGCTTTGGCGGGGGGGTGCCCCGGGTGGGGGTGCCGGGCCGCGGCCACATCATCTCCGGGGAGCGGCGCGGCGGGGAGCCTGCCGGCAGGGGCGGGCCGCCCGGCGGGGCTTTAAACCTGGGGGGGGCGCGACAGGACGCGCCGGGCGGGCTGCCGGCGCCCGCCCGGCCGGGGCTGCGTGACCCGCGGCAGGCAGGGACGCGGCCCGCCCCGGCCCGCGGTGGCGGGGAGCCGCCCGCCCGCCCCCCCGGCACCTGCGGGCGGCCCCGGGCTGTGGCTTCGGTCCCTCCCGGCGGGAAGCGCCCGGGGCCCGCGGCGGGGGAGGGGGCCGCTTGGAGCGGGGCCGGGGCCGTGTCGTGCCTGCGGGGGGAGGGAGGGCACAGCCGGTGCCGGGTGCTGGGGAGGCCGCCGGGGAGCGGCCGGGCTAGGGGGCAGCCCCGGGGGGAAGGGGCGGGGCGGGATGCGGGGGGATGCGGGGCTGGGGCAGCCGGCGCCCTCCACGGCCCTTCGCCTCTCTGCTTCGGCAGCTCTGGGGGATTTTGTAACATATATATATAAACATAGAATCGTAGGACTGAACATACGTTTCGGTATGCACTGATTTGATGTTCAGAATCCGTTTATCCTAACTACAATTTAAGCACTTTCAATGGTTTTCCTTTCTCAGAAAGATCCATGCTTTCCTACCAAGTACCAAAAATAAACTCCGTTAAAGGCTTGTATGCAAAGACACTTGGTATGAAAAATGCAAACGCATCGTAGTTTTGGTAAATACAATTACCATTCTAATTAGGCAGCTGTAGGTGAGCTTTTGCAGTGTGTTTTCACTGTCTGAACTTGCTTAGTAGACCCGTTAATTCTTTCACATCATATGGTGCTTGCATTTTCTATCATGTTGGTTAGGCATTATTGCCTTTAATTCAGATCCACTCCTGAGGCTTGTATTTGCTATCTCTGGTGTCTGTGAGAGGTGAGGGATAGAAAATCAGTATGCAGAAAACAAAAAGAAGTCATCTTCCAGCAGAGTTGAAGGCACTGTGAGGTTGCTTTCTTGAGAGAGGTACTTAAATGTTGCTATACTTACTCTTCATATTTATGGCCTTCCTCTGTATCACATTTAGTGTGTTCTTTAAGGCAGAACTTGTCTTTTCAGGTATTGTTGGTAAGTGCCCAGCAGCTCTTGAGTATTTGAAGACAACAGTTTGTAGATACCTGTGCTGAAAATCTAGAAGGTGTCAGATCTGTCTTCTGGAGCCCCTGTTAGGAATTTTTATCGCAGAACCAAGACCTTATCTTCCTTGCAGTACTGCAATTTGTGTACCTCTCTTTCTTTATCTGCCTTTTAGAATGGGGTGGCAGTGGGGTTTTAAATTACCGTGCTGGTAAATACCAGAGGCGCGTAATCTATTAAATGGACTGTTTTACCACTTATCAGCCTTATTTCTATTAAGGACAGTTTATATTGTGTGTGATAAACTGTGGCATCTCTCTTCTGAAATTTCATGTGATCTTAGTAATACCTGTTCTGAGATTTTGTTTCTGTTTGTAAGGGAAGGAAGGAGGAGGTGAGCTTACTGATTTTTGTGCCCTGTGTAGTTCTATCCTCCTCTAAAAACTATTAGCAATACGTAGTATCTATGTTCTTAAACCACTCTTGTGTTCAGGTGTAAATTCTTCTGTGGCAGAAGTTGCATGAGGAATCTAAAAATGATTGTTTATGAGCATTTCAGTTGCTCATGAAATGCTTGAAATACAGAATCAGGTGGCACACCACCTTGTAACGAGTACTGTTGAGCCTGTGCTCATGAAATGATTTATTTTCAAAGGTTGTGGCATACTCGCTTTTTTAATCAGACATGTGAGCATTAAATGATTCCCTTCACCCCCCCCTCCCCCCCCCCCCCCCCAAAGGAACCAGTGCTCAATGGTATGAGTTAGTCTGTGTAAATGTTCTTCAGTTGTCTTGAATAAAAGTATTAAAATGATACCCTGAGTATGTGTTACATAGAGGGTTTTTTTGAATTTTGACATTATGGGTTTTTTTGACATTTCAATGCATTTAATAAATTTCCTTCCCTGCCCACCAGCTTCTCAGTATACACCTACAGAGCAGAGCTGTGGTCTACTCCCCTCCCCAACATTTTTTTTTTCTTTTAACAGTTAAGTGCTTTGCTCTGGTAAATTACTGTTAATTAACAGATGTGGTAATGTATTGGGCAGTATTAGGTCTGATTTTGTCTTGTGTATCATACAGTGCGAAAACCGTTAACTTCCAGTTATAAGTACAAAATCTTACTAACAACTTATTTCAAGGAACTGGTGATCCTGCCACCTCAAAAATAGAGTGGTTGTGACATTGCTATGCAATTTTGTGCATTTCATGTGAATTAACAACTTTGTCTTTTCTCCTACAGGCAGAGTACAACATTTCAAAATGCTGGGGATTATCTGGATGAAGTCAGAGATTACATTTAATGTGATTGTGTCTTCAGACATTCTGCTCCTGCATTTCATGAGCTAAAATATTTTATAAAAATGAAGTCAGATACCTTCACAGATCTCCAAATTAATAGTGTCCTGTGAATTCAGAGAAGACTTTCTGAAGGAGGAATAGATTCATCACATACGTGGACTTCTGTTGTTGCTCAAGGATACTTTTTTTTTTTCATTCTACAAGTCTGTCTACACAAAGATGAGTCTGCATTTAAGATATGATTTGTGGAATTAAGTGAACGAAGATACTTTTAATGACTTACCAACGTTTATTTCAATCTGTGTTTCCAGCTTTTTTTTTAGTACATAAAAATGAAGGACAAGTATAAAACAGCAGAGCTGGTGTATTTCTGTGAGGCCTTTATGTAAGCGTCTGTTGTCTGGACGTGGTGCTAAAGGACAGGCAATCTGCTTTTGCTCAGCTGATTGTAACTGCAGAAGGAGAACCTTTATTTAATGTAACTTACAGCTGAAGTTATTTGCTCTTTGGCTTGCACAGAATGAAAGGGAAAATTAAGTTTTACTAGTCAGGGGTGTTTTACTGAACTGAGAAAGGGAAAGTTACATTATCCTTGTTTCCATTTCAAACCAAGAACTGACGAGATATTTTTCTTAGAATTTGACTACTAGGGAGATCTTGACAAAGTAAAGCAAGTCAGATGTCAGCAAACAACTCTTCTCCCCCATCCTTACAGAAGTTTTCCCCACCTACGTGTCATGCTGCTGCACCACAAACCCCAACTTTGTCTTCTAGTCCCCAGTCGGGGCTCTCCAGTCGACTCTCCAATGGCAGTTTCAGTACCCAGAGCCTCACCAACTCCCGGGGCTCTATGCATGGGGTCTCCTTCCTTCTGCAAATTGGTCTCACTCGAGAGACTGTCACCATTGAAGCTCAGGACCTGTCCCTCTCTGCTGTTAAAGACCTCGTGTGCTCTATAGTTTACCAGAAGGTATAGTACAACGCTACCGTGTTCTGCTGATGGTGACGGTTGTTTTGTAACAGTCTGCTTAGTAATAACAGCGTCTGACTTGGAATATGCCAAGAAGTTTGGTACAGGGACAAAGATCCATGTTAGGTATTTGTGTGTGTGTGTGTATATATATATATATATAAAAAAAAATTGCACATATATATATGTGTGTGTGTGTATTAGTTATGCACAAAGGAATTTTGCTAACTCCCAAGACAGAAGCTGTTAATTTCAAATCATCTTGTTGTGCTTGCTTGTGAAATCTAGTAAAAGATGATGTAGTGGTAAATTTTCTCTGCAAGAATTAGTTTTAACAATATGGAGAATATGTTTTCTACTTTCAGTGATTGTCACTGACACCTTAGGTTTTTACTAGTTGAAGCTTACTACTGTTAAGGGGTATTCTTGGAATCGTATAGCCAGCTGTAATGAAAGGACCAGTTGTGGTTACAGAAACACACTGTGGCCCTGCAGACTTGCATGATATTTTCTTTTTGTTTCTAGTTAATAATTAAACCCCCCGCCAAACAGCTAATACTGTCCTAGTGTTGTTTTTCCACATAAGGAATACGTGCCTTTCGCTTTTATAAGCAGATTATTATCAGTGTAATTTCTGCTAAGAGGGGGTCGACCAAGAAATGTAAAAATCTTAGCATACTTTTCAAATGTGTCTTGGTTAAGCTGTTGCAAGTTCTGACTCTCTAGGAAGGAAATAACATTGATCTTGCTGTTTCTGCATCCAAGTGTTATTTTGTTTAGGTTATATCCTACTAAGCAACCTGAAAAGTAGTTAAGTAATAGTTAATATTGTTTCATAAAATAATTAAGAAATAATTGTTCTCCTTCCTCGAGGGAGGGAGCTGAAGGTAGATTATTTTTTAGGGAAATGTTTTGAATTGTTGTGATTGTTGTTTATGGTTGATTAGTTTCATCAGATGATTCTTTTTCACTTAGTAGCTTGAAAGAATGTAAATGCAGACATTGTATGAACTCTCATGTGCATATGCTAGTGTATCTTTTTTATTTATATTATATATAGTGTATATTTTCCCCGTCTCATAACTTACTGCCTCTTATGTATTTTTACATACTAGTTGTCAACCAAACTGATTCCATAATAACTTTAGGGGCTACCAAAATTTGGCATACTTAGTTCCTTTCTGAAGAGACAAGTTATTAGAGTCAACTTTTTTTTTTTTTATTGGTACCATGCATGTTAGGTGCACTTCATCGCAGCCATTTTAGGAGCTGCTTTTTTCTTTCTGTGTCAACTCCTCTTTGCATCTGCATGTTTCCTGTCTGCTGTCTTAAAGATGAAAACAAATACATTCACGCTTATTTTTGTTTTGCCTTTTTGTTCTTTTGGCAGGCTCAGCTAAAAGTTTAGCTCAAGGAACTTCTTATATGCTGAACCTAATCTATTGCAAAACTGAGGGGGATTTCACGATCAGTTTTCCTCTTTTGTCTGGCTTTGATTCAGTGTATGCTCTGCTGCAGCTGATGCTACGAGTAGATGACTGCTTAGTGATAACGTGTTTGCAGGCAGCAAACTGATCAGGAGACGACCTTGTGTGATGGATTCATCTTTCACAAGTAGTTTTGCAGCCAGTGCACAAGTGGCAATATCCTCCCTCTACCCTCTGTTTGACAGCAATACATCCTGCCTTGACTTTTTTTTCTCTTAGATCTGGTGACTGTTGCAGACATATTAAATATTCTAGTATTGATGTAGAGATAATTTTGTATTTATGTAAAAATTGTAAACTGTGTTCTTCTGTGTATTGTCACGTGTATAAGTTGCTTGTTTTTTCCAGTTGAAAGCTTTGAAGATACTACATGTGCTGTTGAGATTCAACAGTGTTAAAGATTCCCTTTCCTCTGGTAATCCACAAGACAGTGTAAACAGGCTTTCTTGACCAGTTCTTGGCTCTCAGCTTCAGGGTTACCGTATAGGTTGTTCTTGTGATAGTTCTGTAGTTAGCAGTATCTGTTTACTGTTGGATTTTTTTAATTAAATAGGAGAAATAGCTTTTTTTACTTGGAATAATTTGTAGCTTTTCTTCTTATCTAAGCGTTATCTCTTTACGAGCAGAATTAAATGGAAGTTTCCTTCCTAACTATCTGAGGCTGTGATTAAAGTATCAAAAATGTTGATTGGGTATTAACAGCAGATCTCTGAGAAGGCTGGAGTTTAACCTTTGTGAAAGTAATTACAGCATCCTCAGAAGTTTTCAGAAAAATAGCTTTATGCATTATCTTTATTTCTTTCAGGGGAAATTAATCAACTGGGGGGAAAATAGTCCTGCAAAAGCAGTTTAGTTAGGAAATAAGCACTGTGTTTACCTAACGTGTTTTTCTTAGTGCTTTCCGTATTGCTAGTCTTGCTGGATTGTTGATGGTCAGCTGTGCTTCCTGCTTCAGGTTTAGCTTGTACAGGTTTTGCAGAAGGGTAGTTAAAAGTAGCATCAACAGAACTGAAACTAAAGAGGCATATGTCTGCTAGGAGAACGAGATAAGTAATGCAAATATTTTACGTGCCTCTTAGCTCTGTTAGAAATGTTCTAAATATCAGGAGAGGAGCAAAAACTTTTTTCAAGTTCCAAGTTAAATTCAGGGAGTGCTATGTTAGAGAGATTGTGTATTGGAACATTTAATAGAAGTCCTCAGAAAAACCAAACCTTAGACTTCATAGGGATGCTTCAAAAGATGCTCGGTTATAGTCTCTGTCCATCTTCTCTGTTCACTCCTTATCTAGACTGCTGTACGTTAAAGCACTAGGCATACGGTTCTCAGGGGGAGTCTGAAGAGGAACCAAAGCACGAACAGATATGACTGCTGGAGTAGAGGGAGTGTGTTTAGAAGCAGAAAAATGTGTAGCATAAATTGCAGGTGGACAGTGTGTGTCCTTGCACAATGATCAGATATTACAGAGGCAAGTTCTTAATCCTCTTCTGTGTTTAAATACCATTTCTTTGTTCCTCACATGAGAGGACATGCAGCAGAACATTGGGCTTAAACAGCTTAAAACTAGAAACTCGCTTACAGTGATGCTCCACTGCCTGCAAACTGAGAATTATGTAGGACAGCGTGCTATAAATGCTTTATTCTAGCTTATGTATTTTGTTCCAGTTAAACTAATATCTGTAAATGAGGAACATTTGTTTGTTCTGTGCTATTACCTGTATAGTAGTATCAGTACCTGCAAGATTTATTGTACCTTTTTTCTTAATCTTCCAAATCTTCACTTTCATGAATCTGAAACTTCCCTTATCTACCTTTTTTATCTACAAACCTGTCCTTCATCCTTTCGATTTTCGGTCGTACTCAGCACTCCTCCTCCTTTACATACTTTTCCTCCAGTGGCTTTGCATTTTGAAGTAGGCTAGTTGCTCTCCTACCTGAAGATGTTTGCCTGAAGTTCTTGTGATCCTTTCTAACCGTTGCCCATACAATATGTTTCTTAATTTTCTAAACTAGTTTTTCTTTTTCTGCTTCACTGAACCCACCCAAATGGTCACCACTTAGCAAAGTGAAAGGGCTGTTTCTTATGTCTTATTGATGAATAAGCTTGTCTCAGATTTTTCTTCTGTATTTTCATAACATGGTGCTCTCATATGTCTTAAATTACAAAAAAAAAAGTGCTAAACCAAACTTACTTTCTCGCTTTCTTCCTATTCTTTCTCTGCCCTTGTATATTTCTAGTGTTTCATTCATGTTTGCTGCACTTGCTTCCTCTCTAATTATCTTTTTCTTATCAGCTTGATCCAGCCCAGTATTTTTTTGTCTATCTTGTGTTCTTACTTAGCTCACCTCCAAACGCAGTCTTTCCTTCCGTGGCCTGCCTGTTTTGGGTTTGCTGTTAAGCCTTCTTCACCAACGGTGCTTACAATTCTGCTATTGCTGAACTTTTCCATATGTAGTATATTGTTTTTCAATTTCTTTCTTCAAGTAGTCTCAAAATTGTCTTGCCTATGTATAGGCTTGAAAACCTCATCTAGCACCTGTTGCTTTCATCTTGATTCCTGTAACTCATGCGTGTTTGGTGTCTTTGCTTTAGCTAGCAATAATATTTTTGTTGTCTTCATTTTTCTTTATCCTAACATGATCACTCTTTCAACTGCATGTGTAATTGTCTCTCAACGACAAATTCATGGTGGTTTATAATCAAATTTCTACTTGATTACTGGCTTGCTTTGTGCTTCTTTGTTCTTTCATCTTTTTGGCTATTTTTTTCTATGTTGGGATTTTTGGTCATCTTTCTCACTATAGGCAAATCCCTCAAGGTGTCATTATTTACCTTAAATATTGTCTGCTCTCCCAACAGTACTTACACTTTATAATTCCCCAATTGTTTCCAGTCACATCATGCTGTTTTGACTTGCCTGAATTCAGGCTTTAATCTGTCAATAGCCACTTACGCAGATACTTGTATTTGTTTCTTCAAGGCTCTGGACTGTGTAATTTGTTGAGAACACAATCACTGGAAGTATAGCTGTGTTTAAAAGGAGTTAAATTTTGCATGTTACGCTTGCTTGTGAATCTTTCTACTGTGTCTGTAGCTTCATACTTTTATCATTTTTATGAATATAGTCCTGGTATGTTATATTCCCTGGTCAATAACTTGACCTGGTCAATAATTAAATGTGATCCTGTCAGTGTGTATGCACTTTTTGGTAGTTGTGCCTATTGCTTTAATTAGACTAGGTCAGATTTCATTCTCGTTAATTGGAATATGACTGAAGTCCTTGGATTGTTTGGAAAACTAGCCAGTTGCCTTTGAAGGTTAAGTAGGCTAGGGTGGGAGGGGGAGAGAGGGAGATGAGGAGACGCGTTCTAAACATTTTGCTTTGATAATTGGGGATGGGGCAGGGGGAAAGGCTGCCATGAAGAACATGTAAATGTATCTGTAGAATTTTCTAACCAAGTGACAGCTGTATACCTGTATTATTTGTATGCCTAAGAACTCAAATTTTAATGGGGCTGAATTAAAGTAGTTTGGATAGCTAGCTCTTCAGCGAGGGCTGCTGTAGCGGAAAAAAGTGTTTATTTTAAAATACTTTAAATTGTCATGTTGTGAAAAGACCAAAACATGTGGAAAGAATATGAGCTGTCTTCCAAAGGTTTGGACACTGTCATGGTAATGGCTGTCTAACCAAACTGTGGCAGAGGTGTTGACTTGAAGCTTAATATGATTTCTCAAGTGTTAACAGATGTTTCACTAATAAAATATTGAGGAGTAAAAGGATCATATTACAAGGATCTTATTACAATCCATCCATATTACAAATGGATCTTTACAACTCTTGCAGTAACAACTTAATTTGGTGTAGTAAAAAAGGTAGCAGTACTACAGCCTTCCTTCCTGGTTTTTCTCCAGGTTAAGCTTATAGTAGTTTTAGGTGCTTGTTTTTGAATGACTCTCAAATGAATGCGAATCATGTTTTGTATTCATCAGCTGTGCTCAAAACATTTTTCCCCCTTGTTGGTCTGCCTTCTTGACCTGTCATCTGCTTTCTTTGTATGAGCTAAATAAGGCAGCAGAGTAATAGAGAGTTGAGGCATGAGAAGCAAACACGCCTGTGAGAAGATGGGAGCTGGGGAGTTCTGGCGGCACGGAGCTCGTATATGCGGGGCAGATTAACGTTTCCAGCATGGTAATAGGTTTGTATGCTGGAAAACCTAGCCAAGCAGTAGTCCAAGTATGTCCGTACTGAGGCATCTGGTGCGGGAAAGAACTCATGCAACATGTTTGAAGCTAATTGTCTGTGTGATAATGTGAATTTGGCAGGCGATTCTAAAGAGTGGGAGTGAAGAGCTGGGTAGGGATGCAGGATAATAGATTGGAGTGATTTCAGTGAACAAAGAGACTTTCCAAGGTAATGGGTGTTTTGCACCATTAGACTTTGGAATTAACTTTCAGTGGGTTGAAGCATTTGTTTTGAGTTATGATGGGTCATGAGATATTGGACCTTGAAACAATATCCGCCTACGCTTTTCCCTAGTGTGAATTTTTGGCGACTGGTCCAGAACTTTGTAAAGTAAGTCCTGGAACTTGAAGTGGAGGGATTTTTCAGTTACTGCCAAGATAGAAAGAAGCTTCAGTTGTGTTTCGCTCCAGCAGTACTGGCTGCTGTATATTGAGTTCTTTGGGGTAAAAAGAACGATGTAATGCATTATCAGTTGAAACTAGACATACTGTAATACAGTAAAGCATTCTAGATACACTGAGGAAAACCAATTGGTGTTAACTGCAGTAATGCACTATTACTGTTAACTTGTGCTAGTACCACACAAGTACAAAGGACTGCATACATTCTTTATGTAAGTTGATGATATTGGTGTACCAGAGATTTAATTTTGGCATAGTCTATTGCATATGTCGATTTCCTGCAAGTGATTTCCTGTAGTTAGATGCTCTTTTGGAGCTGTTAAGGCTGGGAGCAGTCTCCCTTTTGCTTTTAGGAAACATAGTAACATTGGGATTAGCAGTTTATATATTCTGAGTCACTGTGCGATACTTTGGGCTTTTATGCAGGAAAGTAATAGCTGTGTAATCCCATAAGATAAAACAGGCTTTAAAAAATTCTGCCTTGAGTTTTGTTTTCAAGTTTACATTATGAGCTCTTAACACTTCAAAGGAACTGGGTAGTGCTTCTTTAACAACTTCATGTAACTGAAGGGCTATAAAAGCTGTACTTCACTGCAGTGCAAGAGAGAAAAATTTGGTAGCATACAACTTGAACATAGTTTAAGCTTTGCGTAAAAATTCTGCTAAAAGATAGCACTTGAAATAAAAACCTTGTTGATCGATGAGGTTATTCTTGGCCAGCAGTCTGCACATAGCCTTCTGGCTAAGGTGCGAGCAAAGAATGCTGTATTCCCGAATGTGCTGGGGAGCGGAAGAGAGAGCAGGGTGCTGCACGTCTGCAAGGAGCCAAGCTGCTTGCATAGCTCCCCCCATGGAAGCCTGGCCCAGTGCCTCAGACATGGGCTCTGGCGGGCCACCTGCAGCTCATCAGGGCCCGCCACGCAGCGGGCGGCCAGCCAGCGCTTACATTGCTTGGGCGCACAGGGCTGTGCTGGGGGCAGAGGGGAGGAATCTGAGCTGAAGCGGGTGGAAAGGAGGGGTCAGACGTTGTGTTAGGGTCTGTTCTTTTATAACGGGGGAATCTTGGCGGGGGTTGTGTGCAAGGACTTGTTCATCAAGCCTGAAAAGTTTTGTTAGATATGATTGAATCGGGCAGGCTCCTGGCAGGGGCGAGGCTGCTGCAGCTCCATGCCCCAGGTGCAACCAGTAGCAAGACTGGCCACCTATTCCGGTAGGCACAGGCACTCGGTTACAGGTGTACTACACATAGGTGTATACACACAGATCGACACAGGCAGGCACACAGAGCACTCACGAGAACACAAACAGCACCGATGGTCTCATACTGTGCCCTTCTCTGGTGGTTTGGGGTGAAGGTCTGTTAGTGGGAATACACACACACACACAAAATAAAAAATAAAAAACAAAAAACCCACCCCCACCACTCCCCAACCCCTAACAACAACAAAAAGCAGATATCTCCAGCAGCTGGGCTCAGGCACCCTTTGCCCAGTATCAGTCACTGGATCTTGGTCTTTCCAGTTGCTGGCACCTGGATGTTCAAGCTCTTTTTTTCATTCGTGCTGACACCAAAGACGTGTGGGTCCTCTGACCTGTGGTCTGGCGCCAGCTGCTGGTGCTCGGACTCCCTATACACACACATACGCTCAGCATGAGAACACATCATCCAGGAAAACAGAAATGGAATTTAATGAGAAGATAGGACAGATGGTGCTGATCAGGCACGGGCCATGACCAGGCAGTTGTTCTGACCAGCCCCTGTTTGCAGGTGACCAACCTTTTTTTTGTCTTTTGTATATAGTTGTTTTGAGAGGACAGTAAAACATGTCACTGCAGTATCATAAGCATTCACAATATGTAGCTTAAAAGGTCAAGTAATGTAGAACTAAACAGGAGTGCTGATGCCATCACTTCTAGCAGTCAATAATAGGTGGGTTTGCTTTTTTACAATGCTTTTATGCCATATAAATTAATCTAGCCTTTATCTGGAATTCATTTGAAAAACAAATCTTAATTACAGGCATTATACTGTTATTTACAAACTTTGGACTTAATGTTGATGCAGCTTTCTAAGGAATGTAATGTCTCATATTTTCAATGATTACTGTTGCTGTCACAAAGAGGATTTGAGTATTCAGCTGTAACTTTGTTTATGTCCGCTAATGCTTTTTAGTCACCAAAATTGATGTTGTATGTTGAAAATATTTTAATAAATCCACAATTTGTACATGAGAATGGGTGGATGGTGCTCAGGCAGAATACATATGGTCGTAGCATTTAAAGAAAGTGCTTCTTGCTACGTGATTATGTGACCTCTGGTTACTGGGGTAGGGGATTATGTGTAGGGATGTTCTGGCACCTGTGTGATAGGTTTATGATCTCTAAAAATGCAAAAAAAAAGAGAAACAAAGACATCTTTATCAAAAGAAGGAGACTTAAACGTGTGAAATAGCTCTGGAAGTTCCTTGGAATCTGTGGTTTGTAGGTGGTTCTATGAATTTAATACCAAGGGGCAATAGTTCACACTGATTCTCTGCATCATCTCAGTTGTCCCTCCTGGCAGCTGAAATTAGTAGCAACATTAATAAAAGGTGTCATGTTTATCTGCAGGCAGATGTATATCGTATTCATCTTGATTTTCTCTCCCTTTTCTTGGAATTAAGTTTTTCAGCAGCATGATGCAATTGATATGCTATAAATGGAAACTATCCTGAGGATACAGTTGATTATAGCATTGATGTAGTAGCTTCCTCTTGTTGACACTAGCATTAAGATGTGATGCCTGGCTAAACAGTTTATATAGTATCAAGGAATAAAACTCACAGCACTTATTTAAAGAAATGAAACTATAACTTGTTTTCTTGGTAATTGAGGCACAGTGGAATTTTAGTTAGAGCTTAAAGCACGATCATGGAACTGCCAGTTCCCTTGGAAGAATTACTAGCGTGCTATATCTATGCATGTTCTGAATATAAAGTCAAGTCCTGTGTGTACTTGCAGAAATACTGAGACACATATTTGGGCAGCACAACTAATTATCAAGCTTTTTATTTGCTTTCTTAATACAAGTAATCTTTGGGAAATTGGAAAGCCGTGATTTTCAGGGTATTAAAGGATATTTGCTAGTTATCAAGATGAATCAATGTATGAGTATACTGAATTATAATATGATGAGAGCAGTTCTTACACGTAATTCCAGATGACGTCCAGGATTTTAAGCAATAGCATTTTACTGTATAAAGGTTTAAAAAGAATCTGGTTTAGGGACGTACAATGCTGCTGTTGTATCTGTACCATGATGGCTACTGTACAGAGTACAAGAGAGTATCAAATTCATGTAGGAAACCTAAGAGTGAGCTGGACGACAGAGGAAACAGTCTGCTGCTTTGGCACCAGCCCAGCAAATCAGTTTCTTGGTGCTGCAGATTAAATATCTACTGGTGTCAGTATAGTTTTGTCACATCCATCTTTTGCTTTTGCATGGGATAAATGGCACAAATCCTGCCTGTCTTTGTGATGGTCCAAGTAGATAGTATGCTTTGCACAACATGGGGATTCTTAAGTATTATGTGTAGTATAAATGTGTGTAGGGTGTGCACGCCAAACCAGAGAAAACCAACTTAATATTTCAGATAAAATTGCTACCAGAAAGAGGAAATTATCTTCTGTCTGAATGGGAAGGGAGCGTGAAAACAATGAGCGTGACAGATA
This sequence comes from Falco naumanni, assembly GCF_017639655.2. Taxonomy (NCBI): domain Eukaryota; kingdom Metazoa; phylum Chordata; class Aves; order Falconiformes; family Falconidae; genus Falco; species Falco naumanni. The sequence goes on from NC_054065.1 coordinate 9,709,750, forward strand.
CCTTCATTATTTCTTTGTTTTGGTAGAAACAATTGACTACTTAGTTAAGTACAACTGATACACCACAAGCTTTATGCAGATTTAGACCCTGTTACTTATTGGCTGTGCAAGAGCTAAATTACCAAACTGTAGCCTGTTACCTAATTAATTGAAAGCTTGTTGTGTGCTTTTCCATACTTTTCCCCACGTTCTTCCTGTTTTCTTCTGTGGAGCACTCCTGTGTGCGTGCCCACCTTGAGTGAATTTTGGTTTAAACAAAAAGGCTGAAGGAGCTGGTTGATTGGTACTCATGCCTCTCGAGGGTCTATTCCTACTCTTTCTCTGTGAGCTGTTTACTTTTAAGCTTTTCATTTTAAGAAGTTTTAATCATGCTTGACAATATTTTGAAGAGTGGGGAAAATTCAGAATAAGAAAGCTATTTTCAGTGAGGTGTCTGGGAAAATGGCATGTTACTTAATACATCTGTTCCCTAGATGGATTTGCAATATTATCTTCTGTCCTGTTGGAATCGAGTTTTCCTTTTCTTGCATCTGCAGATCTAAACTGTTGTAGAACAACAACGTGAAGCCTCTCTTGGCTTGCTCCTCCAGAAAAGCATGACAGGTGCTGCTGGAGTGTCTTGAGCTGAATACCTGCCTGACCAGTCTGTGAAATAAGGGTTACAGGTGGTAGTATCCGAGTTAGAATGACCTGTGTTTGCTTTCAGATGCCAGACTGATTATGCAGGTCTGAGAGACTAAAAATCCAAAGAAACAAAAACACTTAATATTTTTTCTCTTCAGGTTTTGAAAAAAACTGTTGGTAAGAGGGAATGAGGAAGTTGGTATTGATAGATTTTATATATTCTGTTTTGGTGTGGGTTTTTGGTTGTTATTGTGCTTTTTTTAACCTTTTTATGCTCCATTTCAGTTCAGAAAATGCTTCCGTTCCTCAAAAATAGGCAGATGTGTTTTTTCATGGAACATTTAAAATGCTCAAATTCTGTAACTGTTATTAAAAACATTTATGGGTAGGATTATCAAAGAGCATGTGTTAATTCAGAGTTTGCTTTCTATTGCAGTTCCCAGAGTGTGGTTTCTTTGGCATGTATGACAAAATTCTCCTCTTCCGTCATGACCTGAACTCAGATAATATTTTGCAACGAATTACATCAGCAGAAGAGATCCATGAGGGAGATCTTGTTGAGGTTGTGCTCTCTGGTAGGTATTGTTGTAACAGTGGAACAGTGCTTTGCTTTATTCGGTAGATTAAAAAAAATAGGACTTTATGGAACATTATTATCATGCTTGCCTTGAGCTCTTTAAGTCTCATACTGGGTCACTGTTTTGGGGTAGAGGTTTCCAAGAAAATCCATGTGGTACTGAAATTCCAGTACACAGTTTTGCTATCGTTTCATTGTCATGTTTTAATCTTCTTCAGGTCTACTATTATAAACAAATCTGAATTATAAGAATATGAATTTATAATTATGATAATATAAGTTTATTATCATAATTGTTGAAGCTGAATTGTAGGTAGGATTCAGAATTTGCTCTTCCAGCCCTGTTGTTGGCTTTCTCTTGCTTTGATCTGTCTTTCTGTTCTGTAGCTTTTGCCATTGATGGTTTATACTGCTAAAAGGCTTCATATAAACGTAGTTGCTGAATCATAATATAAGGACAGCCTCTTAATGGTTATTATAGTACTTGAAAACAGTTTATTTTAAATGATAAAGTTTAATGATAAACTCTCCTTAGAGTGGTGGCTATTAACCTGTGGTACTCTTTAATAATGAGGACAAAACCCCCCCAAACTCTTAACTGATTTGAGCTGTATGTGTTTCATTGATAACTCGTTGAATTCAACCAAAAGCTGGCTGCGGTTAAACTACAAATAAAAGGACTAGTATCAAGCAGTTCTTTCAGACTTCAAGGACTAAGTGCCAAACTGAGGTTATGTTCTAGAAAAAGAGATCTCTTGGCTGTCGTGGGATCAGATTTGTAAGTTAGATCAATAAAGTATGACTTCCAGTCATAAGGCTGTGTTCCTTGGCTGCGTTTCAGGACCTGCTGTTGTAGGCATGTCTAGGCTGTTCAGTAGTTGATCATCTTGGTTTGAGCTTTTCAACGCTCCTGGTGAATGCCGTATTTGGAAAAATTGTTGTGTGTGCCTCTTCCTGACAATCTCTGACAGTTTCCTTATAAACAGACCAAAGAAATTGATGCATTTTGAAGACACATAAACCTCTTTCTGCAGGGTTTTAAAACAGACATGATAATCTGAATATGCAGTATATATTTGATCAAAGAATAGTAGCCATCAGGGCAAGGTAATGTTGATGTAAAATACCAGTTTCTTTTCTTTTTTTTACATTCCAAAGAAATAGGACAAAAATTTCCTTTAAATATATCCAGGCTTGTTTAAGAAAAAGGACATTACTAGTGAAGTTTCCAGTGTTCCATGGAAACTATCCACAGTTCTGTTTTGGTAGGGTTCAATCTAATAAACTTTTTCAGTAAAAGTCCTTTAGAAGATAAAAATGTAACCTGTAGAACTGTCCTTTGAAAATTCTGAAGGTTACAAAGCAGCTTGAAAATGAACTTGCTCTTTCAAGCGTTTACTGTTGATTTTAGCAAAGCTTGTTGGATTTGTCTTCTCAGCTTAGTGAAGTTTTCAACGTTGTGACTCATACTGTTGATCAGCTGTGGCTATTAGCCTACAGAATCCAATGGATTTTTTTTCCTCGATAAAAAAGCTGCTGAAAAGTATGTGATCTTCTAAATGCATATCTAAATAGTGTACAGTGAAATGCTGATGTCTAAACAGCTCATGAGTGTTCTTTGGATCTGCCTTTTTTAAAACAATTTATTTTTTCCATCAATCCTTGTTGATCCTGTGGCAAGAACCATAACTTACTGCAATTTTTTAAAAGCTTTGGCTACAGTTGAAGATTTCCAGATTCGTCCTCATGCACTTTATGTGCATTCCTACAAGGCTCCTACTTTTTGTGACTACTGCGGAGAGATGCTTTGGGGTTTGGTACGACAAGGATTAAAATGTGAAGGTAAGTCTGTGATTCTTAGTGTATTTTTGTATATATGTATCTGTATAAGATGAGGAAGAAGAAATTGTATCTTGTGCAATATGTTAGCACATGATAAATACAGTATTTCATAGAGTTGGAATGGGTTGTGCATCAGGAAACCCGAGTTCTGATCCTGGCATTAACACAAACCGTGTGTGACCTTGGGCAAATGTCCGAAGATGTGTTCTTGTTTCCCGCTTTGAAAAAAATTAGTTAGCTTACAAGTGTGTGCTTTGCACAAGGAGCACGGACTTCGGAGAGACTCCCGAAGGGGAATCCCTTTCCTTATGGCCTTCCTCCAGCTGGCTGTGGAGCACTCTGCAGCCTGCTGTCAGGTACTGGCGCTGCCTGCTCACTGCCTTCTCCCTGGCTCTTGTGCTCCAGCAGGAGGGACTGGTGCCAGCCTCCTGGTGGGAGGAGAAGTGAGAAGCACGGATCTGCTGCTTTGGAGCCTTAGGCTTTGTTCTAGAGCTGGGCTGACGGGAGACCAGTATTATAGCAAATAGTGCAAAAAAAGCCGTTTGTGTATTGCACCAAGAACACTAAAATAAGAGAATTTAACAGAACAGTATTTCTGCCTTTACAGTTTTCCTGGATCGTATTTTTAACTACTATATCAAAATATTAGTACTATTTTTGTTAATTTGAATGTTGGGAGTTTTTTGTTTGAAAAACCCTTATCTTTCAGGTTGTGGGTTAAACTACCATAAGCGATGTGCCTTCAAGATTCCAAATAACTGCAGTGGAGTGAGAAAGAGGCGTCTGTCTAATGTGTCTTTGCCAGGAGCAGGGCTTTCAGTCCCAAGACCAGCACAAGCTGAATACACATCCTCTGCCTCTGAAGAAGTATGTAGTGTGAAAGGGGGAACAGTTTCTGGCTTTAAATCCTTTCACCTCTGGGGATCTAGATAGTGTTGCAAGTGGCTTGTAACAAGTACAAAGGATTTGAGCTTAACCATTATGATTGGTTTTAGTTCTTTTTTAAATCTGGTGGGTCTTAGGCTGTGACACTCACTGGTAACTATTATTGCTGTGAGGAAAGGGAAGCAAATTACAACTTTCATGGAGAAATTTGTTATTGGCCTGTCACTCATATGAACTCTAAGAGCTTTGGTTTCAGGAGTGGTAAAACACCTTGCTGCCTTTGTAATACAGATTTATTCTGTAATTACAGTATCAGTATAGAATAGTTACTTGGTTAAGGCAGTACAAATTGTAAGCTTTTATGGTGGGAGATGGAGAGAGTGTTCCTGAAATGCTGTTAAGCTTTTCACAGAGTTAACCTTAAAAAAACCAAGCCCTGTCAAGGAGGGTGTAGGGATGAAGAGCTTTACAGTAAAAACAGTCATCCATAATAGTTCTTTGTTATGATGATTGCTGAGAGGTTATTGATTATACTGCAAGTATATTGGGATCATAAGACAGGACAGGCAGTGATAAGATACATTTGTTTCATTGCTGCTTTCACAGTGGGGTAAAAGCAGTGCTTTTGACCCTTCATCTTTCCTACTTATCTAGTTCTATTACTGTACACTGTAATGATTCTTACCATAGTTTAAAATATAAACTTTATAGATTGTCTAGTTAAAGAAAATAATTTTTTTAGCTAGAGGCTACAAAGCCTAGTCCTGAGTCATGAAAAATATTTATTCTGTTGTTTGTAACTATTGGTAAGATCTATTCAGTGAACACAGAATTGTAACCAGTTCTCCTATCACAGGATTTAACTGTGGTTTCTATGTGCGTGTTCAGTACCTCTGACACCTCTTCTGTGCTGTCCGATTTCAAATGCTTGGCTCAGATGATCAGTAGTACCATGTTTGCAGTTCATCTTTCAGCCATCTTAAAATGCTTTAGGTACAAGGCCGAGTTCCTTTGTTTTTCTGTACATGTGAGTAAATGTAAGTTTATCCTGCTGAATGTTCAGTGTAATACTAAATGCCTTTTTTGTTTTTATTGCCGAAGCTTTTGTTTTAACTTAATTTAAAACTTAGTGTTTTAACAGTCCACCCATCAAATCCACATCTCTCCAATTTTTAGAGAAGGGTGTTGTGGGGGACCATGTCAAAGGCCTTACAGAAGTTCAGACAGATGACAGTCATTGCTCTTCCCTTGTCCACTGATGTAGTCACTCCATCATAGAAGTCCAGTAGGTTGGTCTGGCAGGACTTTCCCTTGGTGAAGCCATGCTAGCTATCTCTAATCATCTCCCTGCCCTCCACGTGCCTTAGCATAGCTTCTAGGAGGATCTGTTCCATGATCTTCCCACGCACAGAGGTGAGGCTGAGGTTGCTAGTTCCCAGGGTCCTCCTTTCTACCCTTTTTAAAAATGGGTGCAGTGTTTGCCTTTTCCCAGTCACCAGGGACTTCTCACCTGCCATGACTTTGAAAAGTCATGTTTTGGTGCAAATCATGTATACCTTCTTTATTCAGCGGTGCTGCCCAGAACCTAGTAAGAGGATTCCCTCCTGGAGTGGCCGTCCCATCTGGATGGAGAAGATGGTGCTTTGCAGAGTGAAGGTTCCACACACCTTTGCTGTTCATTCTTACACTCGCCCCACCATATGCCAGTATTGCAAACGGCTGCTCAAGGGCCTGTTTCGCCAAGGAATGCAGTGTAAAGGTAAACATTTAATGTTCTGCTGCAGTGATAAATTCCAGTAAAGGTCTTGTATTTAAAACTGTTTTCAACGTAACGTTTTGGTTGCAGAAGGTTGTATACTGTGAAATGGGGCAGTGTAAGTTTTGAAAAATTTTCTATTTTTGAAAGGATAACAGCAGCCCTCATTTTCGTTTTAGTAGACTATGCATTGGGCGTGTTTTTTTGAAAAATAAGATGTAATCACATGTAGATTAAATTAGGAACACCTTAATTCTAGAAGGATAATTCTAAATTAATAAAAATGGGAAATACTTGTCTTTGATCAATGTCTGTCTTCTAGGCTAATCACTAAAGAAGTTGTAAGTTTTCATTATGTTATTCTAGCACAGAATAGTTGTTATTATCTTCTGGAAAAATTTTATCCAGGTAGGTGCCTCTTCTGAATTAGATTAGGCTTAGGTTTTTATTTAACCTATGTTAAGATGCATGACTGCAGTTCCCAGACCCTTCCTATGACATTGTGATCTTTTTCTGGCTCTTTATTGCTGGATAGTGCGGATCTGTCAGCTGCTTTGCAGGAAAGAAAACTAGTGATGAATCATAAACATTAGTATGTAAAGGACTTTAAATTTCTCTCATGTGAGTTTGTTAGATGTGAGTACCAAAGGTCAACATTTGGAAAGAGGTTGCTTAATACGCTTTCAGTTTTCTTTAGTAGAAGAAAGCAAGAATTGTAAGCTTATAGCTGTGTTAACTTTCTTTTGACTAAAATACTGCTGTCTTACGTAAGTAAGGAACCAGTTTTCTCCTTCCTTTATGTTTTTGTTTATTTGCAGTCTTTGTAGCCTGTTTGAAGTCTGAATCCTGAACTGGTTTTGATATTTTTTTTTTGATTTTTTGAGTCAGTGTGTCTCTTGGATACATGTAATACATAAATAATGAAGCCTGAAAAGGTGCTTTGCCATTTTAACGTATAGATGCTACTGACTGTATACAGTTGTTGTAACTGTATATCCAGCTGAACAAATGGGGCTACCAGGTCAGTTTCAGGGAATGAATGACATGGGACAAAACAGCATGTGTGTGTGGAAAACAAGCCTAGAGAAATGTTATGTATATGCACAGGACAGAACCAAATATATTAATAGTACTCCATTTATGCAGTATGATCCTATAAATATTTTTAATATATCGGGAGTTGATATCAAACAATCAAAATATTTTCATACTGCTTTCTCCTACAGATTCTTAAGGTTTCCCATCGACTTCCTTGTGCACATTCCCAAAGCTTGGGGTCTTTCAGCAGTCCCATGTTCCTGAGTACCCGTAAGAGCCCTGGATTTCTTGAATTCATCCAGGCTTCTACTTGGACTCTGAGGATGATCTTTGGGATTGCTAAGGCTGTATTTGTGGTAATAAACTAAATGTGCCCAGAACATTCCTGGACACCTGAGGTCAACTGGGACAAAATGACCTGTACTCATGAACAAGTTTTCTTAGCATCCCAGCCTGGGTGGCTGTATGTTGGGAACAGTGATGCTCTGATTTATGAAATAGACCTGGGAACTGTTTGGGATTGTACTAATGGTGTGGGCCAAAAGCATGCTAGGGAATATTTCTTACTGTTTCCTAGACTAGAGAGTTGCATTGCAGTACCCAAGAATGTTTCTGGATGTAGTTTAATTTATTAGGATTGTCTCGCTCTTAGTCTTTCTAGTTCCTTGGTAGGATTTGAAATATGTTTCTTCCAGCCCCCTCCAAATTAGGGAAGTAAACATATTCTGTAAAATGGACTGAAAACAGTGCTATAGAAATGACAGTTCACTGGTCTCATCCTAGGATGTTTCCTTGTAGGCACTCAGAAGCTGAACAGGATTGTATTCTGCTCCAGAGTTTGGCTTCTCTGCTACTAAAACCAGGGGGGATGATAATAAATTTTTCTTGTCTGGCCTTAAAAGGAGAGCACAATGAGCTTTATTTGGATAGCATAAAAGGAATAAATTATCAGTTTGAAAACATTTGTGGGGGCAGTAGGGAGTTTTGAAATTAATGATGTTACACAGAGTTGAAAATTACAGTGATACTGCTAATAAAGGAAATTCCTGTTAATACTGCTATTGTCATATGCTGGACTTTGTTCAGTAGGCTGCATCTGATACCTCAGATGTAGAAATGGCACACATCCAGGTTAGATTCCATCTCCATGTCAGGCCAGATCTGGACATAACATTATTCTGTCTGCCCTGTGTCAGCAGGCAGAAATGGAGCTTCAGTGTTCAGCCAAATTTGTAATCTGAATGACAGGGCAACTGGCCTTTGGGATTTACTGCAGAGCATATTTGCGCTGTGATATAGGTGTGTGATCCTGGAGGCTCTGATGGCTGCAAGTCTTAGGCAGCAGGTGGGGAAAAATGATAGAGATGGGATTTAAATCATATAGCAATGGAAAAAAGGATGTGGAACAAATGAGAGGATGGGAAAAATGACATCATAATGGAAAACATGAACTACAGAGAAAGCTAGAGAAGCAGAAAACTTTTCTACTGGAAAGGGAAGCGCTGACATAATATATAGTGGTTGGGCAAATCAACATGTGACATCAGGACAAGATTGTTAATTTCCTTCTGGAGGTGACCTCATTTGGTGCTGTCTTCAGTTACATGCAAATGTATGAATCTGAACTGAAGCTTGCAGTGGAAGTAGTGAATGATAGAATGTTAGTGTTTGAGTAGGAGTAAGGTTCTGGTATCATGGACTTACCTTCTGTTTTAGATTGCAGATTCAACTGTCACAAACGCTGTGCGTCTAAAGTTCCTAGAGACTGTCTTGGAGAGGTGATTTTCAATGGAGGTAAGATGAGAGATGTGCTTTCAAATACTGACAGATCTTTGGAGGCTTAACAAGATGCATTAGCTTTTGGATCCCTCGTCTGAATATTTTACATCTTTTTATTTTATCTTCCTTTTTTTGTTTTTTTCACTAGAGATTTCTAGCAGTTAAGAAGATTCACTGTAAAACTTATACTGTGACGACTTTAATTTTAATCAGTCTTGGCAAGTACAGTATATTTTGCCTGAGATTGCTCAAGGGAAATAAATCAAGAAGCCTCAGTGTACAAAAATTAAACATCTGTTGTGATCAGTCGGCTCATTGTTCACCATGAAATACATATTTTCAAATGTTAATACCTGAAGACAAATACCATTTTTTTGTGACTTTCTCATATCCATGGTTTTTAGTGGCCAGTTATGCCAGTGTTTTATGAAGTGAAAGAGAAAGGAAAGAACCAAGCCTAACCAAACCAAAAAACCCCGCTCTTAATTTTTTGATACCTCAGTTAAGTAGGAGTGTGTTCTGAATAGACCTTACAGAGTTGAAAGGGGAAGGTGGGGAACGCTATGTGGAAAAAAGTTTAGAGTCTTATTCTTACAAGTCTTAGACCAGTGTTAAGGTGATGAAAGGTGGGATGGATGAGCAGACAGTGAGGTGGACTGAATGCTGGTTGAATGTATAGGGCTAGAGGGTGGCAGTTAGTGGCATGAAGTCCAGTTGGAGGCTGGTAACTAGTAAGGTACCTCAGGGATCAGTACCGGGTCCAATCCTGTTCAACATCTTTATTAATGATCTGGATGATGGGGCTGAGTGTACCCTCAGCAACTTTGCTTTTGGCTGGGATGACTGGCTGATATGCCAGAGGGTTGTGCTGCCATCCAGAGGGACTTGGACAGGCTGGAGAAATGGGCTCACAGGGGTTGTTGGACCAAATGATCTCCAGAGGTCCCCTCCAACTTCAGCCATTCTGTGACTGTTGCCCAAACTCTCGATCCTTGATGCACGTGTTTTTGAGGGGAATGAAATTGGTGACAGCTGACTCAGAGACCTGGGCAGCAGCCTTGTTAGCCAGTGGGTCCCTTGCTGTTGCACAGCGTATCCCATCCTTTCATGCCTGCCTTCTCCAGCTCCAAGGCTTTTGCCTAGGTCTTGAGATTGGTGGCCATGAACAATAGTGTGCATCATGTTGCTGCTGCAGCCTGTTTTCACCACCCTTGCAATGCTAAGGTGCTAGGGCACGTAGTTTGGGAACTACGATTTCATACAACCCTGTGGACATAAGGAGTTGTTTGTTTTTTTGTTCTCTCTCCCACTCTTAAATTGAGCTCTCCCTAGACCAAAAAAAAAAACCCAACCGAAAAACAAACCAAGAAACCCGCTACAGAGGAATGTATTTGTATGTTTTAATTTTTAATTTTCCACAGTGCAAGTTGTACAGCTTTTGGAAACTTTAAACTTCTGCCAGCAGAGAGTCAGATGTGAATAAAATCTGTTCTGCTTTTTTCCTGCAATACCATGGCCCCCATTTTCCCTTTTTACTTTTGCTATTTTTGGGCTACAAGGGCAGCAAGAACAGAATTGGGTTTCTGTTGAGGGAGAGTTTCATTTGCACGGGAACAATTCTCTGGGTCATCTCGAGCCATTGAAAGGTTAATTTGCACTGATAACTTGTGGAACAGAATTAATGTGATTTAGCTTTTAGACCTTAAGCTTTTCACTCTGTTTCTTGCACTGTGACTCTTGTTTTATTTGGGTCTCTCTTGCCTTGGCATTTAGCGCAACTGAATTGATAATGTGCATTAGCATGCTCTGCGTTATTTAGCAAAAACTTGAGGATTATGTATCTTCTGATTGTAGTTTTGTGTTTATTTGCATAAATGTGACCCGAAGAAGAAATTTGGGGGTTTTGGGGGGTTTTCTTTGTGGTGTGGGTTTGTTTTTTTTTTTTATTAATTGTGTATTTAAAATAATACCTCAATCCTGTGTTGTTTCCAGAACCTGCTAGCCCAGGCCAGGACTTGGACATGCCAATGGAAGTTGATAGCAGTGAAATGAACAGTGATGGTAGTCGAGGTCTAGATGATGCTGAAGAGCCCTCTCCTCCAGAGGACAAAATCTTCTTTATGGATCCATCTGACCTTGATGCAGACAAAGATGAGGAAGCTGTCAAAACCATCAGGTAAGTCATAAGGTGGATCTCTTTGCTCCAGACATACTTTCCTCAGTATTGTGAGTAAAATATTTCTGATTAGCCCAGTTCTACTCCTTAAGTGTTGTGTTTTCATTTGTGTTTTTTTTATTATTATTTTAACTTGAAAATTCTTTGTAAAGTTGTCCTGTCTGAAGAAAATCTGAAACATAAATAAATTAAAATAGTATAGTCTCTTCTAATCAGAAAAATGTGCTGTGCTATGACCGTTACCAAAGAAATAAAACCAGATTATCAAAACATGGTAAAATTTATGGCTTAACATGTCTGAGACATGACTAAGGTCTTTGTGACTTTAGCCTGCTTTAGTTACTGTTACACATGTGTTGATTTAAAAGGAATTACTGGAGATATTTTAATAGTCACATCATAGCCTATATGCATTTTAGCAAAGGTTTACTTTGTATCTTGAATGTGACTTTTCTGAAGTCTTCTATGCAATAACTGTTACACAGTTTTTTTAATCAAGTTTAGTCTTGTTACTTTCTGTGTTATCCTAAGTAGCATCATCCTGATTTTCTTAAGTCATTCTTAATAACATAAGACCAGTTGTGTTAGGTCAAACTAAAGGTGGTTTTTGCTCAGGGCTTAATAGCAAATATGTGAGGAAGAGCATATAGTGATACCTCCCCAGCTTTCAGTCATTTGTAGCTGAGGGACTTCCCAAGTTGGAAATAGCATTTTTTGTGTGTTACACCTCTAGGTAGGATTTTTCCATTTATTTCTAATCAGATTTGAAGCAATTAGGTTTTGGCATGTACAACAACCTGTGGCAGCCAATTCTACTATGTAACTGTGTGCTGTGTTAAAGCATCCTTACATCTTTGGTTTTGAAGCTCCCTTGTAATTTCATTTGTTTACAAATGTTTCTGTTAGTGCCACATGTAGGAGTGCTGGTGTTAAGCAGGTGACTTAGTGGTTGACTCCATCTTCAGTGCTATTAAAACCTGAACGTTTAACTGATCACCCTGTCAGAGATAGTCAGATCCTTGTCTGTAGGACAGTTAATATCCTGAGCATTGATAAAATTTTCTAGTGCAGCTGTGATGTGAATCAGCACACCCCTGTTTATTGAAAGTATGCTTAGATAGGGACCTTGATTAGTGTATTAGTGCAATAACAATATTAAGAAGTAGCGTAGTCATCTTATGATGACGAGAGAAAATAATAGCAATGCTGATGTTAATTGTATTTTTATCCTGGATTAAGACCAGCAGTCTCAGCTAATTGTTTTGAGAGAGGATGGTTTCTGTAGGTGTCCTCAATCCTGTGGTTTTTCTGTGTTCTGTAATTTTAAGTATGGCAGTACTTGCAGGTGGAGAGCCAGGGGGAGCTCGGATGACTTGTCAGTTTCATCTGTTGATGAGATTTGTATGAGAAGAAAAGGTGCCTGTTCCTGAAAATTATGGGCTAAATGTGTAGTACCAGTATAATTGCAGTACTTTTGTATTTTAACTTGTTAAATATTAACTGTTCTTATCTTTTTTTTAGTCCTTCCACAAGCAATAATATTCCTCTCATGAGAGTTGTACAGTCCATCAAGCACACAAAGAGGAAGAGCAGTACAATGGTGAAGGAAGGATGGATGGTCCACTATACTAGTAGAGACAATCTGGTCAGTGACTTCAGTTCCTTCCTATATTAAGTTAAATTATTTCTCTAAACCAGTGTATTTTATTTGTTTTATTTAGATACCTGTTTTACAATATCATTTGAAAGAACTTAGCCATGATATTCATTATAAAGAGAGATGGTGCAAAGGAGAAACTGCAGTTTATTAAAAATTCTTCATGTGGTGATTCAACAGTATTTTTCCTTCACCCTTTTAAGAAGTGTCTCTAAATTGTCTCAAACGAATTGCACGTTTCAAGATTTCAGCTTTTTTGAGATAATAATTTGGAATCATCTGCTTATGTCTTTCTGTTTAGCAGCTGAACTAAATATTTATATCAGTGTATTTATTTTACTACATGGAAAGGTGGAAATTATTATAAAATATGATGTGTACTGAAATCGTTGACACTATTATTCTAATGATCTAGGTGTTTATGTGTAGATACGAGAGCCCTTCATTCCTCTAGCAATTCACTCTATCTAAAAGTAAGCATTATTGAACACCATCCCCCACAAACTCATCATTCCTATTGATGTCAGTGAAATTAAGAGTTGTGGCTTGACTGTATGTCCCTGGGTATGCAAGCATCCTCCAAAAAGGCTACGTTGTTTGTTTCCAGTGCTACCAATAATGATCTTTTAATTGAACCTTCTTAGGCAAGCTCCTTGGTTTTGTCTGTTGAGGAACAACATATGGAAGAGTAACTGGTGTCCCTTAGAGTTGTCTGATGAGGGGGAGTCAATCGTCTCGTCTTTTGATAGATTAATGAAAAGGATGAAGTGAAAAAGTTCCCAGATCTCATGAAGCACAGTGTGTCATATTGAGACTGTTCATGAAAGGCAGCATCAATACTTCTGCAGTCTTTGTCTCTATATGCAGGTTCTGATTGAAGGGCACTTCAGGAATTTAGAGAAGCAAAGTTATTTAAGATCTGCTGAAATCGAGCTGAGGGGTGACGCTAGTCAGCTCAGGTTACTGTAGTATTTTTACTTTTTCTATTTGTCAACTAAACAGACTACTGCAAGTGCTCTGTTGGAAACTGCCTTAGAAAACATTTCTTTAAAGTACAGTTTTCTAATACCTAGGCATATTTATCACAAACCAAAGTAAGTATTTAGCATATGGGATTCCAGCCAAGGCTATTTAACAGACACAGTTGTTACGGAAAAACTAAGTCCAGGTAGCAGGTGAAGATGAATAGTTCTAGCAGAACTATTCAGGGCAGACCTGGTATTTGACTCTGATTTAATCTGTCAGTACAGCCAGTAAATTTTTCCAGGGACTTTTTTGAACCTCCTCATAGAACAGTGATCAGACTGTACACCTTAGCTTAGTTTTGATTTTCTTCGTCTGGCAGTCTGGCCGCTACCTAGATGACATCTACTGAAAAAGGCCATTCAAATGAAGTGGAGTGTTCTGCCCCAAAGCAAGACACCTTCAGCCAAGCAAGATCTCGCAGAGCTTCCTAATGGGAGGAGACTTCTGTATTAGGCATGACGACATGGGCTGTTTCCCTTGACCGCTCTGCTCTCAGCCATGTCAGACCGTTTCCTATTCCTGAAACAACCGGGGCTTTCTGTCCTTCCGAAGAGGTTCATTGTAACTGCAATATCTATGCTTCTCACTGAGCGTGGATGACAAGATATTTCACCCTTTATAATGAGAAGTTTCTGTATCATTGTCTGTATTCTTTTCCTCACTCTGAGCCCATCCTTTCTCAGAATAGGCTATGGGCAAATTGCGAATCCATGAGTTACCAACCTGTTCCTTAATTCCCCACCTCCAAGGTCTTCCCCGATTCATGATTTAATAAAAAGTGTATGTGTCCAAAGGACAGGTTCACCCTTATGCTTTCACCCAGCTTCAGTTCAGTGCTGGCTGGGAATTCCGTTTAGTTAAATCCATTCATGACCTAGTTCTCTTTGTTTAACCTCTGCAGGTAGTCTTAGCTTCCCCATGATAGAAGTGATTTAAGCTCTGCGGTATTATGTTTCAAACTTTGTCATCCTAGGCCAGAGCTGAGGGTCTTGGATTTTTGTCACAGGAAAATGGGGATGGGCTTCTAATTGTATGAGTGTGGTGCAAACAAAGTAAGTTAGATTCATGCAGCCATATTAGCTTTATAAACGTTTTTTTTGTTTTGAGGAATGTTCTTCTGTTTAAAATTATGAGACTGTGTTATGTGCAACAGCTTATTCATGTTACTTTTTGGTGGAGAAGATATTTCTTATTGATGGAGACTTCCAGAAAATGGCTATTTAGTCTGTCTTGATTTCTGTTTCCGCTCCTGCCTCCCCCCCCCCGCACAGGATATTTTGTCCATGTGAATCTCATAATCTGTCTTGCCACTGTGTGCTTTGACCTTCTAGAGGTCTATGTTGACAAAAGAATTAAGGACTTGTTAGGCTGGCTCAGTCCTTGATCCCTTGTGATGTTGGTGTGAGGGCACTGAGGGAGACAAAGCATGACCCCCACAATTGTTACTAAATTAAAATAATTGAGGTTTGTGAGCTTATGCACCTGGAGTGAAACCTGTGTAGATAAGTTTTTCCTGTATGAGATAACTTGTTGTCACTGCTGTTACTGTAAGGTAAGTGATACTCTTTTCTAGCTTGTGGAAGTAATTTTTGAGCCTCTTCCTGAGTTAAAAAATCTCTATTACCAAAGCATATTATCTCATGTATCTAGTCTTAAGACGCAACTGTAGATTAATGTTATTACCTTAGTAATTTAAAGCATTTCTTATGTAAATAATCAAATTAAAAAAGCCATAGCAGTGATTTATTCCTTATGTTATTATACTGTGCATTTTGTAGAGAAAAAGACATTACTGGAGACTGGACAGCAAATGCCTCACGCTATTTCAAAATGAATCTGGAACAAAATATTACAAGGTAATTAATGTTGAGTAATAATTTTGTTACACTTGATTTACTCAGTGCTTTATAGAAAAGAAACCTATTTGTGAGCAGTATAGCATTATCTTCATTTCCCCATCTTTTTTAATCAAAACTGTGACCAGGTCAATTGTTGGCCAAAGCTTCTAACTGAAAGGGACTAAGACTAACTCTTGAGAAGTTGCTTGCAGCTCCTGTTCTAATCCCCTTGAGTATGTTGTCTCCTTACATTTTACGTGTAACGTTCTCCTGAATTACCTAGCATATTAAATTTTCCTCTCGATTACCAGAAAAATTGTTTGACCTCGAGTCTGATGAAGGCTAGGATTTTTTTGTTCTGTAAGTAGTGACTGGAAGTTTGCATGCTTATATATTTT
Source organism: Falco naumanni (assembly GCF_017639655.2). Classification (NCBI taxonomy): domain Eukaryota; kingdom Metazoa; phylum Chordata; class Aves; order Falconiformes; family Falconidae; genus Falco; species Falco naumanni. The sequence continues at coordinate 9,725,346 of NC_054065.1, forward strand.
ATTTCAAGGTTCCCAAAACTAAATTATTTCTGACTGTACAACTGAAAGTTGCGAGCAAGATTTAAAGGAAAATTTTAAATGAATGAAGCTTAGCAGTAAGTTTTGTATGTTGTTAATATAGTAATGTGTTCAATGGCGGAATATTCAGAAAATGTGTTCCAATGTATAAACAGGATTTTTCCCTTTCTTGTCTTACACCTTTAGGTGGGGGTCCAAATCTTGCAGCTTCTTCCTTTATAACATCTCTAAGATCAAGCCTTTTCTCTGTACACCCAGCTAAACTTGCCCAGATCCTTTTCATCCCTATCTTGACCAATGCAGTCTCTTCTTCTCAGACCTCTCTGATACTTGTATTGCCCTGTGCATTCAAAACACAGCTGGTAAAATATGTTCCTTGCTTGTTGCTCCGTTATGTCACTGCTTTTAGTCCTTTGACTTGCCCCTTTGCACCCCTTTTTTGACTGCTTTAATCTCAGGTTGTCATTGCTGTTAGCATCATTCACAGTTTTTCCCTTTATGTTTATTTGCTCTTCATCTTAACCGGCTACTGTCTCTCATCCCCCTAATGCCAGCCCAGTGTTCACCTGCTTGTTCACTGCTCTGCAAGTGACGTGCACTGTACACCTTCCCCATGTATGTGGAATGTCCTCCTCCAGCTAGTGTGGACTTGCAACCATTTCTTCCTTCAGATCTGTTCACTAGTACTGCTTGTACCGTGATCTTAAACTGGCAAGGTAGAGGAGTCAGTAGAAATTGTTAATATCTGAATGAAAGAGAAACTTTACCCAAAATGATTCAGATATGTGAAGCAGTGCTTACTGGTTAGCGTACATAACCACATCCTCTTCTTAATGTTGTCTTGTTGCACTTCCCCTCCCCCCTCCCCATCTTGTTCTTCTGTAGCTAAGCTGTATAAACTACAGTGGGGAAAATGGTTATTCTGTAGCTGTGCATCATTTGTATGCAGTGGGAACATGTCTCATGCTGAGTGTAAATGCTGTTTGAGCAGAAAGTAGTAGTTGAGTGGAGACAGCTGTGGTGGGGCTAGAAGTCTCTCTAGGCTTGTATAGAGGAATTCAGAAAACTCTGGGTGGGCAATGCTCATTTGTTTGACTTTAGTTATGAAGCTTGGTGTTCTGATGTATTTGCTTTGATTTCTTTGCAAACGCTTTTTAAGTTTTGAGTATCAGTATATTAAAATTTTACGTGCGTTTTCATTTTTTTAATCTTTAATATTTTTCTTCAGGAGATTCCACTTTCAGAAATTCTCCAGGTGACTCAGCCTCGAGATTTTTCAAACGTGGTGCAGGGCAGCAACCCATACTGTTTTGAGATCATCACTGACACGATGGTGTACTTTGTTGGCGAAAACAATGGTAGCGGTCATCACAGTCCTGTTCTTGCTGCCACCGGAGTTGGACTTGACGTAGCTCAGGGCTGGGAGAAAGCCATTCGTCAGGCTTTGATGCCAGTCACTCCTCAAGCTAGCGTTTGCACTGCTGCAGGACAAGGAAAAGATCACAGTAAGCAGGCAGACAAGGCGCTATTATTCATATGCTGAAGTTGTTAACGCTGGAGAATCCTTTCAGAAAAGTGCTTATTTAGAGTGAAGTATTGCCTGTCTAATCTCTGCTGAATTGGGTCCATAATTTTCCGCAAGTCTCTACAAAGTGACACTCAGGCTCGTGGAGGGTGGGCGAATCCTTGAATTCGTTGTAGCAGGAAGTAGTAGTTAAGAGTCAGATTTACAATATGGATCCATATCGCAGGGCTTCACCGTAGGAGCATTAAGAACTCAAATGTAGTTGCTGGATATGAAAAGGGACCTTAGTTTAGATATTTCTAATATACTTTATTAAGTAAGTAAAATACATTCAGACTATATGCATATACTCTGAAAGAACTAGATTTGGATGTTTTTTGATGTTATCTCTATTTTATTTTCTTTTTTTAAATCTGTGAGATGTCAGTAGTTAAGGAGAAGAAAAGGCGTTAGTGATGCAATGTAAATACTGCCAGTGATGGAAAGAACTTTTGCTGAGCTGTGGGTACTAACAAAAAGTACCCCATTCTTCTTTTTATGCACCTGCCTTCCTTTTCTTTCTCTGGCATAGGATCATATTCGTTATCAAGGCTCCACTAAACTTTATATTGTGTTCTTTCCCTTCAGACATCTCCTTGTTCCTTCCAATGACATTCATTCACATTCTGTACTGAGATTTTTGCTTGCTTTCTTTAGTTCCCTTTCATCTTCCAGGTACTCCTTAATCTTAGCAAAATTTTCTCTTGCAGGAGATCGAGGTTAGTTTCTCTGTTTCTTGAATCTGGCTGTTCTGTGTCAGCAACAGTTAAGAACGTGTAAATGCTAGCCTGAGGTAAAGGGACTTTCTGAAAATGCAGCCACGGTCTGAAATGGTAAACTATGAAATGCCAGTAGTGGTATCTGTATTCAGTTACAGTGACAAAACATACCTGTAAGGTGGTACTTCATAACTGGCCTTACACGTACATAAAACGCCACTTCTGATATGAAATTCTTAGTTGCAAATGTGTACATATATGTATGTACACCAAAGCTCTCTGGTTTTTAGAACCTAAGGCTTACTGTTGCTGAGAGACTTGCAAAGACAGTTGCTTTTCCAAAATCAGTAGTTTTTTCAGATATAAGTAATAACTTTATATTAAAATTGACAGTAGTAGGGAATAGAGCTGCAGGGGTAGATCCAGAGAGGAAGTATTTAATCATGTTTAGGATTGTAGGAGTATGAGAAACTACTACAAGTTGTAGTGTGGAGTGGTGTTTGCATATTCTTAGACAACTCAGGTTGGTTCTTAAACTCTAAAAAGCCCACAGAATGTCCATTCATACTTCTTCCAACACAGTGAGCCATGAGATGTATCCCAAGAGCCTTGAAGAAAATTAGACTTTAGTTAAAAAAGAAAACCCTCAAAGCCTTAAATATGTTCTTTTAAATGAAAAGACCAAAATAGGAGGGAGACATTGCTAGTGCTTGAAATACAACAAATTCCCTGCTGCTGCAAGTATCACAGTGTCCACAAGACACTAGCTAGTCAATTGATACCACATTCTGGCCAGGAAATAGCTGGACATGAGGATGCCCTTCCAGTCTAACCCGTGGGAAAAAGTCCTTGTACCTGGTGGTTGGGGTGGGATGTGTCTTTGGGGGGGGGGGGGGGGGGTCTGAGCTGAAATGACAAAGAGATTAGTAAATTGTTACCTGGTATAGATTTCCTATTGAATCCTGGCATTGCGTTCTTGCATTCTTCACAAGTGACTGTTTTTCAGCCCTTATTCTTAGGGATTTCAAACACTAGAAATAATGGATTTATTTGGAAAGAGTAACTCAATTTCTACCTACCAGATACTTTATATTTTGTTGTCATCTGTGAAGGAGGGTTCAGTGTGTTCTCTTTTAACAGTTTCAAAAACTGTATCTTCACTTTCTCGTATCTGTTTCAACCATGCTGCAGTTTGTGTTGACCTAGTAACTTTTCTCTGCCTTCTTGTTTTCCCGTGTGTTCTGTACTATGCTTCCAATACAGACTTGACTATAGTCAGTAATCAGTAGACATATTTTTTTTTACAAAATTCCAGTTTGGATTTCAGATGCAGTAGTGAGTGTCTGTCAGAGCTAGTATTTGTTGCCATCTTAAGTCTGTAAATTCCTTCTTTGAGATAAAGCACAGGTGGCAAAAATAAAAATACAGACGCTTTCTTTGTGTTCTGAAATGGTATCTGAAAGTTCAGGGCTGCTCTTAGGGTGATATAGGCCCTTTTCAAAATGCTGGTAAATCTACAGTATATCATCTGTCCACCTTGCAGATGAATTTGTTCTACTTTTGGTTTTTTGTTTCTTTGGTGTTTTTTTGTTTTTTTTTTTAAAGTTAACAGAACTAATGATAGGTGTCCATTTGCCTGAGTTGCTTCACTTCTGTCTTGGAAGTGTTTTCTGCCTTCCCTGACTTATCTCTTCTTGTCCGTGCATCATAATGTTATTCCTGTAATGATAATTTCATGCCAACATCTGCTGCAGGCTGAAAATCCTGGGCTTTTTATCTGATGCTTTTACTTGCAAATTACACTTCCTAGATGTGCTTTTATGTTCCAAAGATTGATATGCTTCTGTGGCTCATCCATGAAACAAGGTTGTTTATAGTATGGTTTTTATTGCTTTTTTAATTATCAGGTCTTCTGTTACTTGCTTTGGTCAATTGTTTCCTTTTCTTACGCATTAATTCTGTATATCTTGATGCCACAGAGGACTAGTAACCACATTCTTAGAGTATAAGGGATCTATCTGTCCTTTTCCTTGTATTTTTCTGTATCGCTACCAGAAATTCTTAGTAGTTTAATGAACTCGGATACAGTTGCCATGTTACTGTTGCTTTTGGTTCTCCAGCTCTCTGTTGTCTACATAATTGTACTGTTCTAACATTTTTGTAATCAGCAATATGACAGAAATAGACAAATAATCCCAGCAAAACTCCCAGGGTTGTTTATCTAATCATTCTGTGAAATCTGAGTTCCAGGGTATGATGTTTCTGCAGAGCATCGATAAAAATTGTTTCACCGTGACTGAGTTAGAAGTCAGTAAAGGTTTTCCGTTTTGTTTTCTCCTCTATTTACTAGAAAAAGCCTACCCTTCCTATTTACTTACTGGGTTGTGTCTTCTTTATTGCAGAAGAGTTATCTCTAAGCATCTCCGTTTCAAATTGCCAGGTCCAGGAGAATGTGGTGAGTCACGTGTGCTGTATAATAATTGTGTTTGTTTACCTGGGTATTACAGAGTAATTACTAGTAACACCTCTGGGTGAGAGAGCAACACCAGGGTATTGTAGCTAATGAAGCCTGTTGTATACAGGAAGTAATCTGCTTACCAGGCACAGCGGTTAGTTTGTACGAATGTGTGTCCCTGCTTATGGTGCAGCTAAATGGATCTTCTTCAGCAAGTTTGTTGTGTTTTTACCACTCCATTCAGGGTACTGATGGCACCCTTTGCAGGGTTCGATTAACGCCAAATGTAAATACAGCTTAGCCAGTACTAATATGCTCGTGAACATTTTGATTACTCCTGATATTTGTGATTTCTTTTTTTTCCTGCATTAGGATATCAGCTCCGTGTACCAAATATTTGCTGATGAAGTGCTGGGTTCTGGTCAGTTTGGTATTGTGTATGGAGGTAAGTTACTTTTGATTCTGTTATGCATTTATTAAGGTAGAATGTCTGTATTCTTGGTATAATTAGCCTTTTCATATTTACTTAGCTGTATCTGGATGTCAAGGTGAAGTTCATCTTGTCAAAAGTTTTGTTTGGATTACTGTGTGTGTCTGCAGTCTTATGTACAGTATTTCTCACAATTCATTTTTTGCATTTGGAGTTTTGCCCTGGCATCAAAATCAGTATACAATATGCACTGCAATTTGACCACAGTTATATACAAAGTAATCTCTAGTCTGAATTTGGCCTTGGTTGATGATTTGGTTTTTTTAAAATTGCAAATTCTAACACTGTTGTCTGTATTATGTAGTATATGTCATGTATTATATATGTATATCTATGTATAAACACAGTCATGTATTTAAGGAGGCTGTCAGTTATACCTGTTTTTAATGATATGAGAGGTGTGGCCAAAAGCAATTGGAAAAATACAGATTTGAGGTTATGGTTTGACATTATTTATGCAAACATATTACCGATGTATTTTATGCAAACAGTTTTACTATGAATTTCTGTCAGCAGGTTGAAGTAGAGGGAGGAATTCTTTGTCAAGAGGTCTCACTATTAGGTTTCAAATGTAGTTTTATCACTTTCAGTTTTAAAAAATCTGTGTTGCAACATATAACTTATTTATAGTGTGTAATCACAAAAAAAATCAGAAATGCATCTTATGAACTCCTGTTTATTTCTATTTTTTCTTTCCATACACCACCCCATCCCCCCAATCTCATGTGTTCTATCTCAAGTGTTGAGAAAATCACAGACCATAAATCTGCAAAGAAAGGAAAAGTGATACCTAATGATTTAAAAGTGGTAACCTTTCTGCTTCTGTCTTGTCTTTCTAGTCAAGAACTATTGTGGCTGTGATTTTTCTGTGTGCCTGTTGTGTAGTTAGATACTTTTCTCTGTACTTCTGAAGTGCTTGATGGAAATGCAGTTTGCTGGTCTGGTTTTACATCACTTTTGAGAGGTGTCTGGTTTTTTCCCCTTTGTATTTCTTAAATCATAGTGTGAATCAGTGTGCTCCCTCTCTTATGAAAAGAACATGCACAAATGCAGACGGTATTTTAATGTTTTGGTTTTACTTCTTATACATACTCTCCTAAATTGTCTTTTAGGTAAATCTCAGCTTGGTATTTTGCATGGTTCAGTGCTTATAAACATAATAAATGCTTATAAAAGGCTTCTATAATACTCATTTTTTTCACATAGTAATGCCTTAAAATATATAGGAAATGCATACACAGTTTCTTAAAACAAAATCTCAAGCTAAAAGAGCAAGAAAAGAGAATATAAAAGAATATTCTTTTCTTGCTGTGCCCCCTGCTTAATTGTTTCTGGTGTCTGGGGAGACTAATCTGGTAACTTCTAATACTGGCTTCTCCCCACTTGTGTAGGCTTACTGAAATGATGGTAACAAGACCTTTTATTTAAATTAATAAAGATAAAATATAGGTGCTTCCATTGTTGTGGGGTTTATTTGGTTGGTTTGATTGTGGGTTTTTGTTTTTTTGATCTTTTTTTTTTGTCCTCTTGTTCTCAACAAAGATTTACAAGTTGTAAATCAAGTTCCAGGATATTGCTATCCACCTCCTGTGGATACTGGTATCTACCTCTTTCAGTGAGAACAGTTTCCCGCTGCTTTTCCTACCTTGGTTAGTTTTGGAGGGTCTGAAAAATGAAGGCAGAAAAAAAATAATCTTGACAATTTCTTACTGATGTAAAACTTGCACTGAAACCTGGTTGGTTGTGCTTTGCTTGGGAGAAGGAATTTTCAGGCTGCTTTTCTGTTAGTCTTTCTTTGTGTACAATTTTTAGCTCTAGTCTAGCTTCTGTAGTTCAGTGTTTTGTTAGTTTGGTGGTTTTGCTTTACATTCTCTTGCAACCTAGCATTTCTCTTCAGCGTTTTGCATCTAGTTTGTAATTCACGGTATTTCTGCCACATTTCAGTATAATCTGATGTCTAGTGAAGCCAGAATAATATTCCCTGAATCTAAGGTTTTATTTAAACTATAGTTGTGTGCCGTGATTTCTAATATTTTGCCTAAAAATTGCTGATTTGTTAACAGACAAAATGACAAAAGTGCCCGGATCTCTCTTTTGAGACTTATGGCTTTATGCTGTTGCCTGTGACAGTCCATATCCAGCACGTGCTTTCCTTAGGACTAATGTAATCTTTCTAAAACGTATTGTGTGCTCTCCAGTTGTTAGTTCTATGTCATAACCTTGCAAACCCTTGTGGACCTTGCATGATGTCTCCAATAACTGCCTGCCTTTCTCCGGTGAGGATAAGCCAGGTTTTGACCCTTTATTCACGGTGATGTTTAAGGCAGGTGCGCTGGCTGCTTGGCGCAGCAGCCTTTGGAGCCGTTCCGATGTCCTGCCTAAGCCCTGGCCACCAGCCCTGCCTGCAGGTAGCCCGTGTGGCCTGGCTGGGCAGTTAGTGAGGCATAGCTGGGCTCCCTGTAGCGCTGCCAGTGGAGTCCTCTGTGCTGCTCGCACTCTAGCTGTGTGTCTTGTCCCGTTTCCTAAAATAGCTTCCAGACCCTTCACTGAGCAGATAATGATGGTTTTTTTTCCCTTTGGTGCAGACTTACTGTTCTGTATTAGTTTAGTATTAAATGTCAAGGTCTTGCAGTGTGTGATCCCGTTAACCTCTCTGATGTGAATGCGATAGGAGCCAGTTCAGCAGTTGTGGAGAAGCTGGGTGAGCACTGGCAGCGACTCGCACAGCCCTTGAAACATCCTGTGTATTGCAGGATGCTCTCGTGTGGTGGAACCCAGGAAAGTAGGAAACCACTTGTAGATCTGTCTTCACATTGGTCTTGAATGGTTTTGTTGGTTTTTTTACAGAAGAGAGGCAGTATCCTGTGGGAGCAGGTATTACTTGCTCACATGCAGGTCCCTTGCATAAGCTAAATCTTCACTGAATACCTCTAACGTCAACGTGCATACCTGACGGCGGAGTAGTAACTAGTTTAAATTTATCTACAACACTCCTGTCGAGGCCGGTCACTTCTTGTTATGTATATACCAGTTGCAATTCTATATACAAGTAGGGTAATACTGTACACTTGTACAGGATATACTTATTTCCCCAAATAGGAATGTCTGCTGTAATGTTTTATAGCTATGAATTGCTTCTGTGTCTTGATGGCTGACATTGACTTTCTGTTTAGGAAAACATAGGAAGACTGGAAGAGATGTGGCTATCAAAGTCATTGACAAGATGAGGTTTCCAACTAAACAGGAAAGTCAGCTTCGTAATGAAGTAGCCATTCTCCAGGTACAAAAGTATTTTTGTATCACGTTGGTTATTTGAGACAAAACTCCATTAATGAGATTTCGTAATGCGTGTAAGCGCTCTGAATTGATTTCTAAATCTGCATATGTGATTTGTGAGTCTTTTTGTAAGAGGGAATCTTAGAAGAATGGGAATTCCTGAGTATTTGGTAGAGTTGGTAACTTGGGGGTGGTATCTACCCCCTATAGGAGATCCACTGAAGACATGTACTTTGGCTCCATTGTCTCAGGTAGCAGGACACTTATTTTTTGCTGTCTTCACTGCTGGCTCCTCAGTCTGAGTGTTGTTCTTGCATGTTCTGTACTCAAGCTATGGAGTGTATCAACTGTAAAATTAATTATTACAGATAATTTGTGTTAAAACAAATTAGTCTGAATAGCGATAATTGGCATGTTTCATGGGTTGATGTTTGTTTCAAGCTAGCTTCTTGCCTCAGACATTTTGTTTTTTCATCTCTTTAAACTCTTAACTGCTTTTTGATTTGTGGTACAACATTTCTGTGTAATTCAGGATATTTCTTGCTGTTTTATTTTAGTGATTTATCTATACTACTTTATTTTAGAATTTGCACCACCCTGGGATTGTGAACCTGGAATGTATGTTTGAAACTCCGGAACGGGTCTTTGTTGTGATGGAAAAGCTGCATGGGGATATGCTAGAGATGATTCTTTCCAGTGAGAAAAGTCGACTTCCTGAACGAATAACTAAGTTCATGGTCACTCAGGTTGGCATTCAGTCTCTCTACTTTGAGAGGAAAGGCTAGATTTGTCTTTTGTAATTATGTGAGAATGGAGTTTGGAGAAGGCGTTTTCTGTATTGTTATTTAAAAGAGACAGCGCAGAGGACTGCACATCTAATGGTAGCTGAATAAACATGGAAAGAATTTTTGATGTTAATTGTGTTATTTTTTTTACCCTTCTTTCCAAAGACTATGATATTATGAACATCCAAAGATGCATGTCAAAACAGTAAGCATTCAAAAAGATGGGGTGGGGAGTGGAGGAAAATAAAACCCATCAGCTCCAAGTCTTGACAGGCTGGAAAAAACAGTACTTGAAGACTACGTTGATACAAATTACTGCGTTGGTTAGTGTGCCTGGATTTTGACACTTCGGGTCTGCTTGAATAGTTCTGAAAGTGTTCTTTCCTTTTTGTAGATACTTGTTGCTTTGAGGAATTTACACTTCAAGAATATTGTGCACTGTGATTTAAAACCAGAAAATGTACTACTAGCATCTGCAGAGCCATTCCCTCAAGTAAGTGAAGATTAAAATCCACTTTTTTCATTATTTTTAATTGTTCTTTTTTTTTTTTTAAAGAAACGTAGTCATTGCAGCATAAAAAATGACCTCCTGTGGGATTGTTGAACTGTCTTAGTCTAGAATTACTTGAACGGTACGTGTTATAGCTGTGTCTTCCCCCCCCTCAACTGGATGATGTCTCACAGCAATGCTGTGCAGCAGCATTCTTTCTTCCAAGGAGCCTGAGAAGTAGAACTACTGCCAGCACTTAGCGAAAGGCTCAGTAGACTGCATCTGTTTTTATGCTTATTCTGGATTAGTGAGAATATTCCAGTGGAAAAGGCACTGGACTTGAAGCTTCAAGACCAGTCCTTGTTTCTGTTCCAGTGCTGTTTGACCCTGGGAAACAATTTCTAACCTGTTGTGCATCTCCTTCTTTTCCTTGCTCTTGTCTGTGTTGCTTATAAGCTGTTGTGAAAAGGGACTGGCACATCTGTCACTAGTCTTGCTCAGGGATCTTCATCGTCAGTATGTGTGATATTACATCATAAATACAGTGACTAAATAGCTAATTTCTGTAAGAGAAATGCTGTTCAGTGATATTAGTGTTTAGGTACAGTCAACGCTTACCCCAGTCAACTGTTACCTTAGATACCTCGGATAGTATGGATTTTGTGGATGATATACTGAAATTAAAAGCTGCTAGGCAGCATCAAGGGGTTGCTTCCAGTCCTGTGACATGAATGCAAAGTGGAGAGGACTTTTGGAGAGTCACTTGCACGCCTTTAGGGCATTGCTCTTTCTTACAGCCTGAAGTGGGCTTATGAACTTGGGGTTAGTGCTGGGCTTGATCTGGATCCTTCTACCTGTGCAAGTGCCTGTTGTGTTCAAGTCCAGGAACCATCCCGGAACCATCCCAGACCCACGCAGCTTCGAGCATCAGTGCAGGCAGCAGCTGTTGATGCTGTTTATGTGGATGATTATTGGACTGTCCTGTCCAGAGCTGGCTGGGTCTGAGTTGACTTCTGTGTAGCTGAAGCCTCCAGCTTCAGGGATATGATTAAGAGGAATGTGATCTAGCTGGGATTCACGTGCTTTTTAAGTTTTGGTTCTGTGCCTTGTAAGGGCGCGCATTTGTCTCTGAAAATAAGCTGAGTTTGGAACCAAGTTTTTTGTCCTTACCTGCACGCTGGTGGCCATCCATGTCCTACACAAACTGCCTCAGACCTGAGTTGGTGCGAGCCAGTTCAGGTCTTAGTCTGAAGGGTGGTTGATCTGCGGTCTGCAAAACCAGCCACCTAAAACCTTGACCTGGCTTATGTGATGTTTTGTCTCTGCTTTAGTGCGTACAGTGTTTAAATGACAGCAGAAAGGGTGTCACCCAGATCGTGGGCAGTAGCATCCTTTGTAGATCAAGCAGAGATTTCTCAGTTCAAAAATATATTTCTTTTGCAGGTGAAGCTGTGTGATTTTGGCTTTGCACGTATCATTGGTGAAAAATCTTTCAGGCGCTCGGTGGTGGGAACACCTGCTTATCTTGCCCCTGAAGTGCTCAGGAGTAAAGGTTACAACCGCTCTCTAGACATGTGGTCAGTAGGAGTTATTGTCTATGTGAGCCTTAGTGGTACATTCCCGTTTAATGAAGATGAGGATATAAATGATCAGATCCAAAATGCAGCATTTATGTACCCACCAAATCCTTGGAAGGAGATTTCTAGTGAAGGTAAGAAATTAATTTTCTCTGTTAGAATGTCTTTATATGTAGGTAACACATTAAAATGCTTAAACCTCAAAGTCCCTTCAGATAAGAGTGTGAGAATTACTGATAGTTTGAGTTTAATAGACTATGCTGAAATGGATAGACATGACTTGGCATATTTTTGTGAAAGATAAATTGTCAATTACAACGTCTTAGATAGTTTTCAGGGCAGGAGAAGCCAATAGATTTAGCAAGAAAAATTAATTGCATGCATGAGGAGTGGGATGAATAACCTGAAACTTCCCCAAAGTCCTAATGAAATGAGAAATCATGTCCTAATGAAAAGAGAAATCGTGTATTTTCTGAATGCTGATCTCAAAACAGACTTTATCTAAACTCTAATTAGAGAAACAGTTTGAAGTTGAATCTAGAACCTTAGTTTCATACGTTAGCAAGTGAAAAAATCCTGCATCTAAACATCAGGTCTGAAAAATCTAGAAGTTTACAAGGTTGGTCTCTGGAGCTCTGCAATGCCAGCTTTGTTATTAGTGATGCGTATGTGGTTAACACACAGGTAGGTGTGGAGGAACATACACAACAGCATCCTGCAGTGGAAGTCCTTACAGTGTTTTGGAATGCAGGATTATGCTCAAATCATTTTGGCACTTCTGAAAATGGCTAAAATCAGTAGGGGAAAAGATTAATGAGTACTATAGTAAAGCTTTTAGTGTTTTTAGTGTTTACATCAATATGGGGGGAAGGTTACCCCATACCTATTTTGTAGCCTCATTTAACGTAAGCAAAGCAAAGTATAATCCAAGAGCTTGATTAAAAGAGTTCAGTAGGATACACACACATATAAATTCATTTTCACTGCAGCATGTGGATGTTGACAGAAGTAATTAGTATTTAAACAATATAATTTTTGTTCTGTTTTTCTTTGTCAGCCATTGATCTAATAAACAATTTGCTTCAAGTGAAGATGAGAAAACGTTTCAGTGTTGACAAATCCCTTAGTCATCCGTGGTTACAGGTAAACCCATCTGCTTTTTCAGTATGTTTATAGTGGCTGAATAACTTTTTTTGGATTAAATCCTTCAGAGGCTTATTAAAACCGCTGCTATTAAAGTCTTGTTGACAAGCATTCATGGAGGCTTGAGTATTTGGTTTTTTAGCTTTACATCTTATGTGCTCCAGGATTCTGCCCATCTGTTAATGGCTTCTTTCTCCAAGGAAAGTCTGTCTTACTATTTCTCTTGCCCCTTAGTTTGGTGCTAACATAGTTTTACTCTTCTGGCACCTCTCCTGAATGCAGGCCATGATGAGTACATGAAGCCCCACTAAAATCAGTATAGAGACAAACGTTGTTTGTTCTGTGCTGAAGTTGGACACACAAGACGGTGTGTGCTGTAACTTGTGGTTATTCTGGAACAGAATTGTTTGGAATGGAATTTACCTGCTGCGTTGTTGTGGGTTCCTTTCACAATACTGTGTGCACATATCCATGCACACAAATAACTTAAAATACGTTAGGGAGAAAATCCAATTAATTCTGAGTACAAACAATATTAGAATGAATATTTTTTAATGTATGTGTATATTTGCAATTAATTTTGTAATAAAGCTAACATAGCTGTCTTGTTACAAAAAGTTTTCACGATTTACAGTATTACAACCTTCGATAATAGCGTATTTAATTTTGAACCATTCTTGTGGGTGAGTTTTTTGCTTGGTTCATTTTTTTAGCAGATCTTGTTGGTTTCATCTTGTGGCTATTTATACTAAAAGTGGAGAAAAACTGCAGAATTTATCCGTGGGAATGTACTGTTGCTGTTTCTTAAACTAGTGCCTTAAATCCCTTTTACTCCTTAGGATTATCAGACTTGGCTTGACCTCAGAGAATTTGAAACACGCATTGGAGAGCGTTACATTACCCACGAGAGTGATGATGCACGCTGGAAAGAACATGCTTACGAACACAACCTTGAGTACCCCCAGCATTTCATTATGGCTCCTAATCCAGATGACATGGAAGAAGATCCCTGATTTATTCATTATGCTAATTTACAGCCAAGAGGGATACTCCAGACAGAAACCGAAGATAAGTTTTGGAACAACTGTTGCTCTTTTTGAGTGTTATACACAGTTTGGTGTACAAAGCCCCAGAGGATCCTGCATTGACATGGGAAGAGACTGTTGTCCAACAAGCTTTTCTCCGTCTCTGACTTAAACTATGAGTAGTTACTAGACAGTGGGATAAGCCCCGTTGGTTAACATTTCACCGAGCTGTGTGGCACAAAGCCATTACTGAGGTGTAATGTGTACAGATTGAACGGTTTGTGCGTTTTTTCAAGAGTTTGATTTTTTTTTTCATAGCCTACGCAATAAGATTTTTGTAATGGTTTTCTAATCCCTATTTACTAGCCCACAGAGGACTGTTTTTCTGCTACTTAGATATGTCTCCTGTTTCCTAAACTGTGCGTGGTGAAAAGAGACTAAAAAGAAATTGGTGCAGAATACCTTGGCTAATAGCAAAACATGGCAGTTTAGGTTGAATACAGCTTCACAGATGAAGGAATAATTTGCTGCTGTTAAGACAGTCAAATATTTTGTGTCTTTGGCCTAACTGAACTTCTTCCAGATACACCAAAAAAAGAAAACCCCTTAACTTCTTACATTCCTCTTGAAATGCTGGCTGACAACCTAAAGAGATGACCATCAAAGCTGTGTGAGTCCTTTCTTGTCTGTTAAAACAGCGATAAGCCACAACAGTGCGTTGCTGTGCAAGGCTGGCACACATCATTGATACACACCAAAGGCATTTTGCCTTAAAACTACCCAAGTGATGCACAGAGACCACACAAGACTTGATGTAGCATATCCTTTCGCTCTGGAAAAACAGCTTCTGGCAGAAGGATGTGGAGGAATAGGGAAAAAAACATGCAGCTTTCTTACGTTGTTTTGAGTAATTAGATTTTTAAATTTTTCTAATATTTTTCTAATATTTTTTTAAGGTTCCCTGGACTTACATCAGGAGTAGTTTGTAGCCTGCTAGCTTGTACCTTAACTCTGCTCAAAACCTAGGAGTAGCAGTGGATATTACATCACCTGTTGCTCCTGCCAGGGCAGCTGGATTGTAGGAGAAAGGGCTTTGCCTTCTGACCTTAACCTGCAGCCCCTCCCATCCTCTTTACTGTGCTCCGCGTTGTTTTTTGAGCTGAATGAAGAGTCCAAAACCAACTCCTGATTCAGTTTTTTATGCAGATGCCACAGCTGATGGATTGTCAGCCACTTACGGGACTTGTGGCGCAGCAGAGAGGAAGCAGCACTGTTCTTTGGAAATGATTCCTTCAGGACCGTGCAACAGTTAAAGATCACGGTATTTCAAAGAAGTTTGAGGCCGTGAATGCTAAATGCAAATGGAAGAGTTTTGTTTTCTTTCTTGTCCTATTTTAAAAAACGGGAAAGGTGAAACCTTTCCTTTTGTGTGGGATAACAGCATTGTGCTGCTGGAAGGTGCTGAATGGCTGTACATGTCCCTGATGTGCCGAGCTGCTTAGCTGGAGCTTGGTTTGAAATACTTCTTAAAATACTGATGCAGGCTTGAACTGCAAAGTCAGTGAGAGGTTTAATCTCCTCTCTCTCCTACAAAGATTTTTTTTATTTTTGTGTGTGTGTGTGTGTGGATAAGTGGGTTTTTTTCTACTGTTGTTATTCAGGTAAGGAAGCAGGCAAGCAGACTTTTTGTAAGTTGTTAGATATGCATACAATTTTATGAGGTTATTTCAGGGCTGGCAGATGCTTGCAATGACAGTGACCTGGTGGTAAAGTCAGTGGCAGTTGCAGAGGTGTGTACCCACAGGTAGGTTTGGGTCTTTAACCCACCTTTTCTTTTCCTATTGCCCTTAATCTAACTGCCACTACGTCTTGCAGGTGTCCAAGGTAAAGGCTGAACTCTGGCTTCCCTGTCGGGGTGTACCGCGCTGTACGGAAGGGAACGCTGGTGCAGGCTGTACAGTGGGTCCCTGCAGCCGGCAGAACGGTTCAGCCCTTCTGGCCACCACGGGGCCTCTCTCCTGGCAGGTGTTTTTCTCAGGTTTGTGCAGGGGCCTTGCCCGGTGGCAGTCCCCGCCACTCCTACCCGGGGGGGCATCCTCCCCCTTCTGTGCCGTCTGGGCAGCGCAAAGGAATTCAGAAGGGGCAGGGCTTGTCCCTTAACCCTGCCATCCTGCTGAGGCAGGGTTTCAGGGCTGATGCTTCAGAGAGGCACGATTTTTCATCTTTGGAACCAGAACAATGACCTGTGAAGTTGGTAGT
Source organism: Falco naumanni (assembly GCF_017639655.2). NCBI lineage: Eukaryota > Metazoa > Chordata > Aves > Falconiformes > Falconidae > Falco > Falco naumanni. Next base: position 9,741,147 of record NC_054065.1, read on the forward strand.
CTGGTATTTGCCCAGGCTTGGCAAGGGAGGCAAAGCTTTTTTTTTTTTTTTTTCCAACTTCAGCTGTTCAAGTGACCAAATTTCAGTGAAGCCATTGCTATCTTCCATCCCAACTGTAATAATGTAGATACAGTCTGGTTTTAAACTTCAGATTTTATACCTGAGCTGTCACTTCAGGTTTTCCTGTGGATTTTTTTTGTTTGTTTGTCTCATTTTAAGGGAGGAAATAAATCCAGCTCAGTCACTTGAAAAAGCACAACAGGAACAGAGGAAGGAGGGGACAACAATGAAGTAGAAGGCCTGGCTGATGTCTCTCCCCTTGATGTCTGCTCTGCTCCAAAATATTATATGAGCTATTTATTCTTCAAGTTGTATTAAAAAATATAAAAATGCTGTTTGCCTTTGGAGGAAGTTGCCTGACCATATATGCAGACTTACGGGGCCAGACAAAATAAAAGCCACAAGCAACTAATAGTCAAGGAACCAAAAAAATGAGACATATATTAGGAGTAAACTTTCTTCAGAGTAGTAAAAATAGCTGAGTTTTTTATTCCCTTTTTTTCTACCTTTACTGCAAACTTTGACAGCAGTAGGTTACAATGTTTGATATCCTTACCCCTAGAAGAATTGTGTTCATTCAAGAAATAGTGCTATGATGATGCTAAAAAAAGCTCATGTAAAATTTATAGCCTGAAAAGGACACTGTCAAGTACTTTTATATTTTTATACATCCCATTGTTTGTAAATATCCTCTGATAAGCTTGAAAATAAAATTTATTTCCCTATCAGACTTGTTCTTATTTGCATGAGTTATCTTTCCTGTCAAATGTTTTTAGAAGTAAATGGTTCTTTATAGTTCTGTGTTTGTGGATTTGTCATTACCTAGGCCCTGCTGTGGAAATTCTGTTAGCAGGTGCTATGGAACTAATAACTTTTTGCAGGGCTCCTGGCACCCTTCACTTTATAAAAATGTTTTAGCATCTTGTTTTTTAAGGAACTACCCAAGCTTAGTACATTTCGAGTCTCCTTAGCAAATCTGTTTGTTACTGACAGGTTTTAACTTTATTCCATGAGTAAATACTTCACTCAGCTCTCTCTTGAGACCCCTGAAACATCATTCATTCTCTGTGTATGCTGGTTCCTGTATGTGTAGTGTTTGATTTCTGCACATACTGCTTTGAGTAGGCCAGTCAGCAGGTTCGGTGTGCTGCACTAGATTTACTCTGAAATTGCAAAGTGTGAAAGCGTAGACTAGCGTGTGACAATTGCCTGGAGAAGTAATGTGACATTTCATGTGCTTTCAGTTCAAAGATAAATCAAAGTATTTGGTTCCTACCTTACTGTAGATGTAGCTATATGCAGATTACATTATTGCAAAACATATAGTATGTGAAACCATAAAATGCAGGACTCCATTCCTTTTACTTGTTTTTTATTTAATAGGCTGCTATTGAAAGCTACTATTATCAGACATTTTGCTACAGTATTTGTAATTATTTCAGTAAGAGTTCATCAAATCCAGCAACAGGCGGTAAGGGAGACTTTGAATCTGGCTTATTTTTCTGGTCAGGCTGTGCAAGCCTGTGGTGAGGCAGCAGGGCAAAAAAGTTAAAACAGTCCCCCATCTTCTTGGGATTCATCAGCATATCATAGCTGTGAAGTAACTGTTCATGAGTTGCTGTGTCACGTGAATTCTGCAAGAGGACCTAAAAATAAAAAATATAGGTTACAGCTATTCCTGCCTTCCTATAAATTCCCTCATACCTGCAATCACCAGTTGCATCCCTTTCACTTATACTGATGTAACAGTGCCGTAATGTTCAGTAGAACCAGTAAGATCCTGGTGCAGCTCATACATTGATGTATGGAGCAAAGTTTAAATACTCCTAAACATAATATGATCAGTTTATTTTGAGGGATCACGAGTAACTTACATCTAGGAGAAGCAACTCTCTGATCCCACACCTGCATGCTGTTTGGAACAACTTTCTTTTAAAATCAGATTATTATAAAAGCTCTCTTGCTGCTTAAGAGCATTGCTTGTGGAGCAGGAGAGTTCGTGTACCCGTAAACACTATTGTACCTGGAATCGGAGGTCAATGCCCATGTTTTTTAAAAACTCCCGCTGTTTAATGGGGCCCAGTGTGGCTGTTCTTCCCTGTGTCATCTTTCGAAGATAGCTGAAATCAACATCTGCTGTCAGGTCAGCTGTACCTGGAGCTTTCAGCACATCGTGAAGTTTGTGATTCCGGAAACCCTGAAAAATTAAATCAGAATATTATACTCAGCCATCATCCTGGCTACCCTAGCTAGTCTTTGCTAGCCCCAAGTTGTGCGTGTGAGGGGTGAAAACAGCAAATTATACTTCTGAGATAAACTGAGCAAGGGCTCAGATTATCCTCTTCAACTGACAGAAACCCTTACGGGTACTGATTAAATAGGAACTCAATTACTCAGTTTTATGATTGCAGCATAATGCAGTTTTTGCTATTATATCCACCCACGACCTTTCACTTACAAGAACCTAACGATCCAAGTGACAAATAAAAGAGTATATTGGCTTATTCTTTCAGCGTAAATGAACGACTTGCCCGGAAAGTGTCAGTTTTGGTTCCATCATGACCATAATCGGCGATCAGTGCAGCCCCGCCGTCCTTTTCTATACGACAGGCAAGTCTCTGAATGATGACACCAGCCTCAGGACACACTTCCACATGATCCCTTGTTTCTTCAGGCTAGGGCAGTGTTCAGAGAGCAAAACACCTGCATTAGCAAACAAATACAGGGCAAGAGTTCTTCAACACTTGATGTCTTGGGACTCTTGTCACTTTGTTGGGGCACACAGGTCCAGGGGCGTAAGCCAGGCTACCTAAAGCTTGAGCTAGTTTTTACAAAGTCATTTTCAGTTAGTGTCTTCCAAGTGCTGAATTTCAGTCATCTCTTCTATAACCTATATTTGACTGAAAAGAAAATCTTTCTAACAATTAAGAACACCTGCATCAGGTGAAACTGCATTACTGTGGTACTGAAAGAATGGAAACGGCTCTTCAGCCACGTGCCCCTTCAAAAAGCCTTTCTGTGTGAAACTTTTTGTGCTGTATTCTCACGGCATACAAAGTTAAATGCCTGTGGAAGTTTTGCAGAATGGAAAGGGTAAAGCTGTATTTACTCATCGATAGACTAAGATCCCTCCTCTTGCTCTCAAAGTAACTGAGAAGCAGTAAATGTACTTGAAAGAGTCAGTAGAGATGCAAGTACAAACCGGTAGGCATAACCTTACCTGAATAAAGTTTTCTGTTGCAGGGGTACTGGATGGTGACAAGACAAACCGCAGCTGGTCAGGAACTTCTGGATCTACATCAACCAACACTTCACGCCAGCCTTTCTCTGTTCTCTGTTTAATGAACCCAAAGTACTAATTTTACACTCTTAATAGCTACAACAGTATCTTGTTATTTGATTGAACTAATCTCAAGCATTTTCACAAACATTTTAGGAACATAATATGTATTAACAACAATTATTCATTCCTACTTAATTCCAGTAACTGCCTTGGGAAAAGCCTGTGTAAGAGACTCATCTCCAGAGTCAAATAATACAGGTTTAGTTACACTTAAAAGGAATGAATGATGCTGTTTAGAAAAATGCTGCCCCTTCTATTGACGGTGCAACATTTAACCAAAATAAAATACTTTATGTTCTACCAGTGATTTTCATAAACTATTTACCAAATTGAAGTTGAATATTTCTTCTGAATCCTAACTAGCCTCTAATTTGCTATTCTCATTACCATTCAAATGAAAGCCCTTCAGTCTTTGTTAGCAGTGGTGCATAAAATAACGCAGAAATTAAAAGCTTCATTAAGGTACCGTAAGAAATAAAAAACCTTGAGACTCTTCTCAGCAGAAAAAAACCCTTTAGCTTTCTACAAGATTATCCATTCAAGAACAATTACTAGTTTTACAGTTATCAGCTGAATTAAGACTTATTTGTCCAAATTAAGTTAGAAATATTTGATCACCAGAGACAGTGCAATGCATGTGTCTAGTCTGGCACCCTGATTCTGTGCTTCCTCAGAGAAGAGGCACTGAAGCAGTCGGTCACAATTACAACAATCTTCTTGCTGTACCTGAAACTTATGTATTGGCAGGGCATCAAAAAACTCATGTGCTAGGTAAAAGCTGTAACCTGTGGGAAGGTAAAAAAGAATGCATTAAATTATTAATGCTTCCATAGCAGCTTATGATTTTTAATGAATTAAGCTAGTTAATGTGGTTGTGAAATAATTATCGTTACTTCCAGCTTGGATACATCAAAGACAGCATTTCTATAGCTAGCTCTAGCGTCCAGTCCAAGAATTTTAAATAGGTATCTCATGGAAGGAGATTCAGGCAAAGCCAGTAAATGGTTTCCCATGATAAGAAAAAGTCAGAGTATATGAAATTGGGTAGCTATCCCAAAATGAAGGTAGTCGGAACAGGCAGCAGTTATGAAAAAGGAGTCAAGATCCTGCCTAAGAACCAACACTTATATTAACTACTTTTCTATCCATTATGAAGGCTACCAGAGAAGTATTCCATTATCAGAAGCTGCAAATGGAGGAAGGACGCCATCCCTGTAACAAGACATTCACGCCCCTTACCTGACGGCACATCTTGAATGTCTCTGTACCAGAAAATGGGAATCCCAGTCTTGCTAACACCCTTCATGTAAGCAGACTTGTCCTCGGGGTTTGACTGTGCCTTCCCTCCCGTCAGCATTAGCGCTTGGATCTCACTGAGTTTGGGACTCACTTCTACCAGATGAATAGAGACACCACATTTACTAAGCAAAGATGCAAGCTGGTTGAAGACCTATAAAGGCAGATGAATTCTATTAGGCAGTCACGTGCTGTGTACATTAAAGGTTTAAGAATTTAAATTTAAGAAATTTAAATTTAAGAAATTAACCTTTAATCTCATTATTTCTATTCAAGATAAAAGATTTAGTTGGCGTTCATTTAACAAAATAGTTTGAGTGAAAGAGACTGCATTTTGCTCCTTCAGAAGGAGGTGGGAATTCATCAGTTTTAATAAAAGCTTCTATGCTTCTAATAAAGTTGGCAAAATACAGTGCATATTACATAGGGCAACAACATGAAATGCTAATTTAGAATAGTAATAGCCTGAGAATGAGTAGCTCCTTTAAGACCTGCAGAGGATTTAGCATTAGGAGAAAAATGGTTCAGTTTTCCCAGACACGGTAAACAAAAGTGTTTGATACCCTACATTTCACTGTGCTTATCAGGTTTTTTTATTAATATATGCAAACATGACAAAAGTTCTTCTGAGATACTAAATCCCATTAGCAATCGGGTTTTGAATCAGTAGTATTCTAATTAATAGACAGCATGCAAGCATGACTGAACACAAAGGGCTAACTGAGAAGAAATAAGCCCCTGAAATCCCCAAAGGAACTGACACACCTTCACTGCTGTATTATTGTCCTCCCCGCCTCCCTGCTACACTGAGGCCCCCCTCCCAGGAACACACAGCAGCACTCAGGAGTCCTAAGCAGTTTTCAGTTTGGATAATCCTTTCCCATACAGAAATAATTTGGAGTATTCCTGCCCTCCCCTTCTACCAAGTAGCACTTGAACGATTACACGTGTGCCTGCAGTGTGCCCACACTGGCCCATGTTCTGCTTTCAACTGACACAGCTGAGCTCAGAAATACGCATATATTTTAATAACAGTCTAAGCTGCAAATCTCCTGATTGAAATGATTTTAGTACTAGGGAGGGTTAAATCCTGAGAGCAGAACATCATTCCTTCAGGCTTCGGAGTAGCCATGGCATAAGGCTGGAAATAAAGAATATTAGTATTAGTTTTCACCTACCCGTAACATATCATCAGCAAGAGTGCCCCTCCCCGGGCCCAGTTCCACCAGCTGGAACGCTTTAGGTTTGCCTGCGGCTATCCATTCACTGACACACCATATTCCTATCAACTGACAGTGAGAAACAACACAAAGAGTTACAGTAAGAACTTCAGAACTTGTGGAAAGCAGTACCTGCCTTTTGTCTGATAATGACTGAGATACTACGGCAATACTCTCTCTCCACATTTCAAAGTTGAGAAATCATTATGATACATAACTGTGCCCTCTGCTCTTTTTATATTAAAATCAGTGGCTGGCTGCTGTCAGCCCAGCTGAAGCAACTCTCCATCACTAAAGGTGTGGGGCTCCCCTGGCTGGAGCATGAACCTTTACTAAAAGCTCCAGTGCTGGCTGCTGCCTGGCCAGCTGCCCCCCCGCAGCCGCCCTCCACCCAGTGCACTTCCCAAAGCTGCGGGGAGAAGGGCGCCCAGGCAGCCGTCCCACCGCAAGCGACGCACAAGCCAGAGCGAACCCGACCAGCGTCTGAAAATGGTTTTTGTGTAGTTTTCACACCGGGAAACTACCATCACTCTTTGTATTTACAAACAAGTTCTGTATGAAACCAAGGGTTCCTACGCCCAGGTGTGCCTCAGGCTCAGCACAGGAAAGGCCTCCCCCCCCCCCCCCCATCACCCACAAAACCTGAACGCCCCTGCCCCTGCCAAACCAGTGTTCTTTTGGTAAATGACCTGAAGCCCGGACTCGCTGCTCGGGCATCCCCCAGCGCGGCCCCCCCGCCACCCCCGCAGCTACCGACGGAGAGAGGCGCCGGTACCTCCCCGAAGGCCTGGCTGATCTCGGGGGAGGTGACGAAGTCCCCGCTGTCGCCGATGCCGCCGCGCCGCGTGTAGTAACCCTGCGGGGAGAGAGGGGCCCGGGGCCCGGTGAGCGGCGCGGCACCCCCGGGTGCCGGGTCACGGCCCCCCCGGCCCGGCCCGCACCTGGCCCGGGTTGGTGAGCGCCTCCCGCATGTACTCGGCCACCGTCACCGGCCCGGTGGCCCGCAGCTTGAGCAGCAGGTGCCGCAGCATGGCGGAGCCCCGGTCGGGCCCCTCGGCCCCCGCCTCGCCCGCCGCGCCCGAGGAGGGCCGCGCCGCCGCCGGGAGAGGAAGGGAGGCGGAGGGGGGGAGGCGGCCGTTGCCAGCGTGACAGGGGAACCGGCGGCGGCCGGCGGTGCCCAGGGCGGCGGCGACGAGCGCGCGGCGCGCAGGCAGCGGCACCATGGCAGCGGCGCCCGCGGGCGGCCCACCCGCCGCAGGTCCTGGCCGTTTGGTGGCCGCGCTGCGTCCCGGCGCCCGCGTGAGGCCGGGCCACCCAGCCTGCGGCGAGCTCCCACACCCCCCTTGCAGGACCTGCCGTCCCGCCATGCCCCGCGGCCGGAAGCGCGACAGCGCCGTGGCTTCCGGCGGGCCGCAGCTTCCGGCGGGCAGCGATGGCGGCGCTGTGGGACTTCGGTGTGAGGAACCCGAAGGAGGCGGGTGGCGGCAGCGGCGAGGAGGAGGAGGATGATGAGGAAGGAGAAAACGGAGATGGCGAAGGGTTCACACTGGATGAAGTGCTGCGCCTCGGCGGCACCAAGGTAAGGGGGGGGTGGGAGAGAGCGTGAGCACGTGGCGGTGCCCCCCCCCCCCCGCCCCGGGCCGGGCTGAGCCGAGCCCGGCCCGGCCCGGCCCGAGCCAGCGGGGAGCGGCGGGGGGTCTTTGGGAGCGGCTCGGGGAGCTTGTGGCCTCGGGCCAGGTCCGCCTGTAACGGCCGTGCTTTGCCGCCCGCAGCAAGACTACGTGATGCTGTGCGCCGTGGATGAGGCGGAGGAGATGGTGGACGGCGGCAAGAAGGACACGATCGACGACTTGAAGGAAGGGGAGCTGGAGGCGTTCGTCAGCTCCCTGGGGCTCGGCAAGTATGCGGAAAGTTGCCTGGTGGTGGAGGAGGACGACAGCAGCAGCAAGGAGAAAGAGAAGACCCCAAAGAAAGAGAAAGGCAAGAAAGAAACAAACCCTCCTTCGTTGGACGGGAAAAAAGGGAAACAAGTCAAGGAAAAGGCAAGCGTCGTGAAAGGCAGCAAGAAGAAGCAAGGTGGCAGTGATCAGGACCAGCACCTTGCAGCAAAAAAAGAGAATCTGGAAGAAGATTTTGAATTTTCTATTAGGCAAGTGATACTAATCAAACCAGGGGGCAAATGGTATGATCTAGAATACACCAACGAGTTCTCTTCAGAGCCACAAAATCAGATGCTTGTGTCCAAGTATAAGGCCTTGGCTCAAAAGCTGTACCAACAGGAGACAGACCTGTATAAGAATAAGACGGATTATCAGAAGGGGGCCTCTTCGGCATGGATGAAAACTGTTGTGTCATCGGGTACCTTGGCTGACAGGATGGCAGCGATGACCCTTCTCATTCAGGACAGTGCTGTCCACAGTCTGCACTTTGTTGAGAACTTGGTAAACCTCATAAAGAAAAAGGGCAGCAGGCATCAGAGCCTTATGGCTTTGGATACTTTCAAGGAGCTTCTCATTACAGATCTCTTACCAGACAGTCGAAAATTATGGTCTTTCTCGCAGCGACCGTTTAACAACATAGAGAAGATGTCGAGTGGCAACAGGGATTCAAGAGACAAGCGATTGGTACTGTGGTACTTTGAACATCAGCTGAAACTGCAGGTGGCAGAGTTTGTGCAGGCATTAGAAACACTGAGCCACGATTGTCTGACAGCAACAAAATCCCGAGCGCTGGCAGTTGCGCATGAGCTTCTCTGTAACAAGCCTGAGCAGGAGAAAGTTCTGCTTGTTCAGCTGGTAAATAAACTGGGGGACCCTCAGAATAAAATTGCCACCAAAGCCTCTTATCTTTTAGAGACGTTACTTCACAAGCATCCAAACATGAAGGGAGTAGTGTGCAGTGAGGTGGAAAGGCTTTTGTATCGGTCAAACATTAATGTGAAAACTCAATATTATGCCATTTGCTTTCTAAATCAGATAGTCCTCAGTCATGAAGAAAGTGCATTGGCTAGCAAGCTGATAACTTTGTACTTCTGCTTTTTTCGGAACTGCATTAAGAAAAAAGACGTGGAATCCAAAATGCTCAGCGCTCTTCTTTGCGGGGTTAACAGAGCTTACCCTTATGCTGAGACTGGTGATGACAAAGTGAAAGAACAAATGGACACGTTATTTAAAGTTCTGCATCTTGTGAACTTCAGTACCAGTGTCCAGGCCCTGATGTTACTGTTTCAAGTGATGGACTCTCAGCAAACTGTATCGGATAGGTACTATGCAGCGCTGTACAAGTAAGTGATAGGATTCCATTTTGTAATATAAATTCAATTTTATGAGGTAGTCACCACTAATTTAAAGTTGTAGAAATGCTTATTTTGCTTTTAAAATCTTGTGTATTTGGTCTCATTGGCTAAAAGTTTTTGATGTTTTGTATGAGCTGGAAGAAAATGCATGCCATTTCTTTGACTTAACGTGGGGATGAAACAAGTTGGTAGTGATGGGTCCTGAGAACACAACACATGCATTTCATCCTTCGCACTGCTTTCTGGTGGCATGTTTTAATTCCAGATGTTACTTGAAACTGATAGAACTATTTCTGAAATCCCTTTTTGGATTACTCTGGTTTAGTCACATGATAGACTAAAATCTTGTTTCCTTTTTTTTCTTCTTTCGTACAGGGGAGAGGGGGAATATTATGTTTACAGATTCTTTAGATGACTTAATTTGTGTAGTTGGAAAGCCTTGTGTTATCAAAATGTCTCTTTTTTTTTGTCCTAGCTGATTGTTGGGACTTTTTGTAGGATCCTTACAGGCTTCTTTTTTGTTGACCAAAGGGAAGCTGCTGATTTTTTTTTAAGGAGGGAGCTCAGGTTACCACAGAATGTGCAATGTATTTAAGGGCTTTACAGTGCCTGGCAGCCTGGGAAATATGTGGAGTAGAAAATGAAGTTGCCAATACATATATCTGGTCTGATTGTGAAGCATGCCAATTGCTAACCATTTTCTTTCTATTTTTTTGCACATCTGAATAGATTAGATTAATTTCTTTGAATAGCTCAATTTTTGAAGCAGGTTTCAGCTGAACTCAGTTTCCTTATGTTAACAGTTTGGGGTTTTTTTGTTTTCTGGTATGAGGTTTTTTTAATCTTCAGTGTCTCATGTGTATCTAGAAATATTACAGGGCTGATGACAGTTCAGGGTTGATGGTAATGGTTTTGAGGAGTGGGGAACAAGCTGTTACTGACCTTTTAGATGGCACTCTGAAAAATGTAGATGATTGTTGTTAATAGCAGTTATTATCCTACATGCATTATAACAATCGTCAATGTTTTCTCCTGTGTGTTCTACAGAAAACTTCTAGATCCTGCCTTAGCAACGTGCTCAAAGCCATCCATGTTTCTTAATCTTGTCTATAAATCTCTGAAGGCAGATGTAGTGTCACGGCGTGTGAAGGCCTTTGTGAAGAGGTTACTTCAAGTCACTTGTGGACAAATGCCACCCTTCATTTGTGGAACCCTGTACCTTCTGTCTGAGCTTCTGAAAGCAAAACCAGAGTTAAGGGTCCAGTTACAGGATCATGTGGTATAAGATGATTTCTTTCTCTCATTGTTTTTTCAGTAAGAGCTGTTTTCATAAACACCTTTCCCTAACCTGTTTGTTAGTAACCTGAGAGCTTGCTAGTGTATTCTGCTACTGGAGGAAGCACTTGAGCAATTATAACTACATTAAAAATCTGCACAGATGAAGGCGTTTTAAGCATTCTAGTGGGGCCTATGGACTTCATTCGTGGAGAGAAGATGATTTTGCTAAATGCTGTATAAGTAAGCAGGTGAACATTTTTCACCCAGAAGCTTTGTCAAAGCATGGCCTGTTTGGTGGTTCTGTCTGCAGTCTCTGAAGTATAGCTAGGCAGGACTGGGTTTGTTTTTTTCCTTTCTGGGGAGACACCATTACACTTTTGTGATATAAGCTGCAAAGTTCAATTTTAAGTCCTGTATCAAGGCCAACAATCCATTGCTTAAACATTGGCCATCATTTGTTTATATTTTTGCAAGTAGCGCCTTAAGAACTATTTTTCTAATAAATCAGAATAAAACTGGAAAGGAAAAGCTGTTTGTTAACATTTGTTGTGGTTTAGGAGTCGGATGATGAAGAGTGCTTTAAGGATCAAAAAGAGGCTGAAGAGGATGAGGAAAAATTTATGGATGCAGACAAAGTAGCAGGTGAAGAGAGGAGCACAACAGAAGATTCTGCTAAAACAAACAATTCAAATTCAACAGCCTCGTGGGTGCATCATCTGAATATGGGAGGTAAATTAGAAGAAATTATAATTTATTTAACTTGTAACATTCTGTAACAGGGACACGTTGATCAAGACTTGTAAAATTAATTGATTAAAACATTATTTTAGCTTTTCAAATTCAAGTTTGATTCAAAGCAGTCCATCAGAGTAATTATCTGTTAGTTCAGCAGCAGTGAAGAGTCTGTATGAAGCTGCTAGTGTCTCACTTCATGCAGTTTACTGCATTTGTGCCGAAGCAAAAAACTGGCTTGGGAAATTTTTGCTTCCATATTCAGACACCTTCAAAGCAATGTAGCCAAGGTTAGGATGTGTAACTGCTCTTCGCTTGTGAAACTTGCTAGAACATTTGAACCTGCTTCTAGTTTCACTCTTTCCTGAAGATCTTTTGGAATGGAGCAGGGGTTTTCAGGAGCTTCCTTGGAAGCACACAGAGACTCACCTGTGCACCTGATCATACACTGGGGAAGGGGTGCTGAATATAACCCTTCCTTGCTACTGGATGAATCTTTGGCCTGTGCAGCTAAGCATGGTGGGCAGCATTACTGTCATGTGAAATGAAAGTAATGTTCTCATAAAATCGACTGAGGAAATTTAAGTTTTCATCTCCTCTGCCCGTCAGGCAGGAAGAGTGGAGCTTTGTATGATCCTATGCACCGAAGTCCTTTATACTGCGGCGCCGAAAGTACAAGCCTTTGGGAACTGAAGAAGGTAAGGCGTTCTTACGCTGCCGATGACTGTGTTTCTTAGTGTGACCCTCGTGTTGAGAGAAGAAAATTAACGTGGTTATTCATGGGGTAGCTACCTGGGTAACAACAGAAAGGTTAAAGCTGGCATTGTTCAGCGTTAAGCTTGTATGTGTTGCATAAAAAAACCCGCTGATGCTGCAGAGTAGGGAATAGGAATTTTTAAGTGGAGATTTGGACAGTAATAATCTTTCTTGACTTTTGGATCTTAGGTATGTACCACTAAAGCTTTTCAGTGTTGAATTAAACAAAACTGTAAGTGAGAATGTATTTAGTTAATGCAAATGAAAAATTAGAACTTGAAGTTGTTCAAGGGCAGGGCACATCAGTGTTGCGCTGCTGCATGTGTCTGTGTGTTACAGAGTGGTCATATGACAAAGTGGTGTTGTGAGGAGTCTGTTAAGTCAACATGAGTAATGATTGCATTTATTTTTAAAGCAGAAATAAATAAGTGGTTCATGTTTTTCAGCTTTCTGAACATTTTCATCCATCTGTGGCCCTATTTGCAAAAACAATTCTAGAAGTAAGTGCTTTTACTAGTCTGTAGCTTTGAAGTTTGATTTTTATGTTAGCTGTTTTTGCCATTTGAAAAATATATTATAAAGCCATCTTGCACCCTGGAGATCACTAGCAACTCTGCAGCACTCTAACATACACTCAAATCCAAAACTTTTCATGGAATTGAAGTGTTTTATGTAAAGGAGACTACTCACAGAAGTAATTAACTTGGTAGAAAGGTGGGTATTACATGATTCCTAATGGTTTTTCTTTAGTTCTGTCTTTTTGTTTAAGATAGGGTATTTATGTGGGGAACCCAGGTGTTGAAACAAATTCTTTGTTAACTGTTGTGTTATGCCAAAAATACTCAAACCTACACAAATAAATAAAATACTTATTTTTCATTTGAATATATGGTATCCAAATAGTGCTGAGTATTAACTGTTACTGGCATACTACATTGCAAGGCACTTCATCACTGAAACAAAGCGAACAAAGTGGTTTTTCATTAAGAAAATAATGAACTTGCAAAAATAAGAACCTGTACAGGAGTGTCTTAACTGGTCAGGCTCATGTGATGAAGTATCCCCAAGTCTTTGTCTTTTTAAAGTGTGGTTTAATGGTGTTGGACTGTGTTTACTTAGTTCTCTGTGTTTTATAGTTACTGTCTTTCTAAAATCCAGACCTTAATGATTTTTGGCTTTCTTGTTCTTTCAGGGAAATCACATTCAGTACTCTGGTGACCCTTTGCAGGATTTCACGTTAATGAGATTCTTGGATCGCTTTGTGTACAGGAATCCCAAACTCCATAAAGGCAAAGGTATGAACTTCCCTGGACATACTAGCATATGCTCTTGATTAGTGATGGAGACCAAACTCTCTTTCTCTCAGATTGCCTAGTAACCCTTTGTGCTTGTCAGATATTTGGGGTGCATGTGGTGCAAGGAGTGGGATCTGTCTTCAGGGCTGCAAGAGCAGCGTCTCAGAACCAGCTGACAGTCACATGCTGCTGCCTCTCACATCTGCAGCACAGAAATTGTTAACCTAGCAGAAATAAGCAAAGTGATAGGGGAATGTAAAGACTACAGAATGGTTGATTTGGAAGGTCATCTGCTCAAGCAGGACCACCTGGAGCAGGCTGTCCAGATGGCTTTTGAGTGTCTCCAAGAATGGAGACTCCACTGCCTTTTGGGGCAACCTGTGCCAGTGTTTGCCATCACAGTGAAAAAGTGTTACCTGATGTTCAGACGAAGCCTCCTGTGTTTCCGTGTGGGCCCATCACCTCTTGACCTGTCATGGGCACCACTGGAAAGCGCCTGGCTCTGTCTTCTTTATACCCTCCCTTCAGGTATTTATAGACATTGATGGGATCCCCCCGAGCCTCCTCTTCTCCAAGCTGAACAATCGTACCTTTCCTCACAGAAGAGATGCACCACTCCATCATCTTAGTGGTCCTTTGCTGGGCTCTCTCAAGTGTGCCCATGGTTGCCTAGTGCTGGGGAGCCCAGACCTGGACACAGTGCTCCGGGTGTGGTCTCACAAGTGCTGAGTAGAGGAGAAGGATCACCTCTCTCCACCAGTTGGCAACACTCCTCCTTGTGCAGCCAAGGATACTGTCAGCCTTTTTTGCTGCAGGGTCACATTGCTGGCTCATGGCCAACTCGGTGTCCACCAGTTGCTTTCCAGCTGCTTTCCAGCTGGGCAGCCCCAGCATATACTGGTGCATAGGGTTGTTCCTCCCCAGGTGAAGGGCTTGGCACTTCCCCTTGTTGAACTGCACAAGGGCCCTGTCAGCCCATTTCTCCAGTCTTTTGAGGTCGTTACGGATGGCAGCAAAACCATCTGGTGTATCAGCCACTCCTCACTCTTCTGTATCAGCAGTAATAAAATGATTTGTTTCTGATTTATGCTCTGCTACAGAAAACACCAGCAGTGTGGTCATGCAGCCGAAGAAGAAACAGTTTATGAAAGATACACAGAATCTTGCAGGTAAGCTAGCCCCTTTTCAGTAAGATTATGATGAATTAAAAATTCTTGGCTGGTTGTGGTAGACGTGTCATCTGTGCTGTCTGCGCTGTTTCTGTTAGCAGTAAAAGAAAGTTCTGTCCCTCAGGAATGCGGTGGTGCTGCCTGATGGTCAGGATCAGGTCTCATCTTGTAAGTGTGCATGGAATCTCCACAGCTGAAACTTTGGATCCATTGAATCATTTTAAGAACAAATGACATAAAGCGGGTTACCTCAACTGTTAGTCTCTTGAGTAGGAAAACTTGTCTTCTACTGCAGCACTTGGCTACACACCAAATTTTTAAGACCTTTCTTTTCTCTGTTTTCCCTCCCTAAATGCCAATTATTTTTTATTGTAGTAATTCCTTTTTCTTAGCCAGTGCATGATGAAGATCATACCTTACGTTTAGCCATCCCATTGAGAAATGTATAAACAGTGTAGGAGGTTCTCAGAGTGTGTAGGAGAGAACTTCCTGACACAGCTGCTCAGCGAGCCAGCCAGGGAAGGTGCCCTGCTGGACCTTTTTAACTGAACAGAGAAGGACTTGTGTGTGGTGGTGTGATGGTTGGAGGCCGTCCTGGGCATAGTGATCACAAAATGATAGGGTTTTTGATTCTCAGGGAAGTAAGGAAGGGGGAGCTTCCTGGCTTTACACTGGGTTAAAAGCTGCCTGGCCAGCCGAGCCCAGAGAGTGGTGGGGAATGGAGTTACATCGCGCTGGAGGATGGTCACCAGTGGTTCTCCAGGGCCCGGTACTGGGGCCAGTTCTGTTTAATATCAATGAACTGAATGAGGGGATCGAGCGCACCCTCAGCCAGTTCCCAGCTGCCACCAGGCTGGGGGAGTGTTGACCTGCTGGGGGGCAGGAGGCTCTGCAGGGGGGTCTGGGCAGGCCGGGCCGATGGGGTGAGGTTCCACAGGGCTCAGTGCCGGGCCCTGCCCGAGGGTCACACCAGCCCCCCGCAGCTGCAGGCTGGGGCAGGGGCTGGGAACTGCCCGGCGGGGAAGGGCCCTCAGCACTGGTGGGGCCACATCTCGCACCCTGGGGTGTTTCAGGCCCCTCACTGCAGGGGGGACGCTGAGGGGCTGGAGCGTGTCCAGAGCCGGGCAGGGGCTGGATGTCAGGTTTTGGAACAGGCTGCCCAATTAAGTGGTTGAGTCACCCTTTTTCTCCTTTGGTTTACTTCTGAGGTGAGGGAGGAAAGGGGAATGTAGGAGGGTAAAAATCTTTTCCACAGGGAACCTGATCAATACCCTAGTCGATCTGCTCTTGCAGCGTCCTGTTTTGCTTCAGTTCCTCAGAAGTGGTGGCAGGGTGATGCTCAGCATACTTAGCAGGTGTACAGTCCTGCCTTGCAGCTGCTACTGAGCATTTCTACTGCCCGCAGTGCTGGGCAGAAGTGTTTCCAGTGTTTTAGTGTATGACAGCTAGTTTATCTTATTTCCTACTTTTTTTGTTTTACTTTTTTCTAGAATGCATTCCTGCTTTAGGTGATTGCAAAACCTCCCTTGCTTATACATAGATTAAAACCTGGTTAGGGCTGTGCCCCCTATGTTTTTCCATAGGGTCTGCTCCTAAGTATCAGTGTGTACGCTGAGAACTGTTACTTTTAATAGCTTGTGAGATGAGCTCCACTTTATTTAATGAATGACACTGCGTACTGTGTAATTTTATCTGTGCATGCTGTCCAACTTTTTAAAAGAGTAACAATCATTTCAACTGGAGGTGAAATCAGTTTGTTCTTTGTTTTTGCAGTCAACAGTAAAGAATTCCGAGCCAAAGATGAAAGCAAAATCCCAGTGAATGAAGTGTTTTTTCACAGGTAATGAAATGCTTATGAGCATTCCATTTAAAGGGTTGTTTTTTAGAAGCAAAGCTATCAAAACCAGTTACATTTCGTAACTATTCTCTGGCATTCCAGGTGTTTTCAAAATTTGATTAATTTGAGTGACTTCTGAGGACAGTACTTTCCTTAGAACGTAATTTCAGTATTTTTCAGAAGTCCTTGGGAAAGAATATCACTTATGGACAAAGGCTTATATCACTTATGAAATCAGTGCTTACAGCCTAAGATTAAGTAACTTGACATTGTAATAAAGAAGCCTTATACAATGGGTAATGGTGAATGTGGTAATTCTTATGCATTAGAAGTGTATTTATAAAAACCTGGAATATACCTTGTTTACATTACTAGCATCAAAGTTTATTAGAATGGAACAAAGCAAAAAAAGTCAGAGGAGCTAGTTTTCTGTGTATTTATTTTTTTTGTATTCATAGTTCTTTCTGTTTAGTTGGCTTTCAGATCATGATATAAAAATGCAACTGCAACACTAAAATTGGAGTGATATTTAGCAAAGATTTGTTCTTACTAGGTCAAAATACTAGTTATATGTGAGGGTCTCCTTAGGAATTAGTGTTTGAATTAACTTCATTTGTTTTGTGTAATTAACTTTGTGGGGTTTTTTTGTTTTTGCTTAACGAATTCATTGCTGTAGGGGTTTTTAAAATTTTTGAAGTATCAGGTTAATGGAGTTTTACTAATTTTAATTAATTGATATTATAATATCAAGGATTGTAATATAAATAAATAAAACAGTGGTATTCATTTTGAGATTGAAGAAAAGCAGCTTAAAGTCATGCCCCTGTCTGAAAAGTTAATGGTATTGTTAAATTAAAGATGACTGACACTGAGATTATACATTGAAAGTCTTCCATATGAAGTGCTGCACTCGTTTGCTCTTATATATGATCAAAATTGCCTTCTGTGTTTGGTGGTTCTTTAATATGAAGTGAAGGAGAGAAAATGGTTTAAAATAGCTGACGGAAGGTAAAACTAAGCACACAAAAGAAGAGGGCTGGGGAGGACATGTTTAACAGAACTTAACGGATGAGTCTCTTTCATATAGTTTATTTTCCTCCCAATTAGATTCAGGTTGAACTTGATTCTTTCTTCCTTATCAGTATAAGGCAGATTTTCACATCTTTCCTGTGCCCTTTTATAAATTCACTATGTTCAGAATAATTTCTGGCACTTCTGGTTGTGAAATTTGTTTTAAATCTTACAGTACATGGCTTACTCTTTGAAAACCAAAGTAAATCTAAATCTCTGATTTGAGATGTGTTTGAAACCATTACTTAAAATTTTAAACTGGCAACATACATGTGAAACAATCTGCAAGGTTGGTTTTTTTTTATTTAAAACCTTGTCATAAAGATCATCACTTGTACTTTTGTGTCTGAGATCAATATATTATTTCAGATTTTATTCAAAGTTTGATAAGAAGAGAGAGAAACAAAGGCGTCAGGATGATGAAGAGAGTGTGGAAGACGTAGATGATGATGAATTTGAAAGAGCATTGGGTGAGGTTGTTTTTTTCCTTGCAGTAACTCTTCCAATATTTCCTGCTTTTGCAAATTATTAGTTTATTTTTTTTATAGTTTATATTGTGGAAAAGAGACAGATAAAGGAATATGGAAGTGGAAGAAAACTGGCTTTCAAATTCCCCTTCTATGTCATAGTGTCCATCACGTAAGCCAGCTGGATGGCCATCCTGTAAAAGAGGTCTTCTGCTCACGACTCCAGTAGTTGGCTTGTTCACGTGGGTGGAAACTGATGTTGAGCATAAGCTGACGAGTGGGAGCTCATGTCTTTTTGTTTTTCCCTAATGTAGTCTGAGAGATAAAAGTAACTTTTTTTAACAGCATGTAACATCTGCTTCTATTCTTCCTTTACTACTTGGCCTTTTTTAATCTGACAGTTTCTCTCATTGTTGTTCCTAGCATCTTTCAAGAGGTTATTAGTTCCCTTAGATCCTTGGCAAAGTTCTGCAGTAGTCTTAGCACTTCCTATAGCATCTACTTTGCTTTGGAAATAGTGTTTGATTTGTTACAGAATCTAGATCTGTTAGTGTACCATAAAATGCCCATTATTTTATGATATCATATTTTGATTGTACAGTAATACATGTATTTGGAAAAAAAAATACCCAGTTAGCTCTCTGTAACTGCTTTATACAATATGTTTAGAGAATTCTGAACTCCTGTAGCAGGATTCTTCCTTAGTATCTCAATTAGTATGGTCTTTGTTAGGACAAGAATCCATTACTAATTGTGGTGGTTGTTTTTTATTAGTATCACTAATAAGCTGACTGTCTCTTAGGATTTGCTTTATAATTCAGAAGCTTAAATTAAGGACCCTCTAATGTTAATCTTTACTTTTTGAAACAGGTGTAATTTTTCAGTTTTGTTTTTATCTTCTATTTTATATAGCAGTTTGTTCCTAAGTGAATCTGGTGATAGGAGCTTTCATCCTCTAGTTCTGCTTGCTTTTCTGTCTAATCTGAAAATTAACATACAGACTAGCTGGCAGGACACTTGCTTGGGGTATCTTAATTGGATCTTTGTTCTATCTGACTTGGAGCATCCCATCTGCCAACTAAGCTTGAATCACTGGGCAATTGCCTGTCCATTTGTGCTTGTCTGCTTCCCATGTCATCTGGTTCTAGCCAGAAATTATATCCTGGATAATATATGACTTTTATTATTTTTTCAAAGGAAAATGTTTTTTTCAGAAAAAGTCCAGTTAGCTGTGGGTAACTATTTTGTGCAGTATTTTTCTAGGAGTGTGAACCCTTTTGTACCAGCGCCCTTTGTAATTGATGCAGATCATATGAACTGTTCAGGAAAATGATACCTAAACCCAATATATTTTGTAATTATTTCATATTTCTTTGTTTGACTTTGTAGTAATAAAGATTTTTTTTCCCCTAGATGAATTTGAAGCTGCAGATAATGCCATTAATGTCAGCCAGGATGACCTTGATTTTGCTGGGTAAGACTGGAAATTGGTTCTCTCATCTCTTGATTTAATACCTGCATAGAGTTTTACTCCACAAAATCGGATATTCTTTTTCAAAAAGACTCGGAATATCACCTTGCAAAAAAGGTAATAGCAGTTGAACCCTGGGTAATCCCACGTAGTATTTTATTTATAAAATGCAGCAAGCCAGTAAGCAAGGTAAGATCTTGTTTTCATTGTCTCAGGTTTCAGTTTGAGAATTACCAAGTACAAAAGCAAGCAGAATGAGGCATAATGGTACTGCTGCTGTAAGGAGTGGTTGTAACTGGACCTAACACAGTAAATAAACTTTGTGGAATCCAGAGTCACAGAGCTCAGTTCTCGGGAAGTTAGCAGTTTCATTAATCATAGAATCATTTAGGTTGGAAAAGACCTTTAAGATCATTGAGTCCGGCCGTGAATGATTAAGTAGCCTATTTTTTACTTAAATGTATCTGTAATACAGCTTTCGAATCAGCACAGAAGTGTTTTTTACTTGAGGTGAAAGGAGAATTGAAGCTTTAACTTCTAGTGAAACCTAGATTTTTGTGATCCAGACCGGTGTGAGTGAAAAATACCAGAGGAGACAAAAACCAAATAACCATCTAGTACATGAAGAACCATGTTTCCTTTCATAATTTTTTTTTTAAAGTCATCTTATTTCTTCATTTAGTAGAGTTGCTAGGGATACCAGCAGTTTGTGTGTTTTACAGAAAAGACTTTCTGAAAAGGAGCAAAGGCATATAGGAGATAAACTACTGAAGCTGACATTTCTGTTAATTTCACGATAGGCTTTTCTCCAGAACTTCTTAGAATGCTTGACTTACTATAAGAATATAGTTCCATATGCTGATGTTGAAAACATATCTGCGTGCATAATACGTGCTTCTCAGGTCTTAGCCTACATTTACAGTAGTTTGCACTAATGTTGAACTTTTCTAACAGTGTCAGTAGATAGATGTTACCTAGCTGGAAAGTGTTTTGCCAGATGAAGTGCTAGGCTTGCTACTTTTTGGTTTTTTTTTTAGTAATATAAAAAAGAAACCCAAAGGTGGTAAGAAAGGCCAAAGAAGTGAGGAATCCAGTGCTGACTGGGAGGATTCTGGTGATGAAGATGAATTCAGTGATCTGGACGATGAGGAAGTCTCCTTAGGAAGTATGGAGGAAGACTTTGAAGATGATATGGATGAAGAAGGAGGTGTATTTCTGGATGTGTCTGATGATGGTAATAGCCTGGGTAAAGTACTGGTTATTATTGATAAATGAGAAGAAAAAGCATTAAAAATAAATCACCTAATATGTAATTACATATATATATAAATCCAGATTTAGTTACCTAGGTGGAAGTTTTGGCTTTTCAGTAAAGAAGTGACAAGAAGTCCTTCTCTGGACAATGAAGTCTTGGGAGAAATATTTCATGGCACAGCCTCTTAGGTGAAAGTGGGAATTAGGTATCTGGGTATAAAAACTTGCAAACAAGACATGTTTCTTTCATTCCGAAAACTGGCTAGAATAGGCAGAAACATTAAAAAATCTAAAAGAGAAAAATAAGAATCTGGTACTTGGTAATTTTTTCATTTCTTTAGACCTAGTTAATGTTGATTATTTTTTTTTCTTTAGATGAGGTAACATTTTTTTAAACTGCTGTCTCATAAGTAACAGCTTACTCTTGTAATAGAGCGAAACACCCACATTTTTATTACCACTGTAATAATAACCAATCATTGCACCTGCGCAGTTTTATTATCTTTTTAGCTGAAAAGCAGTTTACGTGGTATACAGTTTCTGTGGCTGGAAAAGCACAGATTAATGGAGTGTTTCAGCTAAAGGTCACAGGTAGAGGAGGTAAACTATTCATACAGCTGTTAACACATGAATTTTTCATGAGATTATTATTTCACCAAACTTACCAAGCAGACGTACAAGGTTTACATAACACTTGCTTTTAGCCTTCATATTGTATTTATCTTAGTATCATATTTCAATCCTTTTGGTGTTATGGAAAAAAAGCATAAAGAATGGCACACCACTGACCAATTGTTAATTGGGTTGCGTGCGCTGTGTTTCAAACTTTTGTAAAGACTCGGACCATTATGACAAATATACCTAAAAAGGAATGTTACTCTGCTGTGCTTTGAACACATGTACATGGTGTGAGAATGGGAGGCTGATGTATCTTCCCCCCTCCCCATCAGACCTGAACAATGACAAGCAATTGAAGTCTGTCAGCAAAAAGAGCAAGAGGAAGAAAGATATGCATTTTGTGGGATCGCTTGAAGGTAAGGAACCACTGCCATGATTTCTGTTTGAGAAGGCTTGACACAAATACAGAGTCTGAAAAACTTTGGAATCAGAGGAGTTTAGTACAGTAGGTTATCTACACTTTTGGATCTCGGTTTGGATTTGAGTAAACCATAAATGAAAAGGAGGTTGTCCTCCAACCAGCGTTGCCTGATTCAGAGTGACAATCTGCTGTTGAAGGAGTACGAATCAAAGGAGGAACTTTTGAAGGAAGGATGGCATTGTGCCAACAGTCTGTGCACCTAAAACTAACACCTGATGCACAGATTTGTGCTGTTTAGTTCTTGGTTGGGAACTTTTCTTCTTTTTTTTCGGGCAGGTGGAATATAAAAATTTCTTACCACAGCTATTTTAGATGGTTTCATTAAATAAAAAAAAATAAATTAAACCCACTGTTTTAATGCCTTTGTGAACTTGAAATTCTGTCTCTTAAGAATAATACTTTTTGTTTGAAGGACCTAGTCGAGGAAAGAAGAGAAAACTCCCAGATGCCAATATACTAGCATCTGCAGAAGAGGTGAGTTTGATCCGTGCCTAGCAAAAGGTGATGAAGCATTTTACCTGTCTTTGTAATAAAATACTAAAAATTCTCTCTTTAAAGTTTGGCTATCTGCTGGATGAAAATGCTGGGTCCAAGTTTGACAATATTGGAATGAACGCCATGGCCAACAGAGATAATGCAAGTAAGTACATGCTGCAAATAGCTGACAGTTGTAATACTGGTTTACTTCTTTCTCTTCAGAGTCTGTACTTAAAAAGATGTACCTTCTTTAATTGATACATACACATGGTCAGAAACCACACGGTAGCAACAGTAGCTCAATGTCAGCAAGACATGACTTTAGTTTTATTCAGTTATGAGAGCTGCCCAATATTAACTGTGACTACTGGAGTGAACAAGGCTTCAGGAAAGAGGAAGAAGCTATCATGTGCCCCTTTCACACCATGGATAAGGACAGGCAGTATGCTGTTGTCAAGTGTTGGTGTGAATTTTGCTCTGATAAAAGACTGTCCTGGATTCTTGGCAAGGGAAGGCATAAGGCATGGCTGTCTATCTACCTACCAGGGTATTTCCTTGCAGTATTGGTGAAGCAAAAGTAGTTTGCCAGAAATAATTCTAATGAATTAAACGTGTATACATTTGTCATGGTTTGACCCCAGCTGGTAACTAAGTACCACGCAGTTGCTCGCTTGCTCCAGCCCCCACAGTGGGATGGGGAGCAGAACTGGGGAGAAAAGTAAAACTCATGGGTTGATGGAAGAACAACTTAATAATTGAAATAAATTAAAACTATAATAATAATTGTAATGAAAAGGAGAGAGAGGGGGAGAGGAATAAAATCCAAGGTGGGGGAAAAAACCCCCAAGCGATGCACAATACAGTTGCTCACCATCCACTCACTGATGCCCAGCCAGTCCCTGAGCAGTGACTGCCAGCTCCAGACCAACTCCCCCCCAGTCTGTATACTCAGCGTTATGTCATATGGTACAGAATATCCCTCTGGCCAGTTTGGGTCAGCTGTCCTGGCTGTGTCCCCTCCCAGCTTCTTGTGCCCCCCAGCCTGCTCACTGGTGGGGACTAAGAAACTGAGAAGTCTTTGGCTTATTATAAACATTACTCAGCAACAACTAAAAACATCAGTGTGTTACCAACAGTATTTTCCTACTAAATCCAAAACACAGCACTGCACCAGCTACGGAAAAGAAAATTAACTGCCACCCAGCAGAAACCAGGATAGCACTGATTGAATAATCAGTCCTTTGTAGAGCTTTTGCAAGTCTTGCTGGTGTCACCTGGAAAATGTTAACAGCGCTCAAACACTGTGTACTCCTAACACAAGTGTGTCTAGCATTAGTAAAATACAAAGCAATGGGAAGAGCAGTGTTAAACTCTGAGATTCTGAGATGGTAGGGTATGTTTTGTGAAATGAGAAAACCAAAACTTTCCTCTGGTGTCAAAAAATATCAGCAGCTTGCACTTTATTAACATTTATAAATACAGTAACCAAGTTCAAACTTCTACATATTCGTCTGTATTCCACATCGTGGTCAGAGGTATCCCATCAGCTCCTCATTTCTCACCTTTCCTCCTACAGATGTCAAACAGATCCAGTGGGAAATAGAGCGTGACAAGTGGCTTCACAATAGGGATGTGAAAAGCATCATCAAAAAGAAGAAACAGTTCAGGCACAGAGCGCTGAAAAACAAGTACAAAGGCAAGAAATCAAAAAGATGAACCGGACGTTTTAATGTGGACATTTTGCAGTAATCATTCTTAAAAAATAATTTTTAATTAGTCACACATCTTTCTTACTTCAGTTCTTGCTGTTTAACCATGTCATTTGGTCATTCTCTCTTATGCCGTGAATTCCAGACCACTCATTGGATTTGTAATACACTGAAAAATAGGAAATTCCATGTTAGCTCTAACTTGGGCGTGTCTGAAGGTGAGCCACTTTGTGGCCAGTTTTGTTGGATGCGTAGTCCCCCAGTTCTGAGGACTCTATCCAACAGTCTGACACTCCAGCCACACTCATGCATAACAATAAACACTTCTGCAGTGTCTCCTGGGGTAAGTTTTAAGCAATAATAAAATCTATTTTATACATAAGATGCAACAGAAGCGTCAACCATCCTCCTGAAGTCAACAACTACAAACCTACCTTCCAGAATTGATGGAAACCTCTTCTGCATTGTGTATCTGAAATCTGAGAAGATAAATCACAGTTACTTTACCCAACATATTTTAAGATGAATAACTAAATGCACTATTTTTCTAACTAGATTACTTGTCTGAGCTCCTTAGTTACAGCTACCATTAAATAACTAAATAACATGATCTGAATTTACTGTTTAAAAATTGTATCACAGGCTCTATTCAGGTTACTCGTATGTGCAGCCCTACCATCATCATAGTGTTTTCTGAGCTTCCTCACCATTGTGATAACCAAATACGAGCTACAGATTCACAGCAAGCTGAATGTCTCATAGACTGACATGCAAATGAAAACTGGGAAAACTACTTTGTTTCGTTACACAGCTTTAGGTGTTTGCTGAATTGTCCTGGGGGCTGCTTTGGCAACCCAGTAGAAAATCACGTAATGATAGCTTTATGCTCTTTTTAATGATTTACAGCAGCTCACAGAAGGATCTTATCAATGCTAGTACTAGCACAAAGAAAGCTGTAAAAGCCTCTGTCTGAGGACACAGCTGTTAGATGAGCTCGCTGCACCTTACTGAACTACAGCTCAAGAAAATTTTCTGCACAGGCACATAAGAACTAGGACCCAGGACTGAAAAGGGGTAGAAATGAGAAACGATTAACACCCTGCACCAAGTTACCAAGATAGCGATGCATCTACACTCCACGTTTTTGTTACGTATTTTTTTAATAAGAACGCAAAAAAAGGTTGCGTAAGGTTAACAAATGCAAACTGGTGTAGCATAGGTGAAGTTCAGGTTGAACTGTGTGTGAGGACCGCGCTACTGCTGGAAGGGGCGGGCTGGTGGCCTCGCAAGCACAGCAGCCGCTGCCGGGGCTGTGCGGGGCAAACCCGGTAACAAGCTGGCGCTGGGCTTGTTTGTGTGTCACCCGGGCACGGCGCCCACGGTCGGAGAGAGGGGGGCGCCTGGAGGTGCATCAGCTGGAAGCTGCTGCCGGCTGCCCCACGCCAGGCGGGCTGCCTGGGCACGCTGCGGGCCGAGCGCCACACGGCCGGGGCTGACGGGCCCTGCCCGCCTCGCTGCGCCCCGCTCCGGCTGAAGGCCCTATTGGAGCCGCTGCCGTTACTGTGAGCACACGCAAGACTCAGCGCTGTTCCTGGTGGCGCCGTTCAAAATTCCACCACCACCCCACCCCCCCCCCCGCCCCAGTTTTGGTTTTGTAAAACTAAACCAGCAGCAGCTTCTCTAACAGCTGTCCTTCAGGTGCCACCGAGCGCGCCGACACCCACAGCCCCCACCGCCGACCTCACGCGGCAGCTTGTCCGGGAGAGCCCGCGCCCGCCCCGCGGCACCTTGGCTGCGCTCCATGGCGCGGTAGAGCAGGAGGGCGCCCAGCAGCCCCGCCGCCTCCAGCAGCAGCAGCCCCCGCAGCACGCGCCGCGCCATGGCCGCCGGGGCCTGCACCCCGCCCTCACCGCCGGCAGCGGCTGCGCATGCGCCGTGCGCCCGGCCCGCCGGTGGCGCGCTCCGCTCCCCGCCGCTCGCCCCGCAGCCGCGCCTTCCCTCGGCCTCGTAATGGCCGACCCGGCGCCGGCCGCCGTGGCGGCGGTGCTGCCCGGTGGCAGGCGGACGGCCCGGGGCTGTGGGGGGTGGCCGAGGGAAGGCGGAGGAGGCGCGCCTCAGCCCCGCTGCGGCCCGGACAGGCCCTGGCGGGGCCGCCCCTCAGCACGGTGATGGCGCAGGGTGCAGCGCTCGCCCTTGGCGGGCCCCGCGGGCTGCTGGCGCGGCCCCGACTGGCTACCGCATTTCCTTGGTGCCCGGGGGCCCGCCGGCCTCGCCTGGCCGCTGCAGCTGTGGGCTGGCGGGGTGCGTGCCCAGCGCAGCTCGGGGGCCGGGCCGGGGCTGGCTGCCCCACGGTGAGGGCCTCGAGCGGGTGCCCCTGCGGTGAGGGACAGGCCTGCGCCTCGGCGCTGCTTTCTGCTGCTGCAGCTGCTGGGAGAGCCGCCCTGCTCCCGGGAGCCAGCACCGGTCCGTGCCCTGCTAGGCGAAAAGGCAGCTAGATACATTAAGGTGCATGGCCATTGTAAAGGAGTCCTGGTTCTATGATCGAGATGTTGAAAAAAACCTGTGCCATGCAAGATCTCAGTATTTAATTGCCTTTTTACCGTGAAAAAGGGCTTCAGTGCAAACTAGCTCCCACAGAAGCGCGCTTGGAACCTAAAATGGCAGTATCTTTGCCCTCAGTAGCATTCCTCCTGGTTTAGTTTTGATGATTTAATTGTTTTCTATTATTCGCTCACTGTTTCTTTTAACTTAAAATATAGGATTGATTACTGCCAAATAAAACCTCTTGGGATTTTTCCCCATAGGGAATTCCTTGTCTTTATGAGATGCTTTTTTCCCTATTAATGTTATTTAAGATCAGGTATATTTTTGCTGCTTATTCATACAGGGTGATTCACTTTCCAATTCCATTTTGTCTGGTGGCTAAGCTTGCAAGTATTACTTGCTCTCAGTGCGATGTCTTACTAAAATAATTCCTGCTCTGTAGATTATAAGTGGACGGGATCAACCCCTCTTCCATTTCTAGAAAGGTGGGAAAGGAGAAGAGAAAGAAATGTATCAGATTTGAGGGAGGGCAAAAGTAATGCCAAGGATTTTGACTCCACCCCTTAAAAATGTCTGTTTAAAGGCACTTGCTGCATTAGACCAACAGTCTCATACCCCAAAGGTGGTAAACATGGCTGAGGATAAAAACAACTTTGCTGATGAGATAAATAAAGCGCTGGCAAAGTCTGAAGGGCTCACCTTGAAGGAGCTGCTGTTCTCCTATCGAGGGACCCCGTATCCTGCCACAGTGTGCAGTGTGGAAACGTTCCAAGCTCTGGAGAACCTGGAAGCCAGAAGAGATGATATGGTGCTGGTGTCCTACCCCAAATGCGGTGAATACATTATAAATTTGTTGCTGTAGTCTACAATAACTAATTAGCTGACACAATAAGAAGGAAAACCAACTGTTTGTGGTTGTACGTTGTGTGAGGACCCTGGGCATTTCTACTACAACCAGAGGCAGCAGGTTTTTGTCCTGCTTTGTCTTACTCAAGCAGTCTGTTGCACTGCTTTTTAACATGATTTATGTTTCTGAAAGGAAAAGAAGTTTTAGTGTTCAAAACTTTTTTGGCTGAAGAAGTGAGAATACAGCATATAGTCTTTTATGTATCGGTGTGACAAGACAACTATGCCAGTATGATAAACTGTATTCTGAGAAGTGTGTTAGTAATGTAGCATAGTGTAGTGTAGAACAGCAATAAAGTTATGCATTAAACTTTTTAATGAGTAGAAAATGACAGAGCACAGCATCTTTACTTGCAAAATTTTTAGCTGCTTCTTGGCATTATTCAATATCATCATTGTTTTTTGTTTTGTGACTGCAAAATGGTATTGACTAAGACATACTGGAAGTCTAAATCTTCTAATTAGAAGTCTGCGGAAAGGATGAAAGATGCAACAGGAGCAGTGAAAAAACCACTAACGAACCAACTAGTTGATTTTGATCAGTTTTATTAAATATCAAGTGTGACATGATTGCTTACAAGGAAGAGGTGGGTTTTGCTAATCTAGGAAATCTTATCCAAGCATATGTTTCTTCTGTGAGGCCCAAGAAGCAGAAGCTTAGGGTTGCTGGAGAAAATACGGGCCCAGGGAAGGATTTCATTGCACTAGCGTGGTAGCAGATGTGGTCAAGTTGCTCTCTAACCAGAGAGTCCTTGGCCAAGGTCTCATTAGGCACAATGAATTCCCACTGATCGGTGAGTTCTGACCTGGAAAGAAACTGTGGTGTATTTAGGGGCTTAAGAAGTATGCCTGTAATGTTTATTAGGGTGAATCTATATCAGCTGTGGGACAGAACATTGAACCAAGAGAAAGCAAATACAAAGGGAGGGAGCTGGCACAAAATGCGAAATGTGCATCTTAAGGAGCCCATAATTCCGTTGGGTTTGGGATTAGAGTTCTGCTGGGCCTTATAAAGACTTAAAAGGTCGTTGTTATAACTTGGTACTGGGTTTGATTTCTCACGGAGTTTGGAAGAGTTCAGACATGGAGTCACGACGCTGATAGCCTCTGAGGTTTAGTAACTCAGTGAATCTCTCCTGCTCAGGGAGAGGGATTAGTAGATAAAGGAAGAGAGCTCACACTTAATATCAGGCAGTTTGTGGTAGGTCAGGAGGGGGAAATCTTGGCAAAGACCACTGCCAGTTGTTCACTAGGAGGGGGAGTATCACAGCTCCCTGTGGTTTGCTGGGGAATGCAGTACCCTGTTACCGGCAGGCACTGGTGGAAAAGCATGTACAGGAGCTTGCGTGGAAGAAATGGGATAGCAGGAGGGAGAGAAAATGCTGTGTTTCTGCAGTGCATGGTAGTCACAGTCTGCAGGTGAATTGGAATTTTCTCCCATTTGGATGTTTGCTCTTACACTCTTAAACGGTGCTAAATAGATTCTTGTCCTAATTCCCTATGGCTTGCAAAGGAGGGGGAAAAAAGGCGTGAGAGAAGTATGAAGAGTGAGAAGGAAAGATTAGCTGCCCCAGTTTGAAACCAGAAATTGCTGGGCTCCCTTTTGCTGCTTGATGTAAGACTCGGACCCACCAAGCCATAATGTCACCAGACAGTAAGAAAAATCTCTCTGCAGCTCTCTTTCCCTCTTGAGCTCAGGGAGCCTGGTGTCTGGTTTCCTCTGCCAGCTTCTCAGGTGTTTTCCTTGCAGGGCTCAAACTCTTTGGCATTTGGCAGGTTTAGATGGTCCTGAGCACGCATGATGAAGGACTCACGTTATGGCTGTTCAAAAGCTTCATTCCTTTTACTTACTAGGTATTACGAAGGTTAAGTTACAGTGAATTCTCACTATATAAAAGGTTTTCCCCCCATTCAGATGTGTGCAGTAAGAGGGGAAAACTGATGCAGAGAACTATTGAGGAGGACAATGGAGCTCCAGGATGCAGTACTTCCCAGGAATGGGTTGCACGATTGAGAAGCCAGTTGGGGATTTGGAGGCTAGGAATTTTAGGTTTGTCAGTTGTAGCTTTTTGTAAAAATAAAATTTGTATTTGTGCACATGGAGTTAATACTGGGCAGATGAGGATGTGGATTTGGAAATTCTTAATGCTTTTGGCTCTGATCTGTACATAAATGGGAGCATGATATGAATGGTACACATATCATGTCATATATAAATATGATATTGGTTGGTGTATACATGTAATATATGTGTTTTAAGAAATTTTGTGTTGTGTACTGACTGTATACACATTACTGTATAAATGTATCAGCTGCTTCCATCCAAGCATCCTGAAGCACTTTATGTAACGTAGGGTGGAAGTTATTCCTTTTTGGGAGTAACTTTCCACTGAAAGCATGATGTTAAAGCTGTTTGCATTGTGTATTCCTTGTTAGTACCTCTGGCAGCTGTGTTCACAGGAGACTCGCAGCATGCAGGAGATGGTGGCAGCTCCACAGCTCCATCTCCGTGGGCCTGGTGGGAAGCTTTCCAAGCGCATCCCCACATCCTGCCGGCAATCGGCAGAGCATCAGTAGAGCAAATATGATTCCTAAAAACCTTGGGGAAGCCGGCACCACGGTGCAGCTCCAGGAACTGGCCACAGGCTCACACTGGAACGGGATGTGGTATTGGGGAGGCTTTGCTGCAAGATCCATTCCAGAAAGTGAGGGGTGGGGGGGGATGTAGGTGTCAAGTGGGTAGCACCTCTTCTAGTGCTTGTTCTGGCATGCGCTTTATGGAGACAGCAACAGGCACTACTGAGGACAACCCTGGCAGTGACATTGAATAGGTTACTCCATTTCGTCCTGGCCCCAGGGGAGTAGAGAGGCAAATGCTTTCCTCCACAGAAAGAGCAAGCCTCCTTGCTTGGTCCTTTCTTCTTCCATCCAGAACCTTCCCAGGTGTTCCTCTGTAAAAGACAGGAAAGCTCCCTTTATTGTCTGTCACTGCCTGGTTTATGAATATATTAAAAAGGTGTTTAGTGCATTGTTGAGTCAGTTCTGCTCCCAGTGCTTTCCATGTACCAGTTATAAGTGAGCCAAGAAGGTCACAGTTAAGAAGCTGTTAAAGATCTCATTAACGGGAAACATTATTGTGTTTATAATTGAGAACTTTAGCGTTATTTGTCATTTGATGACTGTCTATTATGCTGAATTAAGGCATGTAATGAGAAGGCTTTGAGATCTTGCACAAACTTCTGATATGTTTTATTTTGTTCTCTGCGCTTCTTGGTGCAGGTGTGAACTGGCTTATCCAGATTTTAAGTGATTTGATATTTACAACTATCCAGAGTAAACCTGTAAGCACAGAACTACCATTTATTGAATGTGGAGATCCAGATAAATATCAGGTTAGTGAAAAGAAACTATTGAACCATTAAAGTCTGTTGTTTTCTCTGTCCTACACCCCCTCACACAAGTTATTAAAATGAAGTCATGCAGCAAGTAAAAATATCTCTCCTGAGAGGGGAAAAAAGATAATCTTTGTTGCCTAATGCCTTTTGATTAGGGGCTGTTTCACACAGGCAACTCTCACAAATCATTGCTGCACTCATGTAATAAACTTGTTCTCACTTACGGTTCTGTTTATTTCTAAAGAGGATGAAGCAGATTCCGTCCCCAAGGATTTTGGCAACACATCTGAATTATGATTGCCTCCCCAAGTCTATTTTCAAGAACAAAGCCAAGGTGGGCTTTTTTCTGTTTTGAAGAACGAGCCTCATCTTTCAAGCAGTACCAGCATACAAGAGTAATTTTGGAGCTACATCCTTTTCTTGCACCCAGGCAGGTGGCACTGGTGGAAAGCAGCTTGGAGATGGTGGGAGTCTCGTGATGCCTGGGCTGGCTTAACACCCCCTACAATTTACAGTAGCCTTAGGGGTGCCGTAGTTGACATAAACAAGAACAGATCTAGAGGCTGTTGCAGTGCTCAGAAATGGCTGGAGTGTCGCGCTTTCCTGTTTTATGCTACTCTTTCCTATGCACGAACGTGGTGGGAATGAATGTGGCAGCTGTGTCTCTGGGACATTGGCTGTCTCCTTGCAAAGAGTCACATGGTTAAAACTTTAATATTTCTGATACTCATTTACTGAACAATGGTGGATACAGAGAACTTTTGAGATGTACCACAGATGAAGGAAATAATTGGTTAAGAGAGATGGATTTTTTCCATGTTTCATTGCTAATTTTTCCTGTATGACAGGAAAAAATATAACATGTATAAAAAAAAATGAATGTGTATAACGTTTTCAGAAGTGTTTACACTTCCCTGAGGATTACAGTCTCTTAGGATTTCAAGAACATTATTGCCATGCTTTGAAAAATGGGACATAATTGTAACAGCTGTGGTTTCCTGAAGGAGAATTGAACTGAGCTTTTCCTAGCAGGGGGTTGGCAAATGGTTCCTTACAATTTCCCAGGTCTTAGATAGTTATGGGATCGTATTCAATGACAGTATTACTGTTTTTCCAGTTGCTTCTTTCTGCAATTCTTTCATGACATAAGCAAATTTTAGAAGTGGTAACAAAGTCTTTATTATAAGTTTGTTCACCATGCCTTAATTAATAAAATATTTTATAGCCCCCAGTATCTTATTGATTGCAGAATGTTTGGTTATGCTCTCATTTTGGTTGCCAGGGGAAGTAAATGATCTAAAGTTGTTGATCTCTTTCTCCCACTCCAGATACTAGTGTTGTTTCGAAACCCTAAAGATACAGCTGTTTCATTTTTCCATTTCCACAACAATGTGCCAAGCGTCCCCAGTTACAGCTCCTGGGATGAGTTCTTCTCAGAGTTCATGAATGGGAAAGGTATTGTTGTAGTTACTGAGTGTAGCTGAAGAAGTAACAGAAAAAAAATATACCTAAAAACAAAAAAATGGGGCCAGTGGGAAAACAGCTGTGTCATAATTAGTTTACTGATCGGCATACGTCATGATAAAAGGAGGCAGCTGAATGCCAGAGCGGGGAGAACGTCCAAAAGATGCTTTGCTTCTGGGTATTCTGCACTTCCAAGCAAGGGTGAGGAAGTTGCATGGCAGCTGGACAAAGGCATTGGGTCAACATTCTGCAATGGAGGAAGTGCTGTGGATCCAAAGTGTTAATGAAATGACAGTTTGTTGTCTTTACTGTTTCTGAACATGAGGCAAAACACCTCATTAGCAACTCGAATTTTAGGCATAGACTGATGTCTGGCTTTGGCTTTTAAGTGATGTTTATATGGACAATATAGTAAGAGAGGGGAAGCACACAGTGAGACTCGTGTTTCTGTGTGGAAACCACTCACCTACAAAAGTCCAGAGGAAGCCTCTGCCATGCTGTTGTGAAGTACGGTACCCCAGAAGGGACAGGTTGTTCCGTTTGCTTGCACTGATGTAACTGATAGGCAACAGAAGGCAATTTTTCAATTGGGGAGAAAGAATAGCCCAGTAAGAAAAGAAGGTCACACTGATGCTTTTTTCTCTCCTTTACAGTTGGCTGGGGATCCTATTTTGATCATGCAGTCACCTGGAACAAACACATTGAGGATGAGAATACTATGGTCATAATGTATGAAGACCCGAAAGAGGTAAAGCAGATGCTGAATACTGACAGGCAAAACACATCTGAGCCCATTCCTTGAAATCTGCTGAAATTAACAGGAAAAGGCACAGGTCTCTGAAAGAGCAAAATCAAGTTGATTTTAGCGACAGGTTGAGTCTGGCTGTACAAAACCTGACTCCAGTGTAATGCAGAAAACATACTGTGGAGGAAGATATATATGGTTAATATATATGATGCCAATGCACATCCCAAGTGGGTGTCTTTTTTTTTAGAGGAAGCGTATTGCCTGTCTCCCTTTCACTGTATTGCTTTCAGAACCTGACTGGCAGTGTAAAGCAGATAGCTGAATTCTTTGGATTCTCCCCAACGGCGGAAGAGATCCAGTCCATTGCGGACAGGGCCACTTTCCAGGCAGTGAAGGATAAGGCTCAGGAGACTCATGGTGCTGTTGGCTCAATTCTTTTCCGCAAAGGTAAATTTGTTTGTATTTTGCCAGGGTGGTGAATGGTAGCACTGTGTCTTGGCAGACAGGAATTTGGATCAGTAGATGCTTAATCTTTATGTATGGTTTTCAAGGTTGGGAGTTGTTTAAGAAACATTGTGCTTCAGGATGCTTCACTTGATTTCATCCCAAGGGCAAATGCCATCCAGGAAAGCCCTGTATAATATTAGCAGAAGTGCACTACAAGTAGTACACCCTTCAGTTGTGCTATGCAGTAAGCACCATTTAAAACAAGGAATAATTTTATTTTGGCTTCTGTGAGTACTGGGGCTAGCCTAGCGCTAGGTCTACAGAGTGCCTCCACAGGCTTTTCTTCTTGAGTTTTCTAAGTAACCCTTGTAATAGCTTAAGAATCTCATCAGTGCTTGGCATCCAGACACGACACAGATTGAACTGTGTCTTCTAGCCAGGGGCCAAGCTAGAGCTGTAGACTCAGACAACCTCAGACTGTAGGCTCTCCAAAACGTAGATTAAAGGTGGACTGCAGTTTGAGGCAGTGTGTGGTTGCAGTGCACAAAGCTCTTGCAGTTAAAAACCACGTTGTAGTCTTCTGCAGCTGTACAAGGCACATGCCAAAGCTATGAAGGCAGACCAGTAGCTTCCTATGTTCACATTCTGTTGAGGACACCAAACATAAGGCACACATAAGAGTGTATTCTTGGGTCAGAGATTTTTTTCTTGCAGGAAAAAAGAGAAAAAAAAAGGATTATCCTGAAATATGATCATAATAGAGACAAAGTAGTTTTTTGTTTTAAATCATACTCCTTGGTCCTTACAGTCAAGAGTAATATTTAACTTCTCTTTATGTATCAGGTGTTGTTGGAGACTGGAAAAATCTTTTCACTGAAGCTCAGAACCAGGAAATGGATGCCAAATTCAAAGTATGCTTAGAGGGAACTAAGCTGGGAGAAAAATTAAAATATGATGTGTACTGCAAGACCTGAACCTCCTTTACAGAAAAAAACTCATTTGTACACTTTTATGAAATAAAACAAAAGGCAGGGCAATATCTGATTTAAAAATTTTGAAAATCCATGCAATTTGCAAACCTGTTGCTGCTGGCTTAACTTACAGAAGCAATCCTTGCTCATGCAGTTAGTATCATCGACTTCACTGATTCTCGTAAATGACCTGTAGCTCTTTGCCCTCACTTGGTTTTAACACTGAGTTTTAGCTGTGATTTGTTACCTGGTAGAATCCTGAGTGGAAAATACATGCAGTATTTAAACCTGCTGAAATCACTGGAAATATATTCAGTATATTGGAAGTGCTTTTCCAAGAGACTTTTTAAAACTATCATGAAGTGTCATGTTGATTCTTAATTTCTACGTTCACTGTATTCATATATAATTTTAATTTCTAAGTTCATAGTGTAAAAAGTAATTTCAAAAGGTCTTGTAGTTATCTTTTGTTACTTTCTCTGTGCTGATAAATGTGAGAAAAAAATAAAGGAACTCAGTGGTGGAAATTTTCTCCCCCTTATAGCAATAATATTTTTCTTTCCTTTGGTAGTGTGAGATCTCATCCTGAGCAGTTGAAGGAATTGCCTCGGACAGGACTTGCCCATGGATGGTAGAGTCCCCTTCCTGTTGGTGGCTTGCTCTGTTGCTTAACCTCAACACAGGGTTACCCATGGGGGAAATTGTAAGCATATGCTGAGCACACCAGGTTTTGACCACATGATTGTTGGAACTCCTGAGCACCCCACCTGCTTTGGATGTTGAGGAAGCACATGAAGAACCATAGAATCATTTAGGTTGGAAAAAAACTGTAAGATCATCAAGTCCGACTCTTAACCTAGGACTGCCAAGCCCACCATGTCCCTAAGCGCTGCATCTATGCATTCTTTAAACATTTCAGGGATGGTGATTCCACCACCTCCCTGTGCCACCTGTTCTAATGCTTAACCACCCTTTCAGTGAAGAAAGTTTTTCCCAATAGCCAGTCTAAACCTCCTCCGGGGCAGTTTGAAGCAGTTTCCTCTTGTCCTGTACCAAGTGCAAGACCCAGCACTGAGCCCTGTGGAACCTCAGCCCATCGGCCCGGCCTGCCCAGACCCCCCTGCAGAGCCTCGTGCCCCCCAGCAGGTCAACACTCCCCCAGCCTGGTGGCAGCTGGGAACTGGCTGAGGGTGCGCTCGATCCCCTCATTCAGTTCATTGATATTAAACAGAACTGGCCCCAGTACCGGGCCCTGGAGAACCACTGGTGACCATCCTCCAGCGCGATGTAACTCCATTCCCCACCACTCTCTGGGCTCAGCTGGCCAGGCAGCCTTTAACCCAGTGTAAAGCCAGGAAGCTCCCACCTGGGCGGGAATGGGGGGAAGTCACTTTTTTGTAATATCAAGGCAGGGGTGTTGGTAATTGTCTGGTTGACTTGCTTGGAAGAAGGAGCTTTTTAGACATGAAAGAAGGAAGTGTGCTACTGTACTGGGTTTGCATGGCCAGGTTTTGGTAGCGGGGGGCTACAGGGGTGCCTTCTGTGTGAGGCTGCGAGCAGCTCCCCGATGCCTGACAGAGCCAATGCCAGCCGCTCCAAGGGGGACCCGCTGCTGGCCAAGGCCGAGCCCAGCAGTGACGGCGGCAGCGCCTCAGGGATGGCGTTTTAAGAAAGGGAAAAAGTCCCTGTGCAACTGCAGCTGGAGAGAGGAGTGAGGCACTGTGAGTCCTTCCCCTGGGGAGGGAGAAGCATGGAAACAAGGTGTGAGGGACCGAGCGCAGCCCCATCGCCGTCCCCCTGCGCCATGCTGGGGAGGGGGCAGGGATCTGACTGGCAAGAAATTAAACTGCTTTCCCAAGTCGAGTCTGTGTTGCCCGTGGCGGTAACTGGCGAGTGATCTCTCCCTGTCCCTATCTCGGCCCACCGGCCTTTCCTCATGTTTTCTCTCCCCTGCCCAGCTGGGGCGGGCAGTGACAGAGCGGCTGTGGCAGCACCTGCGTCCACCAGGGTCAGCCCGCCGCAGTTACTTGCATAACTCTGGAAATGGAGCCTTTGCCTGGGCTGTCCAGGTTTGCCTGTGTTGCTTCATGCTGAACAGTATATGATCTCAGAGCCAGGATGTGGATTTTATCTGGACATTTGTCTCAGAGCTCTGAAGTGCCGCTGTCCAGAAGAGAATGAGTGTCCTTTGGTGGAGCCAGAAGCTTGGTGTGCACAAGACAGTTGAACTGAATGGTCTCATAAAGAAAAAACTTTTTAGGCTGCAGTTTTCCCTTGGGAGGCTGGTTAAACACCGGTCTTTGACAGCTGTTTTTTTCTTCCCCACCAGAGGCTTTTCATTATCTCTGAAGAGAAGGAATACAAAGGAAAAAGTACTTAGAGCAGGAATACGTGGGTAGTGGGCACACAGATGTAGGGGAGGTTAGAGTCTTCCTCCTCATAGTTTGTCAGCTTCTGTCTGAGAAATAATTATCTTAATTAAGTGTGGTAAATGACTTGCCAGAAGCAATGTTTATTACAGATATTTTGGGTAAAGAATGTACCTTAGCCAGGCTGAAAACTCAAGTATTGGGTACTTGAGGTGTTGACACAGATGGACTCTGTGAGGCTTTCTGCTGCACACTTTGTTAGCTGATGGTAAACACAAACTTCCAGTCATCCCATGCTAATGGGAATCCGTTTCTAAAAGTCGGCCAGTGACAGGGGAATGATTAAGACAGGTTAACTTCATTGCATAGTTAAGAACCTTTTGTCATTTTGTAGTCAAGTCTCCACAAAATCTTGTTTGTCTTACCTGGTGTGTTGCCCTTTAATTTTCTTCTCCTGTTCTAGCCATGTTTGCTATAGCAATGAAAACTGCATGCAGCTGACTGGTGGTGCACAAAACCTTCAGCTGCTGGTCCTTTATGTTGACTAGCTGTGATGCCAGTGCCCCAAAGGCTGTCAGTCACATGGTAGGAAGAAAGGATCAGTGCAGATGTGGATTTGCTTTCAAAATTAACAGCTGTAACAGTGGCCATTTAAAATAGGTAAGCCAAAAGTGGGCTGCCAATGAGGACTGAAGAACAAAATACAACACACAAAACGAAACCGCATCAGAATGAAGTTGGTTAATACCAAACAAATGGAAGTTTCAGGTTGCTAAAGCTATCTCAAACAAGTCTGATGTTCCCTGTAAGCTTTACATAGGCACTGGAAAAAGCAGCAGCATTCCATGGCTATTTGCCTCAGCTGTACCTGCTGCAGCAGGGGGTCAAGATCATTGCTGGGAATTAATAAGAGGAGGTTCAAAACGCTTTGGTTGAGGATGATGTTGAAACAGGAGCACTATTTCCTAGTAAAGAAGATTGCCTGAATTACTGATAGATCAGTAATAGCCAGCCTGACCACTTAGACTGCCATATTTCTCAGTTTAAGATTACAGTGAAGTATTCCAGGGCAGCTGAAGAGGAGATCCCATCTCAAGATGCTAAATAGGCTACTCTTAAAATTTGTATACCTTTTGCCAACAAGGTTATTTAAACTGAGGTTGTTCAGCTGTCTGAGGGAGCATTTTACAGGTGACATTCCTAAATTCCTTCAGTCTGATCTGCACATTCTTCTCAGCACATATTCACATACTTAGTAATTGCCAGCTAATGATGAGCATAAAATAACATCAATTATAAAACTGGTGAGTCTGAGTGGCGACTGATTTTTTTGCAGCTTTGTGTGTTGTAGATTCAGTTCTGTTAAAAATGATGTTGTGGGGTAACAGGGAAGAAGGCTAGACATGATGTTACTGGAGAAAGGGAGAATTTGTACCTTCTTAAAGCACTTCACATTCAGGATGAAAAAGCACTGTGAGGTGCTTTGAGATGGTGGCATTGAAGGTCAAATCCAGTAGCTCACAATGATTGCAGCTATCAACAGCAGCAAAACTAAACAAAAGATTCAAACCCAACAGAAAAATTAAACTCCTCATTGTGGAAAATCACCAGTCATATATTCTTTCAGCCATGCATATAGGGAGCAATTTTGGATATATATTTTCCATTTCTATATTTTATACTTTGTCTATGTTTTTCACTTTTATACTTTTTGTTGTGGTACTCAGCAGTAAAACTTTAAATGGCATTTTGACACAAAACATTTAAGGAATACGTTGGATCATTCAGCTTCTAAAGAAGAATATTTTTCACTCCCTGACTACAGTTTTGATTTCATTTTTTAATGTATTTGTGACCTGCTTCACACTTACAATTTTCCAGCAGTTGTAGGTATTTATGATGTCTGCATTTATGGTAACTGGTAAATGCTGCTCTATTAGTAGTTCTATCACCTCCATTTCCCTTATGAGCTGTTCAGTAACAATCATAAGGCAGGAAAGTATATTAAAATGATATCAAAAAAGAGAAATTGGAGGTCTTCTCAGAAAAGAAGCATAAATGTATCTTTTGTATGCAGGAGATGGCTCCCTTGTGTGTGTTCAGGGTGTCAATATCCCAACCAAAAAGGAAAAGAATTCTGGTACTGAATTATAATAAAAGTAAAATGGGATCAAAGCAGACAGAACTGAGCTCAGTTTTCTCATTTACAAAATGTGAGCATTTCATATTGCAGCATTATGCAGTACATTAATTGGAAAGATAATTAATGTTGAATTACAATAGAAGTGCTGTAAAAGTACAGGGCACATATGACATCCACAGGAACATCAAATAATTTTTTCTGAGGGTAGGCTGGCGATTAGAAAGGATGCCAAATGGATTTATAATGAAAGGGGACATGAAATACAGTCATCGCAATCTTTTTATGACAGCAAATGCCTGGACTTGTATTCTAACGTGTGGTTGTTTTTTTTTAAACCCTAACATTATGATCTTAGTTTTGGCTGAATAATCACCTTTGGTGGGGATTAGCACCTTCTGTTTTACTTCTAACACACTGCGGAGCTTGGCATTGTACACTGGAAGTGTTGAAGTGAGACTGGTGATTGTTATGGATGTTAGTATTGTCAGAATTGATGCAAAGGAGAGAAACAGACAACAACATTGAGAATGAGAGCATACTCTATCAATGCTGTGTGTGAGTGCATTGCTGGAGCACTCTGGTAAAATGTTATTTATGTTCAGATGTTTATGATCATGGGTACGATTGTCCTGTATTGCTGTCACAGTTTGTAATGCTTGTAGAATGGATAATAAGAGGTATTGGCTGATAAAATATTCAGTTTGCATCTGAATGGAAGGTGTTTTGTATGATCATTTGGCTTCTGCAAAAACTTTAGAGGCTTGAGGAAAATAGAAAAGTAGTCTTTGACTTTGCTCAAAATGTGAGGAGCAGCCAGGAAATGAAAGGAGGCTGGGAAACTGGTGTCTTGGGAGGCTTGTGTACTTGTGAATAATATAAGTTTATTGACATATGCTTGTGAGGTCTCCAGCGAGTTCCCTTCTGTTTTGCATTTTACAAGCCAATGAAGCTGTTTTCATTACTAGAACACTCGTTAGCGTTCCCCCAGCAGGTAAATAAGTCATAGCTTCATTGTTGTGTATTCCTGATACATCCGTAGGCAAAGTATTTATATTCAGAGGAAAAAATGAAATACATCTGAGGGGTTAGATGTATGTCCAAAAAATTTTAAAAAAACACACCCAGCAAACAACCAGAAATGGAGTGCTTATATTCTTCTCTCATCTTTCCTGCTGCAGGCACAGCGAGTGATCAGCATAATTTCTGCAGATGACCAGCCTGGTCTCTTCTTTCATTCTTTGGGCGAGTATTTATGCTGACTACAAGTTTCATTTCTTGGTCTCCCAGCATAATCCACCCTGTTTTTTCCTGGTGTCATGGAATCTTTCTTTTCCTGACTTATTTATTTAGAAAACTCTTTCTTCTTTTTCTTTCTCTCTTCCCCCCCACCCCTGGCAAGCCACTGTGTTTGTCTTCACTTGCAACGTACAAGCTCCTGAACACCCATCATGGCACCAGAGAAAAGTTTCCTTAATGTTGTGGTGCTGAGGGAATATAAATAGAAGCTTTATGCACTGAGGCCGTGAGGTGGTGAGACCTTATGCCAGTGGGTGAGGGGACCCTGGGGCGCCGGGGAGCTGGGGCACAGCCTGATGGGGGCTGCCTCTGCCAAGGCGCCATTAAATAGCCTCCCGGTTATAAACAGGATGACCCTGCCTGAGGAGGACAGGACTCTACCTGGAGTAGGACAAGGAGCAGCAATGGAGGCTGGGCTTCCCTGCACCTCAGTCCCCCCAAAATCAGGCGGGGGACACCTGGCGCTGCCCTGCCAGGCGCGAGCCCGGGGCCCTCGCCGCGCTGAGGGGAGACCCCGCTCGTCTGCCCTCACCTCAGGAGCGGCGGGAAAGCGGGGTCTTCGTGGCGGCTGCAGCCCACCAGCCTGGGGCTCTCCTGCCACAGGAGTTTGCCCTCTAGTAGATAAGGCATGACACCGACTACTCTAAAGGTGAGAGGAATTCTTCTCCGGTGTCTGAAAAATATCGTTGAGCCTGCAGACCGGGCTGGGGCAAACATATGGGGGAGTTGTCTCCCCTCCTGGTGGCTGACAGACCTCTGGGCCAGCCTGCCTGAGGGGAGCTGTGGTTGCAGGGACTGGTAAATGCGGTCCCCCGTGCTGTCTAAATCCCAACCTTCTGAGGATTTTCTAGCTGTAAAGCCTGGCTGTGGTCTTAGAGAGAGAGAAAAAATGGTGTGGGAGGATGTGGAGGAATGGGAGCACCCAAAACAAGCAGGCATGGGAAGGAGAGCAGCTCTGAAGGCTGTGTGTATTTGATGAGTGTGTTCCCCATATGGTTGGAGATAATAATTTGGAGCAAAAGCCTTGGGAAAGCCACCTGCATGGTGATGCTAGTGGGAAATGTGTGTGTGCTGCAGACCCTCAGCACAGCAAGGGATGTGTCCGAGCATTGGCGTTTGCTCAGGCCTCCTGGTGTGCCGTGGAGCACAGTATTCATGGTGGAGGAGTAAACAGGGCAATAAACAATCTTCTGCAGTTACCAGGTGTGAATATCTCCGTGGCACTTAATCACTTTTGCAGGCCACTTTATGCCTCTCCAGCCCCTGTGCCCTGAATATTGCCATTTTAAATAAGCAATCTGAAGCACAAGAGACAGAGTGTGTATTTTATACATGGGTGATTTCAAAGTTTCTGTGCAGTGGAGGACAGGCCCTCCAGGGCTCTCGTGTTGCATTTTTCACTGCCAGCATTTTGAACGGTTTATGATACAGAGCTGTACAAGTGCTTTGTCCGCAAATGAATTGGGCTCTGAAAGCCCAAGGGCACAGAATGAGATGAAAATTGCATTAATATAGAAGGACAACTATGTAATGCAGTAAAATAAGTATCATTATTAACTGCTGTAAATACAAACCTGTTTGCCGGCATGACAGACCCTATAGAATAACAATAACAGAAGTAGCCCAAGTATGCTTCAGGAAGGAAACTACTCAAAATCCAGAATTAAGTCAAAGTCATTGAGGGCAAAAGGAAGAGACGAGACAGTGTGAGCATGACTGCAGCGATGCTGCAGCCTTTCAGTGGCACGGAGGTGGAAGTGGTTGCTGATGCACCAAGGCAAGTGTATCGAAGGAATCATGTGGCAAATTGTGTTCATTGAGTCAGGAGCAGTTCAGTTAGAAAAAGAGGGAAATCAAACCAAACGTAGCATCTCATTGCAAAAGAATCAATGTCAATACAGTATGAATTGAAACTAAACAACCCAAAAGTTAGGCCAAGATTCCTTCAGGCAAATTGAGCTCCCCTTGCCTACCAGCCCATGGATTACATTTGCACTCATTTATGTCATGTACATGAAGTCTTGTTTTAAGATTCGGAGGCTTCCAGGACTGAATCCTGCTTGCTGCCTCTGTAATTTGCCCATGGCAGTATGTCTCTCCCCTGTGGGTCCTGCTGCCTCCCACCACAGCTGCCCTGCCATCCCCTGAGGCAGGTTTGTGTCCCAGATATGGGAGCTACTGAGACACTACAGCAATTTTATGGTGAGCCTAAAGAGAGGAAAGGAGCTTGAAAAGACAAGCATTGAATATTTTTTGAGTGGTTTGCACATAGATGTGAACAAGCTCCAAGCTGGCTAGGCAGGAGTCAGCTCCAGCCTGGGACCTGCATAGCCATGGTTACCACAGCCCTGAGGACTTAAGTTATTAGCAAGGGCCACAAGCTGAGTTTATCAGCCAACACAATCACTGGGCTACTTGTGCACTGTGCCATGGAAGGATTCTGTGGACATCCACAAAAAAGGATCTAAGAAGGTATTTGCATAGATAAAATGAGATATGTTTATTTAAAATAGCACCACAAGTCACCTGCCAGAGAGATGTTCTAAAGGAAAAGCACCTGTGCTGATTGCTGGAAGCTAAAGGGAGAGGTAGATTCTGAAGCCCAAGAAATGCTTTCAGGCTCTGCATTCCAGCTCCCTGTCTCTGCCGGCCGCTGGGGAGGGGGAAGGTGGATTTTCAGATGTGCTACGTTTTGTTGTCTTTTCTAGCAGTAGCTGCAGTGATGCCTGCTGTCACTTTGCCACTCCCATTCAGCGTGCTGGACACCATGAACCTTGTTCTTGGGTGCTTTACTTCTCCTCACCTGCTGTTCAGGCATGTCAGCTTGCCAAGCTGGGCTGATTGGTTTGTAGATCAGCTGCTCTCAAGTTGCTCTCTTCGAGGGGACTGTCAGAACACGTGCATGATTTGTTTAGCTCTCTGGTTAGTGGCTCTCCATAGCAAATGGCTCTTGTGTATTTACTCTGGGGTGCGGTAGTTATGGCCTTTCCCTGGGAAACTACCCTGACTGGCTTGCTGTGGGACAGGGAGAGTGTATTGGCTTGCACTGACAAGCTTGCACATCATTCCCTGGGCTCTGGAGGACGTACGCCAGTTCTGTCTTCTCCTTGCCACTTTTCAGTGCTGTCACAGTTTTACCATCTTGCTCCCGTTTTTACCAAAAGCCCAGATTGACTGAATTTCTCAGTGTCCATGAAAGGAAAAGCCTTTGGGCTCTTCATGCTTTCTAGCAAGGAGTGTGCCACATTGCAGGCTGGTATCGTGATGATGCTGTCACCTCAGGCAGGAGGTGCCTGGCCAAGCAGCATGGGGCTTGACTTTCTGAAGGTATGGCAATCATGCATGGTAATGGTACAGCCTTTATCAGTGCCTGTGGAGCAGACCTAATGAGTCTGCAGCCTGGTAGTACTTTTTATCTGTGTAGCCAGAGCTGCCTTTAGGCAAGCAGTGGATTGAAGATGGGTGCTGCCAAGTTCCCTTTCTGTCGTTGGGGAAGCTAGGGCATTCTTGGCATCTATAGCTTAAAGATGGCAGAGATACCAGATGGTGTCTTGTTCTGGTGCTATGCTGTTGGCAACAGTGGGCTGCCTCGCTTTGCCCAGGTGGTAGGGATAGGGCAGTAAGTGTATGTGGCACAGTGGCAGCTTCTTGGCCAGTATGACTGTGCTGGGAAACAGCCATTCCCCCACTGCTGCTGAATGTCGTGGGACCCAGACTTGTGTGCTGGCCAAGAGCCTGAGCGCAGCCCCTCTGAGCAATGCCATGTTCAACAGCATTACCCAGAGGAAAGCCAAATCCCCCAGTGTGGATGCAACAGGCTGGAGTAATCCAGTTTGCCAGCCTTAAGCCAAATTGTGGCCCAGTCATACCCCAAGGTAAACATGGCAGGTAAATGCATGGTGCCCTGGGGCTACTCATGGGCGTACTGCAGGCACATGCATAAGTGGCTGAAATATCTGTACACTGGAAAAGTAAAACAGTGAATGAGTTTGTTTTGGTGATGGTCCGCAAAATGGTGACTGTTATTTGCATATTTAAATCTTGATACATGCACTCAGTAATCTTTTTAATGGTAAAATACAATTTGATTGTGTTCTGGGGTGATTATATATAAATCACTTCCTTTTAGAAATTGTTGTTTAGAATTAAATGAAATATTGTGTTGCTGGGGTTCACAGACTTTTGGTAACTTACATGAACATAATAGTTGGCATTTTAATTGTGTGCATAACTAATCCAAAGCATTACAAGGTTTTATAAGGATAATTGGTAAGTTGTCATGTAGGTGGTTTCTCTAAATGGCTTCATAGCATTTA
The DNA here is from genome assembly GCF_017639655.2 of Falco naumanni. Lineage (NCBI taxonomy): Eukaryota > Metazoa > Chordata > Aves > Falconiformes > Falconidae > Falco > Falco naumanni. The sequence goes on from NC_054065.1 coordinate 9,785,575, forward strand.
GAAGGACAAAAGATATTGCACATAAATAGTAGGTTATTAGAAATAAATGGTTATGCAATTATTCATAGCATCAGAAATGGACAGTTCAGCTCACAATGGAATTCTTCAGAACACTGCAGCTAGAGTATTTGCATGAAATAACATCTGAAATCTGCAGTTGGCTTTGTTTCCCATTTAGAATGCCTTATGTAATTAACTACAGCAGTCCCCTTTTGAAGAAATCCATTATAATTTGAATTATGTTAATTCTGATGCTGTGAATAATTTGCCATATATTCAGTAAAATGAATTTGATTTTTTTGGCCCCTTAAATATGACGGAACCATCTTACAGGGATACATGCTTGACACCTTTGTAGCCATCTTTTTCTGGTTTATACTGTAAAGTTTTTGCATAAGAGTGTCATACAATTAATTCTCTAATTAGGAGCTTATTTAGGAATGAGGAGAAAGTTTAGACCTGTATTTACCTTCGGAGAGTGTAGCTGGATGGTGAGGATTGTTGCAGAAAAAAAAACCCGTTATTTTTTCTTCTTTGGACTATAAATTTTATCTGAAATTGAATACAAGAGAAGAGCAGTGCCACATTCTGCTCTCAGATAAATGCTCTCCTTAGAAACGGCTGCTGTCATGACATCGGCACCAGTCTATCGGGGATGAGTTTGGCCTTTTAAGTGCTCTGCCATGTGTACTGGAAAACGCTCCAAGTCCCTTTCTATTGAGGGGAACAGGAGGGAATTCATATTGTGCTCATTTTGTGCCATGGGAACACAGTTGGGTTGCTGAGGGGCTGGCACTGGTTTAGTCAGTAAGTATTAGTTGCATTCTATCTGTTTGATTACCAGGTTCAGTTAAAAGTAATATATGGAAAGACCTATCAAAATGCCCTTCAGCAAAACATGGCATGATCCTCCCCTGTAAATGTCAGATTACTATTGGTATTGTGACAACCCATTTCTCTGTGAAGAGTAAAAACAAAAAGCCCAATATATTTTTGCACCATTACAGGAGAGAGATGCCAAATTACAGGGAAAAAATCCTGAGGGACAATTAAGTCTCTTTAGTTGTACATAATTTCATCATTTCTCCTCTCAAGGCAGTAGTTCTGGGAATGAAGCCATCAGCATCTAGGTACTGTCAATGGTTACAGGATACAAGGAATGTAGTGGATGTCTCATTTGTTCTTTACACTGCTTTCCCTAAAATACTGACTCAGGTTCCTTCAGGTAGACCCCTAGGGGATTTTGATGTCTTGGTGCCCTGAGGTCAGACATTGATTCCTCTCCTTCCCTGCTCCCCTCAACCCCACAAAACAAAAAAGCAGCAGGAGTGGTCCTCTCTGCTTGTTTAACCGGAGCAATGATGCCAGTGTCTCCTTCTTGTCTTTATGGGACAACCTTATGGTGAGATCATACTCCAAAGTTTAATTCCTTCTGCAGCTGGGGGGATCAAATCCATGTCTCTCAAGACAGAAAGAAAGTGACGAGTTGTAATAAGGGGATTTCAGCCACTCTGCTCTTGAAGCTGTTGCACTGAGCTTAAAACAATCAAAATTGATTGGGGAAGACAGAGAGAATGTGACATTGACTGGGCCAGCGTACATGCTACTGGGAAATGGGAGGTGGGGGGCTGAAACTTTGGGAGGAGGGAAGGAAATTACTGGTCTCTTGTATTCTGCAATAGTATCTTAATCGCTGAACTCTGCATTGTGCATTATTTCCCGAATGGAAATGACTGCTGCTGTTGTGCCTGGTGCAGAGGACCATCCTATGGGTGCATGTCAGCAGGCGTGTGAGGTCAGAGGTCCTCAGGGAGGCTGGGGAATGTCCATCTGCTGATTCTGGCAGGTTTAGACATGGAAGAATGAAAATATATGGACATATAGGCATGAAAACAATATGATCCTCAGGTCAAATGGAAATTTCTGCTCTCAGAGTAACATTTATCTGGGCAAACTGCCTGTCTGTCCTACACTCACTGGATGTGAGAGCGGTATCCTGTCTCCATCACCTCCATGTCTCTCAGGACAAGCAGCAGGACTGCTGGGAATTAGATGGCAAAGAAGGGAGGCTGGAGCGGTTTGAAAAAGAGAAGTTTCTGACACATGAATGGTGGGAAAAGATAGCTGAGGATTGCTAAAATATTCCGTACAACCCACTAGTCTTCTTGTACCTTTCTGTCCAACTGCCCTTCTGTAGTTTTCAACCTCCAGTGTGACTTGCCTGTGCTGTATGCTAACCCTTGTCCGAAGATACCCGTTATGGCACATGTAAGAGAACACAATATGGCTTTACTGCTGCCTTGTCCCCCCTGTTCCGTGTCACCATGGACACACCTAAAGCAGCACAGAAAATATAGGAAAAGAGGTGGTTGGTTTGCTTTTGATGGTACTTTGCCACTGGTGCCTAGAAGGAGAACCAGTGGGTAATCTCTAGTTTGCAGTGTCATTTCTAGCCTGTACTGTCTCTGCAGCAATTCTGGAGAGAAGGGATTAAAGAGCTGCAAGATGTGCCAGCACTAACACAGAAATCTTGCTGTACAACAGCCCTGGGAACATGAGTGTCATAGTTCTTGGCTTATAAATTGTCTTTTTGTTCCCACTGTTGTTTCCAGGAAATGTACTCGACAGCACAAGCCCCACTTGCCTCTGATCCTCTAGGGAAGGCCTGCTGAAGAGGTGAGCCTAACGCTCAACCTGCGGATGTTGAAGATTTGTTAATCACCTGAATCCAGCTACTTCAGCAGGGATAACTGAAGGGAGTAGCAAGATGGAGAAGAGAGACAGCAGGTAAGAGAACAAAGTGAGGTGTGTTCTCTTGGTGTGTTAAAGGCTGTGAGTTAAAAGTGTAGCAAAAAAGTCATGGTACCAGATTTTTATAACCAATCTAATCATATCACAGAAGACTTCTCACTCTAAGCCATGTGTTCTGAGACTGTGCATGTGTATTCAAGGCATATCTGTGTACTAGTGTTGTTACTGTTATTTTCACACAAAAGTACATTAGGAAACAATTTGTGCAAGATTATTACTCTTGTAAACTTCTCATTATCAGTCCTACTAATCCCCAAAGAAAAGCTGAAACTGCTGTAGTTACTGTTTATTGACCAGCTAAATAACAGACTGTCTTGAGCATTGAGTTTACTGATTTTGTTGGTTTTACTGCTAATGAAATTTGACAACATTTTAGTTGTAAGAGAACTTTAGGTTGATGTTGAACAATTGGTGCTAAGAATTAGTTAATTCTATTACACAACTTTCCACAACAAATTCTAATTCTGCTTGCGTGAAAGGAGGTACTCTGAACCTAGTTTGCCTACAGTGTTAATTCTGATTCAAAAGTAAATTATTTTTACCATTTCCTGATAAACACTTGTATTGATTTCTCTACTACTTAAGCCTCTGCTTTAAGAAAAAGCACTCGTTTAAATCAATCCCTATTCAGAAAAACATGTGGGAACAGGCTTAGTTTAAGGTCCTCTGTAGATCACATGGGAGTTCTCCCTGTATAATGAGTGTTTGTTTTATGAGACTGGGTTAAGTCCTTTAGTCGTGATCACACTCACCCTTCAATCACCAGTCCCCTTGATCTCAAACGATGATAAAATATTCCCTCCAGATAAATGAGTGGTTCTAAGGTGCATGAATCCCAAAGACCTCCAGGAGATTGTTGCACAGATTTTAAAGCTAAGACTGCCTCTTCTCCTCACACTTGCTCTGGGGTCCTTTGTCCCAGAGGGCTGCAGTGGTTCTGGGAGGTTCAGGATGGAAGTGGTTACTGCTACTACTGGTCCAGTGATGGTTTTCCACAGCAGGATGAAGGCCACAGGGTTTGTTGTCGAGAAATATTTCTTGTTCCTCGCAATGTCCTGTTAAAATATTGTATGTTCTGTTCTGCATACAAAGTATTGCTGATCTATTGAAATAAAGTCATGCTGTTAGTTTTAAAAAACATATTCTGCTTGTAATTCAACGTTACCTGGGTTATGATGCCTTAGTAAAAGAATCCAAATGTTGAATTCCTGAATACCTGGGTCTGTTTATATCTGGGATTGGTCTGTCCTGATTTAGATTACGTGACCAGCTGAGAAACGTAGGTCCAGAGTTTTAACCATGCTCAGTCTAAGAAAGCGTGTTCATGGTTAGGATTCAGGTTTGGGCCCCAGCTCATCAAGAGCCGCTCTGCCAGTGTGGGTTACTGCTAGGCTGATAATTCTTTCTACCTAATAAACATGGAGATGTTTAGTCAAATGATAGGTATTTTTGTTTAAGCATCTTTCATATGGAGCATCACAGAACATTAATGAGAGTGAATGGAGGGGACACCCCCCCCCCCCCAGTTTCACAGGCTGAGCTGCATCTGCAACAGCGGAGTGCTTGGCACAGCAGATTATCAACTCTTTTCCCAGACCTTTAGGTGAAACTACAGTGTAACTATATAGGATCAAAGTATTCATTCTTTCCTCCTCCTTCAACTGGATTGTTCTAAAACATTTTCCTCCCATCTGCTGTACAAAATGCCAAGACCTACCTTCTGTGAGGTTTTCAATGCTTATATATGTGCCACAGTGGGAAGCAAAAATCTATGCCCTACATTCTGTCATCTCTGCATTAGCTGCTCATAAAATAAATTTGACTCACACTGATTTTTTTACTGAAGACCCTGCATAGCAAAGACACAAAGTACAATATAATTCAGGCTGAAATTTAGGACCAAACTATTGCCTGACTGCAGATCTAATAAAGAAATCAGCATTGTCCTTTGCTTGAGATCTAATACTGTATGAGATTTAATGTTCATGGTGACAGAAACTTCTATTTCTGCTGTTTATCTTCAGAAGGTATCTTTTCTTTTGGTGTCCTTCAGAAATATAGGAATTGCACCTACATGGTTACACCTGGCATCAGGTTACTGTAGGTTTTTGGGAAATTTACAAGACCTGCGGGAGAGCATTCCAATTGGTGAAAGTTTCAGTCTAACCCCTAACAATTTACTGAGATAAACATCAGATATATGGTACAGAAACAATTCAGATATAGTTACATTTGTTTCTATAGTTTGTATAATTCTAATTATCCTTCCTTGAGTCAGGTACTTCACTTAAGTGGTTCTTCACTTCAGATTAATGATAAAATTGCTTTGTAACTTTGTAAAAGTATTTGCTATTCCAGTGGCTTAATGGGTCAGCTACTGCTTGGGGCTCAAATGTAGTTTTGGCATAACCTCTGTGTTACTGCCAAAGGTCAAGGATTACAAAAATCTTGTTTTGTCACATGTGTAGAATGATGTATGGGTTTTTTGGGGCAAGATAAAGATCCCAAAAACAGTTCATTTGTTGGAATGGTGTAAAAGCCTTGGTGACCTTTTGAAATGAAGTGTAACTCCAGTACTGGCTGAACTGCACAAAAAAATTGTGAATACCTCAGAGTGCTTTGTGAAGTACTCCTGCATTCTGGCATCATGTGAAATATTGAGCAGTAGAAAGTATTTTGGTTATGCATTTAAAAATATCTGTGACAGAATGGGAAATGTATAAATATGTATTTCTATGGCTTCTATGGGATATCATGAACTCTCAGAGAGTGCTAATGCCAGGCTGCAAACTTCATTTTGCTTGCAGAGTCAGTCCTTGCCTTCTTCCCCTCTGTTTACCTCTAGTCTGGACTGTAATTTGAAGACACAGCAGTACAGGGCTGCCAGTAGAAGGCTGCCAAATTCAGGCTTGCTTCCCTGTATGTACTATGCTGAGCAAGACTAAGTGGATGGTGTGTCTCCTACATCAGTGCGTTACATGACTGAGCTCTCAGAGATGTCTGACCCTCAAAAGAGAGTGACACCTCTATTTGTACTGTATTTACGTACAGTGAAAAGGTGTAGGAGGTTGCATTTGAAGTATTTTTATTCTTAAATGCTCGGAGTTATTCAAGGATTAGGGACTCATATTAAAGTCTGGATTTCTAGGGAGTTCACAATGGCCTATAAAAGTAAAAGGAGGATTTTGGTTTTTTTAAAGGTACCCTGACATACATACATACCCATACATACTGAACCACCGGTGGGTCCTTGTTAAGTTGTTGGCCTCATGGCTTTGTCCTCCCAAGACCTTTGGTAGATGATTGAGAGGAGTCCTGCTGTAACATCTGCTAGCTCCTTCAGTACTCTGGGGTGAATCCCACCAGGCCCCAGACACTTGTGAATATTTAGCTGATACAGCTGCTGCCTTACAATTTCAGTGTCCATAAATGGGGAGTCACTGTTCCTACATATGGTCTCCTGGCTCAGGGGACTAGCAGACCAGGATCTGTATTCACTTTCCAGATGTGTGTATCTGGAGTTGCAGGGGAATATTCTAAATAGGTTCTTTCTAGAAAGCAAAATCTTCACATATATAAAACCTTGAAAACCTCTTCTGTGGGGAATCTGATTTTCATGTGTAAAAGGATCATATAAAGATTTATGTGGTGTTGTAGAACACCATCCCCATGCCCCACCCCAAATAGAATTGAATTATGGAATCTTAACTTGTAATCTGGAGAGGAAAAAAAAATTACTAGATACAACTAAACCAGTGTCTTATCTTATGACAAGTTTAAAAAGTCATTATTTTCAGGTAATTACATTCACTCCTGAGAGTAATAAACTAGAAAGGTGGACTGGAGGCTATACTTCATCTGCACTAATCTCAGTGGCTAATACAGAAGATAATGGATAGTAATGAAAATATCTGCTTTGAGTTGTTTTTTAAATTGAATGAGATAAACAGCCCTTCGTCAATTTCCAGTCATTACTTTTTTCTAAGAAAGAAATTTTAGAATTGCATCATGGCAACAGCCTTGGACTCTGTGCTGAGTATCATTTAATAAAAACTAGGTAAAATGAGGAAATGTAGTGTCACTAGCTAAAGCTACTGCATAAAGAAGAGCTGAGGGTTACTACAGACTTGAAATGTGGAATCTGTCTATAATGAGAGATTTGTTTGCCTGTTTGAACTAATAGCAAAAGATGAAATAGACTCTGAAAACTGGCTTTTAACAGTATTTTCTTGTATGTGTCAAAATCTGTTTAAAATACTAGTATCCAAGTCTCATTTTGCTCTGCTCTATTCATCTGGTTATTATAAGTCATATTTGCTTTGTCCTTAGCTGCTATGTGATTCTCAAAGTCACCTTTAGTATTTCTTTGCTCTGATGTTTTGCGATGCCTGCTAGCTGTTATGGCTGCTTTGTTCATGGAGAAGATTTATGACTAAGCTGAGTAGAGACAGGTCCTAGGGAAAATTGTATACACTCTGAACTAATGTTAGAAAAGTTCATTCCCTTTTGGAGGTGTGTATCGTATGTAATTATTTTCCATGTGTAACTATGTGCTCTATTATAAGGCAGAGACAATATCCCTTTTAAACCTTTTGTATAATAATTTTAATATGGTTCATTACTTTTCTGAATTCCCCAGCAGATGTTCAAGTTGATGAATGCTTCAAAAGGCTTTTTTTTTTTTTTTTTAAATTACTGACACCATCATTTGTTCTGTGACTGAGGAAATCAGAGGACGCTTAACTGACCAACATGAGCAGCTTTCATCCTTATAGATTAGCATGGATAAACCATGAATGCCATTTTCTTGATTTCCACAGGTGTTTTTTCTTGGACAATCAAGCAATCCAACTAACAGCACAGAAATACCCTCTGAGATATAAGTGGCCCTGTCCTTTGAGGGCTTTTTGATTTGCACATGGGTAACCTTTCTCCACAGCTTTATCTGCTCAGGAGTGCTATCGGGATAACCTTTTTTTCCTTGCAAAGAGTGAGTTTAATGTCTGTTCATCTCAGGAAGACCTACTTGTCCCTGCACCAGCAGTGTTAGCAGAGAAGCTGGGCGAAGTGTAAAACATTCCAATGCAGGAGGCACAGCATGGGGTAGGAGATGAGCCACAGGAACTGGAGTCAGACAACGTGTATAGTAATTCTGATTCTCCTATGTGACCTTAAGCAAATTGTTTCTTCTTTTGCACTTCAGTTTTCTCTGAGCTGCAGGCAGACTGTTTCTTGTTCAGAGGCACTGAGCACCGCAGGTCCAGCTTTATTCGTGTTCTCATCCTTTAGGCAAAGCCTCTACACAGGGCTTGGGAAGCTCACATTAACTCACTGGGTACTAATCTGCAGCTCCTGAGCTGTTTCGGTCAAGCCAGGGCAGCTCTGTCTGGTTAAACACTGTATGCCTGCAGGGTTTCAGGTTTGATCCAATCCCCTGTGGGTCTCTTTTCACAAATTCCTCTGAGCTTTGGATCAGGAATTTAATGCTTTGCGGGGTGTTTTTAGAGTGGAAAGCATGCATTCATTCCTGGTGGTTCAGTACAGTTTTAAGCTTGTGACTAATTCCTATTTACAGGTTTTGCATTCTAATGATTTATAAATTTGTAAAATAAAAGTAGAATTATTTAGGTTTCCTGGGGAATGCAATCTTAGACACACCTGGTCTAATTAGAGGTTTAATTTCTCTCCTGAGTTGAAGTCTAAATCCTTTTAACTCTCCAGAGAGCCAGAGGATAAAAATGATTGTGAAGTATTAAGTAGAGCCAATTACAGAAAGAAAAGAGTATTGTTGGATGGCCATAAAATCTGCAAAGCACTACCACAGATACAGAATAAGATGGCTCAGAGGTTCTCTATCAATCTATCTCCATAGCAGGCTTGTTAGAGCAAGAGAAGCAATTCTGAGGCATGCAGACTTGGCTCTAGATTAATACCTTTTGCATGTCAATGGTTTTGTTTTCCTTTTGCTGCAGGGTTGTTTCAGTTTCATCTCCCTCTGAGTGATCCTACTGCAAAATTTGACTATGGTGACTGTGTTAGTGCTCTCACAGAGTTCAGGAACTTCCCTTACAGCTCAAGGCTCATTGTGTGGAGAGATGGTAGGGACAAAGCTGAATGCAAGTTGGAATTATGTGCTAGAGATTGGGTCGTGCTGTAGGATTCAAGGGCCTGATTTTATCCTAAATTCAAAGAGCCTTGTAGCTACTGTTTAAACCCTGGAAATTTCCAATTTACAGGGGGGTATCTTTGCTTGACCAAAGTTCCCCAAGTGTCTGCCCTATCCCTCTGTACGTTAGGGATTGTCTTGACAAGTGAAGTAGCCCAGGTATTAAATGAGTCTGGATCATCTGCGGGCACAGAAATGAAAGTGTTCTTCTGCCTCTGGCTCGTGGGCTGCTTGATTCTGCAAGTGCTCATGGAGTCAGTCTGTGATAGGAGACTCCCTACAAAATACACTTTTGTGTGACTGATTTCTTTTTAATCACAGTTAGAGAAGGGGTAATGTTGCTGCCTGACAAGGTATATTAGCTTCAAAGTTCTGTCCCAAAAGTGTGTGTTTGTGGTTTAGTGGTTAAGATATGTAGCTGGCGGGAGGCAGACTTGGGTTCTAGTCTTTATTTTCTGGTTGTATTTCAGTCAGCACTGAATCCAAAATATGGACTTGGTTTATCTGAAAAATCAGCTTAAAAGAAAGAGCCCACTCAGCTATAAGAAATAAAAAGGAAGGAAATTATGATTAAAGTGCAGATGAAAACCAGTTCTAATGTGTTCTGTGCTCAGAAACAGTAAGCCATAAGAAACAATCTAGTCAATCTTTGATGTATATTTTGGATTAGGTCCTCAGCAAATAGTGCTTGCTAGTTTTCTGAATCTTTTTCTTACAGCACCAAAATGCATCAAAAAGTTGAACGCAAAATGCTAGCAACAGAACAGTATTCAGAGGAGCAGAAAAAGAAGTATAAAGGGAGGATAATTCATTAGGTCTGTTCTAAATTAACTGCTTTTCCCAAGTCAGAGAAATAGACAATACACTTGTATCAGCTCGTGATCCATGTTAGGGTAAAATTTTTCAGGATGAATTTATACTTAGAATGGAGAGAGATACTTAAGTAGCTGCAGCTGTTACTGTGCTGTCGTCTTCAGAGTACTCAGCTTTTGCAGGCAGTGTGCATCTTTTCAGGTAATTATAGATCTTTTCAGTACATCTTTGTTAAAAAGGCAGACAAACAATGGTAATTTTTCTTCCATAGGTTATTTTACTTTTGGTTTGTTTTTATTTATTTCGGAAGAATACTTTTGCTTTCACTATAAGTGCTCAAATTATAGGAAGGGAGGATAGCAGATTAGAAGCCTGCATAGAAGGAGCTGTATGCACATGTAGCTGACCCTATAAATGGATATTCTGCCAAGTGTTTACAAAAACCTCATTAGTTATTCTAGACATTTTGGTGTGATGAGCACCCTCAAAAGGATAAAAAATAAGATCTTGTCTCCTGGAAGACATAGGAAAATGATAAATATTGACAGTAATTGCCTTGTCAAATAGTCAAGGATAATGAGACATCAGGTAAACAACTTTTTGTTGTTTTATCTATATCATTGTACTATCATGCACACTTGCTGCCTTTCTCTCTGAGTCTTTTCATTTTGATGATACTAATTTGGTTCTTTTGATGATTTGACCTTTCTAGTTCTGAATTCTTCTAACATATTTTAAACCACGTCTAACGGTTGAAAGTAAAACCTTACTGCCTAACTTTCACTCCAGTTTTTGAATGACTTCTTTTAAATTATTTTTTTTTATTGAAAGATTGTGCTATGTGCCAGCAACCCAGGGTTTGGCAGTGCATAAGTCAGTGATTCCTTTTGTTTTCTCCCTGTGAGGCTAGTTCAACCTCCTGTTTGCCCAGGCAGAGCAGTGTTTTGGATTAGCAGTAAATTTTTTGACTGGCCTATCTGGAATCTCCCATGCTCCAGCAATTTTTTCCATTGGCCACCATCCGAGTTGCACATAGGCAGACCAGAGGGTAAAAAAATAATCATTATCATCTACTTCCCAAAATATCCTGCAATGCAGGTATATAGCCAGTACAACACAAATATTGCTTCTCAGACTGCCCAGTGCTGACACTGACAGGTGTTTCAAAGTACTCTGAATTTCCACACCCACAAATTCTCTGATTTTTTTCTAATATGTAATCTAAACCTACCTTCTTTCAGTTTAAAGCCATTCCCCCTTGTCCTACCACTACAGGCCCTTGTAAAACTTCCCAACTTTCCTGTAGGCCCCCTTTAGGTGCTGGAAGCTGCTATATGGTTTCCCTGGAGCCTTCTCTCCAGGCTGAACAACCCCAACTCTCCCAGCCTGTCTTCAGAGGAGAGGTGCTCCAGCCCCCTGATCATCTTCATGGCCCTTGTTTGGACTCGCTCCAACAGGTGCTTGTTCTTCTTACGTTGGGGACCCCAGAGCTGAATGCCATACTCCAGGCGGGGTCTCATCAGAGTGGAGTAGAGGAGGAGAATCACCTCCCTTGACCTGCCGGCCATGCTGCTTTTGATGCAGCCCAGGATTCAGTTTGTTTTCTGGGCTGCAAGCACACATTGCGAGGTCATGTTGAACTTTTTGTCCACCAGAAACTGCCAATATGTCTTCTCAGGGCTGTTCTCAATCCATTCTCCTCCCAGCCTGTATTTGTGCTTGGGATTGCCCTGACCCATGTGCAGGACCTTGCACGTGCTCTTGCTGAACTTCGTGAGGTTCACACGGGCCCACCTCTCAGGCCTGTCAAGGTCCCTCTGGATGGCATCCCTTCCCTCCAGCATGTTGACTGCACCACACAGCTTGGTGTCATCAGTGAACTTGCTGAGAGTGCCCTCAGCCCCACTGCCCGTGTCACTGACAAAGACACTGAACAGCGCTGGCCCCAATACCGACCCCTGAGGAACGACACTCGCGACTGGTCTCCACTTGGACATCGAGCTGTCGACCAAAACTCTTTGGCAGCGACCATCCAGCCAACTCCTTATCAACCCAGTGGTCCATTTGCCAAATCCATGTGTCTCTGGTTTAGAGACACGGGTGTTGCTGGGGACAGTGTCAAATGCTTTGCACAAGCCCAGGTAGATGACAGCGGTTGCTCTTTCATCCACCCATACTTTAACCTCGTCACAGAAGGCCACCAAATTTTTCAGGCACGATTTGCCCTTGGTGAAGCCATGCTGGCTATCGCCAATCACCTCCTTATTTTCTATGTGCCTTGGTGTAGTTTTGAGGAGGTCTGCTCCATGATATTGCTGGGCACAGAAAAGAGACCGATAGGCCTGTAGTTTTCTGGATCTTCCTTTTTTCCCTTTTTAAAAACATAATCCTAGTGAATGATTATCATCTGCTGAGTTTTCAATTCTTTATATGGAGTAAGTGTTGAAAAGTTTCTCTTTTCCAGACGTTACCCTCTCTGTTGACTTGCAGCTAGCTGCTTCTGTTATCCCTGTCTTTATAGATCACCATTAACTTAGAGCCTTACGTAGGGTAAACAGAATCTGTTTTGGTCAATGCATTAGGAGCCAACATTTGGTCTATATTAATTTGCCCTGGATATATATATACTGCATATACAGAAAAGTCTCTCCAACACTGTTACAAATTGGTTTGACTGACTTTTGTCAGCCAGGACAGGGTTGCAGGTGTGAGGTTCCTTGGTGATTCAGGCTAAGGCCAGGAGATGTAAGCACAACCAGGTGGACCCTCTTGTGCGTAACGTCTAGAGATGATCACTAGATGGCAACGTTACATAGCTGAAAGGGCCGATCTCTTGCAAGCTCGCTGTTTGTTATGATCTGCAGATGAAACGGTCTTTTCACTCAGGTTATTTATCGTAGGTGGAAGATTTCCATGGGCCTGTAGGATGAAGAAGTAAGTTATCACTGGAGATTACACAGCCATCTCTGAAATTATATAACTATTTAGAGAGCTCTTGTTAATCGTACCTGAGAATGATTAACAATTCTCAGGTGGTCTAAGGACAGGCCACTCTGCACCAACAAAAAGCTGCTATGCTTACATTGTTCCTTAGGGTAATGACTTGAATTTTGGATAAAGATCCTTCAGAAAAAAGAGAAAAAAAAAGTACCAATGCTGCTTTTGAAGTTGTAATGATCTCTGACAGCCCTAAGCTTAATTTGATATAGTGACCTTGTGCACTGATGCAGTTTTGCTGATTCTGTGGTTGATGTATGATTTTTTGTGTGACTTTAAGAGCAAAGTGCTGTCTAGGTTCTGTAGAAGTAAACAAATTAAACATAACGCTATGCACTTCAGACTGATACTCTAATGTGATAATGTGATATATTGTTTGTGCCAGAAAGAGTAAACATTATCTTACAGCACAGGGCTTGAGCTGAAAGCAGGCAATGGATTTCCTGGACGGTATGAGCTGGAGGGGGTGACAGGTCAGACATGCACTGAAATCTCTTTGTCATGGGGTTCTGGGTGCTTTTGATCAGAGGTTCTGGTGAACATCACAGATTGTACCAAAAGGGAGCTTACTGGAGCCAAAAGTCTGTCCTTGAGGTTTCTTCAGCTCCTACTAAGGTGGGTTCCAGAAATGAGTGCATAAGTATACTGTTAGGGGGGTAAGTATCAGAAATCACTAGTGAAGTCAGGGAATATTATTTCTTAATTATAACAGATCAAAAAGATATTGATCCTTTGTGGGTTAAAGAAATGCATTCCTTTAAATATAGCATGAATGTTGAAAGCCAACCAGAACGACAAACTTCACCTATGGCAGAAGAGAAACAATTTTCTGCTGATATGGTAGCAGATGAACATTGTAAAATGGTGATTTCAATAACTCTCATGAGTACAGAGGCTGTAGAGACATGATCTCTTTGTTCGGGATTCACCATATTGCACAAGAATTTCTTTTGCAAATTGGAAATTGCAGACAGAGGAAAGACCATATGATTATATGTATGTAGCCATGCCATGCGGTATCAAAAGTAAGTGTAGGATGTTTCTGATATGGTACTCCCATGGAGAAGTTAATCTCTGATCCTGATATATCTATCTATGATAGTTCTGGTCACCCCATGTTCAATGAAAATAAACTCAGACTAGGACAGGTGTTAACACAGCCCCAGGTCTGTTGAGCTAAAATAAAAACCCCAAAACTATAACAGCTTGTTTAATCAGCAAAATGTAGGCTGGGAGACTGAGCATTTAGGGGTGAGAATGAGAAGGGGAGGGAGAAGCTAAAGAACCATGGTAGCAGAGCAAGTGGATGTACATTAGGCATACATTTTAGCTGGGAAGTGTGTCTTGCCATCAGAACAGAGAGGTCTGCGTGAACTTCTCATAGGTGCAGTGCAGACGAGAAACCTGACTGATGCTTTTCTTCAATGAATTATACAACTTTGTTGACTGTGAGAGGACTGATCTCTTAATCTCTTTTCATTCCTTGGACACATAGACAGCCAAAGTGTTTGATGCTCCAGTGAATAATCATGCAACAGTGGACTGTACTGTGGCTCTAAACCACACTGCTTTGGGAAGGGTTGTGTGTTGGATAGCTCAAAGAAATGTGATTGATGTCCGCTGTTTTCAGGATTGCTGTGGGAATATTTACTATAGCAGTAGTCTGAGTCTTGATATGGGGATTTCAAAAGTTGAACTGTGCCTCTACTGATACTGGTACGAACTTAATCTTTCCTTTTATCTCTGCCAAGCTGAAGAGCTTCTGTCAGCTGCAGAAGCCTTCTGGTTTTGGACATTAAGGTGAAAAGAGCAAGATTTTAAATCTCCATTAGCTTTGATGCAGCTTCATTGCTGCTCCTGTGGTCTGGGGCAAATAGAAACTGGTCTGAAATGCAAAGGATGGAATGTAGGACGTTGTTTCTCCCTCAGATCTTCAGGTATGTGTCTCCACGTGTTTTCTCTTCTCACCAGTGTGCCTGAAAAGGCAACGCCTAATCTTGTCCACTTCACAGTCTTTATAGCACAGGATGATCATACCAAATGGCTGCTGCGGTGTTACCTTTCCAATGCTCTGATCCTGAACCTTGCAGTAAGGAAAAATTCCGTGGAGATCAGCCAGCTGATCTGTCCTGCCTTGTCCCATCACGGAGAAGGGTGGAAGAAGAACGGGAGACATGGTAATATGTTCAGATAATTTTTAATGTAACTAATGTAGGTAGTGGAAATTCCCGGCATGTTGACACATTACTTCAGTTTTGTCTTCATGGGAGTAAGTGCGAAGCAGGGAGTTTTGCAGACCTCCGCAAGGAGGAGCCCCGCACTCACAGAAAGGTCTGGCTCTGTCCTGTTTTTCACTGCATCCGCCCAGGGTAGCCTTGTCTTGAAGCATAATTAGTTCTGAGGAAGAATTTTATCAGCCTAGCCTTTGGGGAGTAGTAGCATGTAAACACTTATTAAAATGTTATTCTGGGGTCATAATTCTGTCGTGAGTTAAACTTGACAGATGCAGATAGAAGAAGGGGTTATCTCTCCACGGGGACCATTTGTGTTTCCTTCTGAAGATTTACATCAAGTGGTGCATTTCCCCTCAGTCTGTGAGATCATGTGAGGATAGGAAAGATTTTCATATTTTGAATAAGAAACTGCATACGCTTATACATGGGAAAGGATGTAGACAGTGTATATTCTTATAAGCAAGATTTTCCTTCTGGTAGCTTCAGAAAGAAAAGAAATAGACAGTAACTGACACAGACATCAGGTTTGACTTCCTTCCCCACCCCTTTCCGGTTCCTGAAAGCTACCACTCAGCTGCTTTTAAGTTAAGGTGTTAGAAGGGACAAAAGAAACAAGTTTTGAGCTCTGTGATCTTCCGTAGCCTTGCTGTGTGACTGAATGGATTGTTTTACTTCTGTCTTGGTTTTCTTTTGGTAGAAGGCGGCCCACAGTTCTTGCTTCCAGTTCTGAAGATGGCCCCTTTCCGTGGGAAGGTCTTTTGCATAGTCTTGCATGACAGGGCATAGGGGCTGTCTAGCAGAATACCCCAGGATATGTTAACCTGTAGAGGAATGAAGGCAGTGGGTTGATTAGCATGGGTAACATGCAGCTGTGGCCTTGCCTCAGAGGCAGTGGGTTGATTGACATGGATGATGTGCAGCTGTAGCTCGTTCCTGCTAAGTGGTTAAATAGCCCTGAGGAGTGTGGGGGAGGGGGTTAGGTGTAGCAGGAGTGGCAGTAGTAGTGTGGTCTGACTTCTGGAGGAAGGAGAAACAGCACAGACAGTAGAATCTGACCAGTGGTAAAGCCTTGTTGCAGCCTACTAGTTTTTTTGTGCTCAACATTAACCTTTTTAAAATTTTCTGTTTGGGAAGTGACTCCGTTTGGATTATAACCGCAAACCTACTGTGAAGGCAGATTGGTGATGGCTTTGGGGCTACCTGCCACCGACTCTGGATGCAGCCCCCTTCATAGTGAAGGGGATGCTGTGTCATGCTGTCCTGTTCTGTGTTGCAGAGCATGCACTTCCTTGGGTAGTGTTGTATAGGAAGGTGGTGGGATTACACTACCTGCCTACCTTCCTCTCTTCAGTTCATCTGTTCATGTGATGTGATTGGCAAAATTTCCCCAGACATTAACAGGACTAGGATCAAACTTTTTGAGCCTGTTAAATATTTTTTTTTTTTACTATTTTTTTCTTCTTTAGAATGAAATGCATTTGAAATGTGAGTAGGAATTAAAGTGCAACCTTCTAAAATCACCTACCATTACCTTTGCCAGCTGAACGCACAAATACACTTCAAAAGCAGGAAACCAACATGTTCTTAAAGTCTTACTTTTATCTTGCTGTTGCACATTGCTGAATCAAATGCCCCAAGGTAGTTGACTTCACTTAGAAGCCTAATTCTGATCTTGCCTCACAAAACTTGTTCTGGGGCAGCCCTAGTATCCTCATATAGATATCGCCTGTGTAGTTTTTACGACATTGTACCTGCCTTGGCAACAGTGGTGCTTCTCCTGATTTGGAGGCACGACTGAACTGGCTCCAGGAAATCATAACATTCAGAGGACCTGCTGATACCTGTGTCATTCCTGGACACAGGTATCTGCCTCTGAGGGAAGGATCTGCAGCTGTTCTTCACTGTTAGGTGAACGCAAGCATCACCTAACGCTTTCATTTGTTTGTACTAAAAACTGTATTTCGTTCCTCAGTGCTCATTAGCAGTGAAATTGATATCATCTGATTGCCCCAGCATGAGCCAGGCTTCTGTGACTGATTAAATGCAGAGGCAAATTTGAGACATTAAGTTAGTTGCAGAAGTGGTTTCTTGCAAGTGGATCATGGAAAGTAGTACTGATTACTATTGCACAGTAAGCCACAGGGTTCTGTCCTTTACCTCTATAGAGGCTTAAATGTGTTATGGCATTTTGTTTCCTCTGTGGCTCCATAATGAAGAAGGATTAGGTTGTGGTCATGGAAAGGAGCAGCGTGTGGGTAGGTGTCAAGAGATTCGTGTTGTGCCTTGGCTGTTTCAGTCAGACTCCCTGCTCATGTCGAGGTAAGCGTCTTTGCCTCTGCTCTCTATCTATAAAATGAAGCTAATGTGACTCTGCAGTTGCCTGGGGACATCAAGAGGCTCAACGTTAAAAGCTGATAATGACCACCAGCAAGTGAGCCTCTGGAGAGGGATTATACCAAATAGGGATTTTTTTCAGCTGAGTAGGGGGAAAGAAAAAAAAAAAGTCCCTTTATGTTGTTCAAGACAGGTAGGAGTTGTGGAGCTAGTGCCTCAGGGTTATGGAGACTGTCGAGTGTCTAAGAAATGCAGGGCTGGATTTGAAGGCTGTCCCTCTTTGCACATCTAGAAGTGAAGAGTGCTTGGAAGCTCAGGAACTAGAGACAGTGCAGGCATTACTGTAAGGCCTAGACAAGGAGCAAGATGACTAATTTTTGGGTCAGGAGTTTACAGAAA
Source organism: Falco naumanni (assembly GCF_017639655.2). Classification (NCBI taxonomy): domain Eukaryota; kingdom Metazoa; phylum Chordata; class Aves; order Falconiformes; family Falconidae; genus Falco; species Falco naumanni. The sequence goes on from NC_054065.1 coordinate 9,803,329, forward strand.
CAGCTGGCCTGGGATTTCTCTGAGTGAGAGCAGCCTGCTGTGCATTTCTATTGACTTTAGGGGAAGGGCTTTGTGTTCCTCTTTCTTCTTAGCATAGCCTTGCTCACTTACAAAATGTAGTTTTCTCTGAAACTGCTCACCCCACTGGAACAGATCTCCAAACCCCAACCACTTGCAACCTTTCCTGTCATAAAGACAGTGTTGGTATATTTTAAGTGCCTCTTGGATCCTTGTTCTGGCAGTTCTGTATAAAATCAGACACTGTTTTGGTGTAGAGGTTGAGGTAGCAGCTCCCTCTTCCCCTTCACTAGTCTCTCACTTTTAGCAGTGCTGGTATTTCTTCCGAGGCCTGATTCTGCTTTGCTGTGGTGTCAGCAGTGCCTATTGGCCATGCTGAGCAGAGAGTGTGGGACCGGATCCTCCAGCTCTGAACATTTTTGCACAAATCGAAGTGCTTTACTCTTTGCAAGTACAATTAATTTCATTTGCTCCTGGAAAAATTCAATGGGGTAAGATAGCATCTCGTAGTATTCTCATCATGTTTCCTTAGCGACATCCCTGCCATCTTGTCCAGATGAATAACAAAGCCAGGTCTGCAATTTTGTCTTGAACAGTAATAAAAATGAACTCTAGCTGCCTTTGTTCTGCTGTATATAGGTTGTTAGCCCTACTGTGTGCTCCAGAACCAGAATTTGTTTTCTTTTCTGGCTATTGGTGGTGCTGATGTATGGGAGAAATGTTGTAGCCTGCGTTTTGCAAGCAATGTTGATAGTGTGGAGCAGAGACTAATGCAAATATGGCTATTCAAGAATATAATAAATTAGGCGATACTGACATGCATGTGATAAGATACAAATAGGTAAAACTGAGTTGTGCTTACTAAGGCAGTTTCTCCAGAAGCATAAGCAAGTAGCTGATTCTATGCTTTTACTTGTCTTTGCCTCCCTCCTGCATATTTTTATATCTTCTCTCCAACTTAATTTTTGTGTGTGCTTCCTCCTGCCACATCAGCCTTGAAATTTAAAGACCAGCCTTTTGAGGGGGGATTATTTCTTGAAGAAGAAGGAATAACAGTAGAAATTGGACATAACTACTTGTTTTCTGAGGCAAACGGCACAGGCCCAAAGGAGCCACGCTGACTTAAACGTGCCAAGGACATACTGCTGAAAGTCCCATCTCCAGTTTTTGAGTGTACCTAGGCTGCTTCTGCAAACACTTCTCTCTTGGGAAGCATTTGACATGACGCATGTTAGTGGGATGGGAGATGGTGGCAACTAAAGTACACTTGGGAGAGGTTTGTTTGAAGCCTGTGTTTATTTTGAAGGGCCTTTTGAAGTGTGTGCTTTTTTTTGCAGTTGGGGCAGGGAGATGGGACAGAAGGCTGAGGCTCAGGCTGTCCTACAGCCAGTTCACCCCTGCCAGACTGCAGGTGCTGTCTGCCTGGGAGGAAGCAGGGGCATAGATTGGCCTTTGCTTCCGAGCAGGGTTGTGCAGGGAAGGCTCACCATGAATCCATGCTTTTCTTGAGCCTGTCATGCCATCATGGGAGAACAAGGAAGCACAACTGAGAGTGTAATACCAGATTTGCAAGGAATCCATAGTAACCCTTGAGGCTATAAGAAAAACAGTATTGTGCTTGTTTCATTACTGTTTCCTGAGTTCATAAGGGTCCTATCATTTATTGCTTAGTGTGAGTGATAGGATTTTAGTACAGTGGAGGTCACCCATCTGTGACTTTGGCTTTGCTGCCTAATTGTAAGTGACAGCCCCCTTCCCCCTGGCTTGCTTTAAAAATAAAAATGAAAGGTTACAATTTGGAGCCTGAGAATTTTTTTATTGAGTCATGTCTTCCCTCTAAGGAAACACCTGGAAAATTAACATTTTATGGTGTGCCAAATTAGTTCCTTTGAAACTGCAAGGTGAGAGAGGTTGTTAAGTCAGAGGCTCACAGAGGATTTCTTCAGCTCAGTGAAATACCTGTGTGGCTAGCAACAACCCATTCCCTCTACAGGTAGCTCTGAAGACGAGATCAGTATTTTGCTTGTATTGATCACTTTTCCCCACCCACAAGACTTAAATTCTGGACTGATTTTAAAACCCTGAAAACCAGCAGTAAAATAAAGCTTTGAAAGGTTTGAATGAACTACTAGTGGAAGAAAGATTCAATGCCGT